>NC_041392.1:573832686-573890346 GCF_002162155.2 Triticum dicoccoides
TTACAAACTCCACCATGGCCGAACGTGAACCGCGCAGGATCCATATGAGCCGCGATTGGAGCAATCTCCCCAGTGACGTCCTCGACCTCTATTGTTCGTGTATGGATACGTTGAGCGCCCTGCGGCTGGCTGCATGCTCGAGGGGCATGCACATGGCCATCATCGAAGCGAGGCCAAAGCTTTTCAAGACACCCTGCTTGCTGCTATATGGTCTTGCGAGATTGGCTCACGATGATACAGAGGCGTACATGATGCCCCTTGACTTTAATCCGATCTCCATTAGCCGAAACTTCTTTGCAGGTATGTAGTGGGTCGCTGTACATCATTTCCCTCGACTTCGATCCAATCACCATCACCCGAAACTTCTTGGCAGGTATGTACTGGGTCGGCATGAACTCCCACTGGATCGCTGCCTTCAGAGAAGACGGTAAAAAGTTGGTGCTCATGAACTTCCAGACCTCCCATGAGATTATCCTTCCTCCGTTGGATTATATAGAGTTTTACCATCGCGGTCCTAGTCATCTAGATTACCATGTTAGTTGGACGGACCTTGTTTTGCAGAAGATTGTAATCTGCCAAGTGCCCACATGACATGCGAATTACGCAGACTTCAAGCTAATTGCCTTGTTCGACCGCGGACTCGCCTATCTTTACGCCGGTGCCTTCTTTAGCTGGAGACAACTCAGTTCGCACTGGATCATCGTCAAAGATGATACACACTTCTGTGATGCTATTGAACACAATGGCATCATCTACGCGATCGACAAAGCAGATGGCACCATGTATTGTTGGGACGGCGCGTGTAAGTTGTTTCCTTCTCATGTTAATGATGACGCCATGACATTGTTTGAACTTTTTGTGATGATTGGCATATCCCTGTTTGAGCAGAATTTGAGTAGAACTATGGCAATGTATTAGAGACGCCGGAAATCAGCTATATTTGGAATGAGTTAATTCATGCGATTGTGATCATGTCATTACAGCCAATTTGTACCCCTGAATAATCAAACGGTTAGGAATATATGGATATTCTCCTTATTTTACAGTAATCTATATACTACTACTAAATATGAGTGTGTATCAATGGCCATGTTGGTTTCCTCATTTTCATGATGTAGAAACATGCACCACACTGTTGGTTTCATCTAACCATACATTAGGGAAGTAAATGTGCATATGGAGAACTCTATATTTGGAAGTAGTGAAATCATGTAATGCTTACCATGTGTACATACCTATATTCGCCCTTCAACAATCAATGGCTAGAATAATATCCTCACAAAAATTTTGCCCACAAAACATGAGTATATAGCAATGCATGGTCTGTTAGTTACCTTGAAGAATTTGTTTGTGAGGACAGAACATGATTCCATAACATGCATGACATGGTAGTTTCCTGTGAAGAATCGATTGCGAGATAACATGAGTATAACCATGCCTGGAACTTCTATATTTTCGAACCTGTATACATTTCCCTGTATTTTCCTCCCAATTCCAATAGGGACATATCAATGCTCTTTCTTGCATTATCCTACTCATACTCTGAATAATGCTGATCTTACATTAACAATGTCTGTCCTTTTTGATATGATGTAGTGTCCCTACAGTTACTGCCCTTTGTAATCACACCACCTTTGCCAAAAACAGGGAAGCACAACTGGTTCCTCGCTCGATCAGATGACGGCAAAAGACTGATGATCATTCGGACACATGAGCCGAAAAAGTTATATTGCAAAAACCCCACTATATACAAGCACCGTGAAATACGTGAGTATCCGGACAGTGGTTGTTACGTCTATGAGCAGGATACCAGGTTGTTGGGGCCTTCAGGATTTTTTAGTTGGAGGCGGGTAAACAGCCTTGGTTCACACTCTCTGTTTCTCGGACTCAATTATCTGATTAACCAGGAGATCATCGTTGGCAAGGACCTTGATGGCAGAGAGGCTTTGTTTGCTATGGAAAACTGTGTCTACACGGCGAGCCCTAGGAGTTCGGGAGAAAACTCCCCTGATTGTCGACAATACAGCCTGCAGCCAAAAGAAGGTGAGAATGACAAAGGCATCCAGATTAACTTTGATCCTTGGATGTCTCAATTACGACAGGCAGTGATGTGGTTCAAGCCTTCAGGTGATAGGTAATTGGGCTGTTGCATCGAAAGGGTGGAGTACCAGTGTCTCCAGATCATTGGTCGCTGAAGCAGGGCTGCAAATTATGATGGTGTTGGATCATCTCTTTGAATGACTTTGTTGTCTTTGCTGCTTGTTCTGGATGGGTAGTTCTTTCTTTTGTTATGCATATTCCTTGTCATTTGGTCATCCTCGTCTATGTCACTCTTACTATGTAGTAGTTGCCTCTGTTTAGAATGTCATTCTCGTCTGGATCACGAGAGTCTGAGCGCTGCAGATGGGTGCATTTTGGTGGTGTAGCAAGACTTCTTATGAACTATCATGTCTTGCTGTTTATGTCAGTAGTAGTCACTAGTCAGTGTTTGAATGTTGTATATATCGTTGTTTAGAACTATTTATTGTCTCGAACTATTGGTGAGCTAAATGAGGGCATCACCATTCTCCAATGTTCAGAGTGTATCTCCTTTTTTCAAGTTATATAATTTGAGCTCAGTGTCTTTTCGATGATGTACACTTGTTTGGGCCAGTGAGGTGTCGTTGAATATGGGCCGAGTAGTAACGCAATGCCAAACAGGTCAATTATGACTCTCAGGCTGGGCTCTCAAAAGATCCTCCAAAAATGCCGGGCTCTCCAAAAAAGAAAGAATAAGGACTCTTAGGCCGACATGTGGGCGCCACCGGTGTTTTCGTGCGCTTGCGCGCCGAGAGCATATTGGCGCATGTTCGAAGTTCAAGCTACCTTTTCATCCCCAATATCTCGCCCCTCCCCCACCTCTGGATTCTCGATTCCTACTCCAGTTCCCCCAAATCACCATCCTGTACTCCCTATACTCAAGCTCACTATCATGTCTCCGGTCAACGCGGATCTCCGAACTGGAGATCCTGAGGTCCGTCCTACCTTCGGTCGCTACGTGCTGTCGCTCAACAGTGGCATGGCGGCGCTTGACGAACAGTTTGCCGGCAAAGTGCTGACGGTAACCATCAACGGCGACCGGCCTCCCGTATCGCCGGACGACCTTGTCAAAGCTCTTGGCATTGCGCACGGCATCCAAATAAGTGACTTGCTCGTAGAAGTCTGTCCGCCACCGGCTGATTTCTTCGTCAGGTTCTGGACAACTTTCGACTGCAGTCGTGTGTTCGAATCTTCCCGACGTTTGTTCTGCGATGACGCGCTGGTGAGCTTTGATCGGTGGCACCCAGGATGGGGCTCGGTGCCCTCTGAGCTTGAGTGTTTAACAAAGCTTACCTTCCACGGCATGCCTCGATGTGCTTGGAACAGCGAGTCCATGAATGAGATTATCAACGACCTTGAAGTTGAGCTCGTAAGTATGTTTGTTCCTCTAGACAGCTGGGCTCTGACGGTTATGGCATGGATGAATAAGTCGTCCACCATACCGAAGGTGATTGGTGTTGAGATACCGGTGCAGGAACCGGGGTTGTACTATTCATCCCCACCAAGGCCGCCGCGGACCACGTTAGGGATGTACCTGTATCGAGTGTTCGTGCATGTCGAAGAAGTGGTCAATCCATCAATCGAAGTCCTACCGCCGCCGCTGGTGCCAGGGTCCGTCGACGACGTCCATTATAGGAGTCAACGTCAGACTTTCCCCGTGTTGCTCGGAACGATGGATGGCACAGGGCCTACTCCATCGCACGGCGGAGGCCACTGCTTCTTTGGGAGAAGAGGCAGGGCTGGCTGCGTGGATGTGCTCTAATTTGAGGTAACAACTAAATCTTGTCAGATACAAGTTAAATCCGAGCTATGGGTGTGAAGCACTGATGTGCTAGTACATTTGATTGTGACATGTTCTAATTTTGTACCTGAACTTTTTTTAGAAAGGGTTGTACGTCAACTTAATGTGCTAGCAGAACTTATTGTGTTGTTTGTCTGTTTTCTTTGCACACCATTCAAGGGATGAACCGTTATGTACGAGTTTGTTGGTTTCAACATAGCCCTACCCGTAGTGATCCACTGCTTCCATCCTGATTGTGCCGCCTGCGTGAAATTTTTGTATGCAAGTTCAGTGTGCTATAATGTTCTATATGATTGTGTCAACTATATAAGTTTTTACTGAGCATTAGCAATGCATATGACTGAAAGATGTATTTACGAGCATCGACTGATGGGTCTCTCTCTCTCTCTCTCTCACACACACAAGTGGGACCCGTTGGATTATTTCTTTGCTCGTGACAGCTTTTAATTAGGTTCCACTGTAATCTAACTTTTTTCTTAAGTTATTATTGAGCTCTGATACGTCCATTTTGCATCATGCTTTTATATCGATATTTATTGCATTATGGGCTGTTATTTCACATTATATCACAATACTTATGGTTATTCTCTCTTATTTTATAAGGTTTACATAAGGAGGGAGAATGCCGCCAGCTGGAATTCTTGGCTGGAAAAGGAGAAAATATTAGAGACCTATTCTTCACAACTCCAAAAGTCCTGAAACTCCACAGAATACCTTATAATAAATAATGAAAAATCCTCACCAAAGATGAAGACCAGGGGGCCCACACCCTGTCGACGAGGGTGGGGGGCGCCCCCTAGGGTGCACCCCTACATCGTGGGCCCCCTGGTGGCTCTCCGATGACCATCTTCTGGTATATGAAGTCTTTCATCGAGATAAAAACCAGAAGCAACCTTTCGGGACGAAACTCCGCCGCCACGAGGCGGAACCAATCTAGGGCTCCGACAGAGCTATTCTGCCGGGGAAACTTCCCTCCCGGAGGGGGAAATCATCACCATCGTCATCACCAACGCCCCTCTCATCGGGAGAGGGCAATCTCCATCAACATCTTCATCAGCACCATCTCATCTCAAAACCCTAGTTCATCTCTTGTATCCAATTCTTGTCTCCAAGTCCGGGATTGGTGCTAGTAGGTTGCTAGTAGTGTTAATTACTCCTTGTAGTTGATGCTAGTTGGTTTAATTGGTGGAAGATCATATGTTCAGATCCTTTATGCATATTATTAACCCTCTGATTATGAACATGAATATGCTTTGTGAGTAGTTACGTTTGTTCCTGAGGACAAGGGAGAAGTCTTGTTATTAGTAGTCATGTGAATTTGGTATTCGTTCGATATTCTGATGAGATGTATGTTGTCTAGCCTCTAGTGGTGTTATGTGAACGTCGACTACATAACACTTCACCATCATTTGGGCCTAGAGGAAGGCATTGGGAAGTAATAAGTAGATGATGGGTTGCTAGAGTGACAGAAGGTTAAACCCTAGTTTATGCGTTGCTTCGTAAGGGGCTGATTTGGATCCATATGTTTCATGCTATGGTTAGGTTTACCTTAATACTTTTGTTGTAGTTGCGGATGCTTTCAATAGAGGTTAATCATAAGTGGGATGCTTGTTCAAGTAAGAACAGCACCCAAGCACCGGTCCACCCACATGTCAAATTATCAAAGTACCGAACGCGAATCATATGAACGTGATGAAAACTAGCTTGACGATATTCCCATGTGTCCTCGGGAGCGCTTTTCCCTATATAAGAGTTTGTCCAGGCTTGTCCTTTTCTACAAAAAGGATTGGGCCACCTTGCTGCACTTTATTTACTTTTGTTACTTGTTGCTCGTTGCAAATTATCTTATCACAAAACTATCTGTTACCACTTATTTCAGTACTTGCAGAGAATACCTTGCTGTAAACTGCTTATCATTTCCTTCTGCTCCTCGTTGGGTTCGACACTCTTACTTATCGAAAGGACTACGATAGATCCCCTATACTTGTGGGTCATCAAGACTCTTTTCTGGCGCTGTTGCCAGTGAGTGAAGCGCCTTTGGTAGGTGGAATTTGGTAAGGAAATTTATATAGTGTGCTGCAATTTACTGTCACTTGTTACTATGGAAAGTAATCCTCTGAGGGGCTTGTTCGGGGTATCTTCACCCCGACCAGTAGAGCAAAGAGTTGCTCCTCAACCTACTGAACCTATTGAAAATGAAATTCCTTATGAGTATCCTTCAGGTATGATAGAAAAACTTCTAGCTAATCCTTTTACAGGAGATGGAACAAAGCATCCTGATGAACACCTAATATATGTGGATGAAGTTTGTGGATTATTTAAGCTTGTAGGTATACCCAATGATGTTGCTAAGAAGAAGGTCTTCCCTTTATCTTTGAAGGGAGACGCATTGACATGGTATAGGCTATGTGATGATACGAGATCATGGAACTATAGAAGATTGAAATTGGAATTTCATCCAAAGTATTACCCTATGCATCTTGTTCATCGTGACCGCAATTATATATATAATTTTTGGCCTCATGAAGGAGAAAGCATCGCTCAAGCTTGGGGGAGGCTTAAATCAATGTTATATTCATGCCCCAATCTTGAGCTCCCAAGAGAAACAATTCTTCAAAAAATTTATGCTCGGCTTTCTGAAAATAATCGCACCATGCTCGATACTTCTTGTGCTGGCTCTTTTATGAGGAAGACTATTGGATTTAGATGGGATTTATTGGATAGAATTAAACTCAACTCTGAAGATTGGGATCTTGACGAAGGCAAGGAGTCAGGTATGACACCTAAGTTTGATTGTGTTAAATCTTTTATGGATACCGATATTTTCTGTAAGTTTAGCACTAAATATGGACTTGATTCTGAGATAGTAGCTTCTTTCTGTGAATATTTTGCTACTTATGTTGATCTCCCTAAGGATAAGTGGTTTAAATATCATCCTCCCATAGAAGTAAAAGTAGCTGCACCTACTAAAGTTGAAGAAAAGACTGTCACTTATAATGATCCTATTGTTCCTACTTGTTATGTTGAGAAACCACCTTTCCCTGTTAGGATAAAGTATCATGCTAAAGCTTCAACTATGGTTCGTAAAAGCAATATTAAAACATATACACATCCTGAGCAAGTTAAACTAGAACCTAATATTGCTATTGTTAAAGATCTATTGTCTGATAATATTGATGGGCATGTTATTCAGTTCTGCGGTGAAACTGCTAGAATTGCTAAACCTTGTGCTAAAGATAAAAATAGACCTGTGGTAGGCGTGCCTGTTATTTCTGTTAAAATAGGAGAACATTGTTATCATGGCTTATGTGATATGGGTGCTAGTGCTAGTGCAATACCTATTGACTTATACAAAGAAATTATGCATGACATTGCACCTATTGAGTTAGAAGAAATTGATGTCACTATTAAACTTGCTAATAGAGATACTATTTCACCAATGGGAATTGTTAGAGATGTTGAAGTCTTGTGTGGGAAAACTAAATATCCTTCTGATTTTCTTGTTCTTGGTTCCCCACAAGATAGCTTTTGTCCCATTATATTTGGTAGACCCTTCTTAAATACTATTAATGCTACCGTAGATTGCACAAGGGATGTTGTTACTGTTGGTTTAGATGATATGACTGATGAATTTAATTTCTCTAAATTTAGTAAACAACACTGTGAAGAAGAATTGTCTAGTAAGGATGAAATTATTGTTCTTGCTTCTATTGTCGTACCTCCTAGTGATCCTTTAGAACAATATTTGCTAGACCATGAGAATGATATGTTTATGAATGAAAGAAGGGAAATAGATGATGTATTCTTTAAATAGGAACCTATTCTAAAACACAATTTTCCTGTTGAAATCCTAGGGGACCCCCTCCACCTAAGGGTGATCCCGTGTTTGAGCTTAAACCGTTGCCTGATAATCTTAAATATGCTTATCTTGATGAAAAGAAGTTATATCCTGTTATTATTAGTGCTAACCTTTCAGAGCATGAAGAAGAAAGATTATTGAAAACTCTGAAGAAGCACCGTGCTACTATTGGATATACTCTTGATGATCTTAAGGGCATTAGTCCCACTCTATGTCAACATAAAATAAATTTGGAAGCAGATGCCAAACCAGTTTGTGATCATCAACGATGTTTGAATCCTAAAATGAAAGAAGTGGTAAGAAAAGAAATACTAAAGCTTCTGGAGGCAGGTATAATTTATCCCGTTGCTGATAGTCAATGGGTAAGTCATGTTCATTGTGTCCCTAAGAAGGGAGGTATTACTGTTGTTCCTAATGATAAAGATGAATTGATTCCACAAAGAATTATTACAGGTTATAGGATGGTAATTGATTTTCGCAAATTAAATAAGGCTACTAAGAAAGATCATTACCCCTTACCTTTTATCGATCAAATGCTAGAAAGATTATGCAAACATACACACTACTGCTTTCTAGATGGTTATTCTGGTTTCTCTCAAATACATGTGTTGGCTAAAGATCAATCAAAGACTACTTTTACATGCCATTTTGGTACTTTTGCTTATAGACGTATGCCTTTTGGTTTATGTAATGCACCTGCTACCTTTCAAAGATGCATGATGGCTATATTCTCTGACTTTTGTGAAAAGATTTGTGAGGTTTTCGTGGACGACTTTTCCATCTATGGATCTTCTTTTGATGATTGCTTGGGCAATCTTGATCGAGTTTTGCAGAGATGTGAAGAAACTAATCTTGTCTTGAATTGGGAAAAGTGCCACTTTATGGTTAATGAAGGTATTGTCTTGGGGCATAAAGTTTCTGAACGGGGTATTGAAGTTGATAAAGCCAAGGTTGATGCTATTGAAAAGATGCCGTGTCCCAAGGACATCAAAGGTATAAGAAGTTTCCTTGGTCACGCCGGATTTTATAGGAGGTTCATTAAGGACTTCTCAAAAATTTCTCGGCCTCTGACTAATTTATTACAAAAAGATATACCAGTTGTCTTTGATGAGGATTGTGTAGAAGCATTTGAAATACTTAAGAAAGCATTAGTCTCTGCACCTATTGTTCAGCCACCTGATTGGAATTTACCCTTTGAAATTATGTGTGATGCTAGCGATTATGCTGTAGGTGCTGTTCTAGGGCAAAGAGTTGATAAGAAATTAAATGTTATCCATTATGCTAGTAAGACTCTAGACAATGCTCAAACAAATTATGCTACTACTGAAAAAGAACTTTTAGCAGTTGTATTTGCTTGTGATAAGTTCAGACCTTATATTGTTGATTCTAAAGTAACTATCCACACTGATCACGCTGCTATTAAATATCTTATGGAGAAGAAAGATGCTAAACCTAGACTTATTAGATGGGTTCTCTTGCTACAAGAATTTGATTTGCATATTGTTGATAGAAGAGGAGCTGAGAACCCTGTTGCAGACAACTTATCTAGGTTAGAGAATGTTCTTGATGACCCACTACCTATTGATGATAGCTTTCCTGATGAATAATTAAGTGTCATAAGTACTTCTCGTAGTACTCCTTGTATGCTGATTATGCTAATTACATTGTTGCTAAATTCATACCACCTAGCTTCACATACCAACAAAAGAAAAAGTTCTTCTATGATTTGAGACATTACTTTTGGGATGATCCACATCTTTATAAAGAAGGAGTAGATGGTGTTATTAGACATTGTGTACCTGAGCATGAACAGGAACAGATCCTATGCATGTGCCACTCCGAAACTTATGGAGGACACCACGCGGGAGATAGAACTGCACATAAGGTATTGCAATCCGGTTTTTATTGGCCTACTCTCTTCAAGGATGCCCGTTAGTTTGTCCTATCTTGTGATGAATGTCAAAGAATTGGTAATATTAGTAGACGTCAAGAAATGCCTATGAATTATTCACTTGTTATTGAACCGTTTGATGTTTGGGGCTTTGATTACATGGGACCTTTTCCTGCCTCTAATGGATATACACATATTTTAGTTGCTGTTGATTACATTACTAAGTGGGTAGAAGCTATTGCAACTAGTAGTGCTGATCATAACACTTCTATTAAAATGCTTAAAGAAGTTATTTTTCCGAGGTTTGGAGTCCCTAGATATTTAATGACTGATGGTGGTTCACATTTTATTCATGGTGCTTTCTGTAAAATGCTTGCTAAATATGACGTCAATCATAGAATTGCATCTCTGTATCCCCACAGTCTAGTGGTCAAGTAGAATTGAGTAATAGAGAACTCAAATTAATTTTGCAAAAGACTGTCAATAGGTCTAGAAAGAATTGGTCCAAGAAACTTGTTGATGCATTATGGGCCTATAGAACTGCATATAAAAATCCTATGGGTATGTCTCCGTATAAAATGGTATATGGAAAAGCATGTCACTTACCTCTCGAACTAGAACATAAGGCATATTGGGCTATTAAAGAGCTCAATTATGATTTCAAACTTGCCGGTGAAAAGAGGTTATTTGATATTAGCTCTCTTGATGAATGGAGAACCCAAGCTTATGAAAATGCCAAGTTGTTTAAAGAAAAGGTTAAAAGATGGCATGACAAAAGGATACAAAAGCGTGAGTTTAATGTAGGCGATTATGTATTGCTATACAACTCTCGTTTAAGATTTTTTGCAGGGAAACTTCTCTCTAAATGGGAAGGCCCCTATGTTATCAAGGAGGTCTATCGTTTTGGTGCCATAAAAATCAACAACTTCCAAGGCACAAATCCGAAGGTGGTAAATGGTCAAAGAATCAAACATTATATCTCAGGCCATCCCATAAATGTTGAAACCAATATTATTGAAACCGTAACCCCGGAGGAATACATAAGGGACACTTTCCAGAACGTTTCAGACTCCGAAAAGGAATAGGTATGTGGTACGGTAAGTAAACCAATTCCAAAACAGTTTTTAAGGCAATATTTCTCCGTTTTGGAATATTTAGAAAAATAGAAAATTAAGTAGCAGTCCGGGAAGGACACAAGGGTGTTGGGGAACGTAGCAAAATTTAAAATTTTCTACGCATCACCAAGATCAATCTATGGAGTCATCTAGCAACGAGGGGAGAAGAGTGCATCTACATACCCTTGTAGATCGCGAGCGGAAGCGTTCAAGAGAACGGGGTTGATGGAGTCGTACTCGTCGTGATCCAAATCACCAAAGATCCTAGCGCCGAACGGACGGCACCTCTGCGTTCACCACACGTACGGAGCGAGGATGTCTCCTGCGCCTTGATCCAGCAAGGAGGAGGGAGAGGTTGAGCAAGAGGGCTCCAACAGCAGCACGGCGGCGTGGTGGTGGTTGAGTTGTAGTACTCCGGCACGGCTTCGCCAAGCTCTTGCGGAGGAGGAGAGGTGTTGGGGAGGGGAGGGGCTGCGCCTTGGATGGTGTATGCAGCCCTCCCCTTGCCCCTTTATATATAGGGGAAGGAGGAAGGGGGCCGGCCCCGTCTAGATAAGATCTAGAGGGGGGCGGTGGCCAACGGGAGGGGGCTTGCCCCCCAAGCAAGGGGGGGCCCTTTAGGGTTTCCCCCCAACCCTAGGCGCATGGGCCCAAGGGGGGATGTGCCCAGCCCATGTAGGGCTTGTTCCCTTTCCTCTACAGCCCATTAGGCCCTCCGAGAGAGGTGGCCCCTTCCGGTGGACCCCCGAAATCCCTCCGGTGGCCCCGATACAATACCGATATGCCCCCGAACATTTCCGATGACCGTATGACAACTTCCTACATATAAATCTTCACCTCCGGACCATTCCGGAACTCCTCGTGACATCCGGGATCTCATCCGGGACTCTGAACAACATTCGGTAATCACATACAAGTCTTCCTAATAATCCTAGCGTCATCGAACCTTAAGTGTGTAGACCCTACGGGTTCGGGAACCATGCAGACATGACCGAGACAACTCTCCGGCCAATAGCCAATAGCGGGATCTGGATACCCATGTTGACTCCCACATGTTCCACGATGATCTCATCGGATGAACCACGATGTCGAGGGTTCAAGCAATCCCGTATACAATTCCCTTTGTCAATCGGTACGTTACTTGCCCGAGATTCGATCGTCGGTATCCCAATACCTCGTTCAATCTCGTTACCGGCAAGTCACTTTACTTGTGCCGTAATGCATGATCCCGTGACCAACTACTTAGTCACACTGAGCTCATTATGATGATGCATTACCGAGTGGGCCCAGAGATACCTCTCCGTCATAAGGAGTGACAAATCCCAGTCTCGATTCATGCCAACCCAACAGACACTTTCGGAGATACCTGTAGTGCACCTTTATAGCCACCCAGTTATGTTGTGACGTTTGGTACACCCAAAGCACTCCTACGGTATCCGGGAGTTGCACAATCTCATGGTCTAAGGAAATGATACTTGACACTTTAGAAAAGCTCTAGCAGACGAACTACACGATCTTGTGCTATGCTTAGGATTGGGTCTTGTCCATCACATCATTCTCCTAATGATGTGATCCCGTTATCAATGACATCCAATGTCCATGGTCAGGAAACCGTAACCATCTATTGATCAACGAGCTAGTCAACTAGAGGCTCACTAGGGACATGTTGTGGTCTATGTATTCACACATGTATTAAGATTTCCGGATAACACAATTATAGCATGAACAATAGAAAATTATCATGAACAAGGAAATATAATAATAACCATTTTATTATTGCCTCTAGGGCATATTTCCAATAGTCTCCCACTTGCACTAGAGTCAATAATCTAGTTACATTGTGATGAATCGAACACCCATAGAGTTCTGGTGTTGATCATGTTTTGCTTGAGGGAGAGGTTTAGTCAAGGGATCTGCGACATTCAGGTCCGTATGCACTTTACAAATATCTATGTCTCCATTTTGAACATTTTCACGAATGGAGTTGAAGCGACGCTTGATGTGCCTGGTCTTCCTATGAAACCTGGGCTCCTTGGCAAGGGCAATAGCTCCAGTGTTGTCACAGAAGAGAGTCATCGGGCCCGATGCATTGGGAATAACTCCTAGGTCGGTAATGAACTCCTTCACCCAGATTGCTTCTTGTGTTGCCTCCGAGGCTGCCATGTACTCCGCTTCACATGTAGATCCCACCACAACGCTTTGCTTGCAACTGCACCAGTCGACTGCCCCACCATTCAAAATATACACGTATCCGGTTTGTGACTTGGAGTCATCCAGATCTGTGTCGAAGCTAGCATCGACGTAACCCTTTACGACGAGCTCTTCATCACCTCCATAAACGAGAAACATATCCTTAGTCCTTTTCAGGTACTTCAGGATATTCTTGACCGCTGTCCATTGTTCCATGCCGGGATTACTTCGGTACCTTCCTACCAAACTTACGACAAGGTTTACATCAGGTCTGGTACACAGCATGGCATACATAATAGACCCTATGGCCGAGGCATAGGGGACGACATTCATATTTTCTCTATCTTCTGTCGTGGTCGGGCATTGAGCCGTGCTCAATCTCGTACCTTGCAACATAGGCAAGAACCCCTTCTTTGACTGATCCATATTGAACTTCTTCAATATCTTGTTAAGGTACGTACTTTGTGAAAGACCAATGAGGCGTCTCGATCTATCTCTATAGATCTTGATGCCTAATATATAAGCAGCTTCTCCAAGATCCTTCATTGAAAAACACTTGTTCAAGTAGGCCTTTATGCTTTCCAAGAATTCTATATCATTTCCCATCAATAGTATGTCATCCACATATAATATGAGAAATGCTACAGAGCTCCCACTCACTTTCTTGTAAACACAGGCTTCTCCATAAGTCTGCGTAAACCCAAACGGTTTGATCATCTCATAAAATCGAATGTTCCAACTCCGAGATGCTTGCACCAGCCCATAGATTGAGCATTGGAGCTTGCACACCTTGTCAGCATTCTTAGGATCGACAAAACCTTTCGGCTGCATCATATACAATTCTTCCTTAAGGAAACCATTAAGGAATGCCATTTTGACGTCCATTTGCCATATCTCATAATCATAGAATGCGGCAATTGCTAACATGATTCGGACGGACTTCAGCTTCGCTACGGGTGAGAAAGTCTCATCATAGTCAACCCCTTGAAGTTGTCGATAACCCTTAGCGACGAGCCGAGCCTTATAGATGGTCACATTACCATCCGCGTCTGTCTTCTTCTTAAAGATCCATTTATTTTCTATGGCTCGCCGATCATCGGGCAAGTCAGTCAAAGTCCATACTTTGTTTTCATACATGGATCCTATCTCGGATTTCATGGCTTCCTGCCATTTGTCGGAATCTGGGCCCGCCATCGCTTCTTCATAGTTCGAAGGTTCACCATTGTCCAACAACATGATTTCCAGGACAGGGTTGCCGTACCACTCTGGTGCGGAATGTGTCCTTGTGGACCTACGAAGTTCAGTAGCAACTTGATCTGAAGTTTCATGATCATCATCATTAACTTCCTCTCTAGTCGGTGCAGGCACCTCAAGAACAGTTTCCGGAGCTACGGCACTCTAGAGTTCAAGAGGCAATACTTCATCAAGTTCTACTTTCCTCCCACTTACTTCTTTCGAGAGAAACTCTTTCTCTAGAAAGGATCCATTCTTGGCAACAAAGATCTTGCCTTCGGATCTGAGGTAGAAGGTATACCCGATAGTTTCTTTAGGGTATCCTATGAAGACACATTTTTCCGATCTGGGTTCGAGCTTTTCAGGTTGAAGTTTCTTCACGTAAGCATCGCATCCCCAAATTTTAGAAACGACAGCTTAGGTTTCTTCCCAAACCATAATTCATACGGTGTCATCTCAAGGATTTCGACGGAGCCCTATTTAAAGTGAATGCGGTAGTCTCTAAAGCATAGCCCCACAATGACAGCGGTAGATCGGTAAGAGACATCATAGATCGCACCATATCCAATAGAGTGCGATTACGACGTTCGGACACACCATTACACTGAGGTGTTCCAGGCGGCGTGAGTTGTGAAACTATTCCACATTTCCTCAAGTGCGTGCCAAACTCGTGACTCGAATATTCTCCCCCACGATCTGATCATAAGAACTTGATTTTCCTGTCACGTTGATTCTCAACCTCACTCTGAAATTCCTTGAACTTTTCAAAGGTCTTAGACTTGTGTTTCATTAAGTAGACATACCCATATCTACTCAAGTCATCGGTGAGGATGAGAACATAACAATAGCCACTGCGAGCCTCAACACTCATTGGACCGCACACATCAGTATGTATGATTTCCAATAAGTTGGTTGCTCGCTCCATTGTTCCGGTGAACGAAGTCTTGGTCATTTTCCCCATGAGGCATGGTTCACACGTGTCAAATGATTCATAATCAAGAGACTCCAAAAGTCCATCTGCATGGAGTTTCTTCATGCGTTTGACACCAATGTGACCAAGGAGGCAGTGCCACAAGTATGTGGGACTATCATTATCAACCTTACATCTTTTGGTATTCACACTATGAATATGTGTAACATCATGTTCGAGATTAAATAAGAGTAAACCATTGACCAGCGGGGCATGACCATAAAACATATCTCTCATATAAATAGAACAACCATTATTCTCAGATTTAAATGAGTAGCCATCTCGTATTAAACGAGATCCTGATACAATGTTTATGCTCAAAGCTGGCACTAAATAACAATTATTGAGGTTTAAAACTAATCCCATAGGTAAATGTAGAGGTAGCGTACCGACGACGATCACATCGGCCTTGGAACCATTCTCGACGTGCATCGTCACCTCGTCCTTCGCCTGTCTCCGCTTATTCCGCAACTCCTGTTTTGAGTTCCAAATATGAGCAACCGCACCGGTATCAAATACCCAGGAGCTACTACGAGTACTGGTAAGGTACACATCAATAACATGTATATCACATATACCTTTGGTGTTGCCGGCCTTCTTGTCCGCTAAGTACTTGGGGCAGTTCCGCTTCTAGTGACCACTTCCCTTGCAATAAAAACACTCAGTCTCGGGCTTGGGTCCATTCTTTGGCTTCTTCCCGGTAGCTTGCTTACCGGGCGCGGCAACTCCCTTGCCGTCCTTCTTGAAGTTCTTTTTACCCTTGCCTTTCTTGAACTTAGTGGTTTTATTCACCATCAACACTTGATGTTCCTTTTTGATTTCCACCTCCGCTGATTTCAGCATTGAATATACCTCAGGAATGGTCTTTTCCATCCCCTACATATTGAAGTTCATCACAAAGCTCTTGTAGCTAGGTGGGAGCGACTGAAGGATTCTGTCAACGACCGCATCATCCGGGAGATTAACTCCCAGCTGAGACAAGCGGTTGTGCAACCCAGACATTTTGAGTATGTGCTCGCTGACGGAACTATTCTCCTCCATCTTACAACTGTAGAACTTGTCGGAAACTTCATATCTCTCGACTCGGGCATGAGCTTGGAAAACCATTTTCAGCTCTTGGAACATCTCATATGCTCTGTGTTGCTCAAAAGGCTTCTAGAGACCTGGTTCTAAGCTGTAAAGCATGCCGCACTGAACCAGGGAGTAATCATCAGCACGGGACTGCCAAGCGTTCATAACATCTTGGTTTGCTAGGGGTGGTGCTTCACCTAGCGGTGCTTCAAGGACATATGCTTTCTTGGTAGCTATGAGGATGATCCTCATGTTCCGGACCCAGTCCGTATAGTTGCTACCATCGTGTTTCAGCTTGGTTTTCTCTTGGAACGCGTTGAAGTTGAGGAAAACATTAGCATGGGCCATTTGATCTACAAGACATATTGTAAAGATTTTAGACTAAGTTCATGATAATTAAGTTCATCTAATCAAATTATTTAATGAACTCCCACTCAGATAGACATCCCTCTAGTCATCTAAGTGATACATGATCTGATTCAACTAGGCCGTGTCCGATCATCACGTGAGGCGGACTAGTCATCATCAGTGAACATCTTCATGTTGATCGTATCTTCCATACGACTCATGTTCGACCTTTCGGTCTTCCGTGTTCTGAGGCCATGTCTGTACATGCTAGGCTCGTCAAGTCAACCTAAGTGTTTTGCGTGTGTAAATCTGGCTTACACCCATTGTATGCGAATGTTAGAACCTACCACACCCGATCATCACGTGGTCCTCCGGAACAATGGACCTTAGCAACGGTGCACAGTTAGGGGGAACACTTTCTTGAAATTATTGCAAGGGATCATCTTATTTATGCTACCGTCGTTCTAAGAAAATAAGATGTAAAACATGATAAACATCACATGCAATCAAATAGTGACATGATATGGCCAATATCATTTTGCTCCTTTTGATCTCCATCTTCGGGGCGCCATGATAATCATCATCACCGGCATGACACCATGACCTCCTTCATCATGATCTCCATCATCGTGTCTTCATGAAGTTGTCTCACCAACTATTACTTCTACTACTATGGCTAACGGTTAGCGATAAAGTAAAGTAATTACATGGCGTTTATGTTGACACGCAGGTCATAAATAAATTAAGACAACTCCTATGGCTCCTGCCGGTTGTCATACTCATCGACATGCAAGTCGTGATTCCTATTACTAGAACATGATCAATCTCATACATCACATATATCATTCATCACATCCTTTTGGCCATATCACATCACACGGCACATGCTGCAAAAACAAGTTAGACGTCCTCTAATTGTTGTTGCAAGTTTTTTTATGTGGCCGCTATAGGTTTCTAGCAAGAACGTTTCTTACCTACGCCAAAACCACAACGTGATATGCCAATTTCTATTTACCCTTCATAAGGACCCTTTTCATCGAATCCGATCCGACTAAAGTGGGAGAGACAGACACCCGCTAGCCACCTTATGCAACTAGTGCATGTCAGTCGATGGAACCAGTCTCACGTAAGCGTACGTGTAAGGTCGATCCGAGCCGCTTCATCGCACGATGCCGCCGAATCAAGATAAGACTAGTAATGGCAAGTAAATTGACAAAATCGACGCCCACACCAACTTGTGTTCTACTCGTGCATAGAAACTACGCATAGACCTAGCTCTGATACCACTGTTGGGGAACGTAGCAGAAATTTAAAATTTTCTATGCATCACCAAGATCAATCTATGGAGTCATCTAGCAACGAGGGGAGAAGAGTGCATATACATACCCTTGTAGATCATGAGCGGAAGCGTTCAAGAGAACGGGGTTGATGGAGTCGTACTCGTCGTGATCCAAATTACCGAAGATCCTAGTGCCAAACAGACGGCACCTCCGCGTTCAACACACGTACGGAGCGAGGACGTCTCCCGCGCCTTGATCCAGCAAGGAGGAGGGAGAGGTTGAGGAAAAGGGCTCCAACAGCAGCACGACGGCATGGTGGTGGTGGAGCTGCGGTACTCTGGCAGGGCTTCGCGAAGCTCTTGCGGAGGAGGAGAGGTGTTGGGGAGGGGAGGGGCTGCGCCTTGGATGGTGTATGCAGCCCTCCCCTTACCCCTCTATATATAGGGGAAGGAGTAAGGGGGGCCGGCCCCCTCTAGATGAGATCTAGAGGGGGGCGGCGGCCATGGGGAGGGGGCTTTCCCCCCAAGCAAGGGGGCACCCCCTTTAGGGTCCCCCCCAACCCTAGGCGCATGGACCCAAGGGGCGATGCAACCAGCCCATGTAGGGCTGGTTCCCTTTCCTCTACAACCCATTAGGCCCTCCGAGAGAGGTGGACCCCCAGAATCCCTTCGGTGGCCCCGGTACAATACCATATGCCCCCGAACCTTTCCGGTGACCGTATGACAACTTCCTACATATAAATCTTCACCTCCGGACCATTCCGGAACTCCTCGTGACGTCCAGGATCTCATCCGGGACTCCGAACAACATTCGGTAATCACATACAAGTCTTCCTAAAAACCCTAGCGTTATCGAACCTTAAATGTGTAGACCCTACGGGTTCGGGAACCATGCAGACATGACCGAGACAACTCTCCGGCCAATAACCAACAGCGGGATCTGGATACCCATGTTCACTCCCACATGTTCCATGATGATCTCATCGGATGAACCACGATGTCGAGGATTCAAGCAATCCCGTATACAATTCCCTTTGTCAATCGGTACGTTACTTGCCCGAGATTCGATCGTCGGTATCCCAATACCTCGTTCAATCTCGTTACCGGCAAGTCACTTTACTTGTGCCGTAATGCATGATCCCGTGACCAACTACTTAGTCACACTGAGCTCATTATGATGATGCATTACCGAGTGGGCCCAGAGATACCTCTCCGTCATACGGAGTGACAAATCCCAGTCTCGATTCATGCTAACCCAACAGACACTTTCGGAGATACCTGTAGTGCACCTTTATAGCCACCCAGTTATGTTGTGACGTTTGGTACACCCAAAGCACTCCTACGGTATCCGGGAGTTGCACAATCTCATGGTCTAAGGAAATGATACTTGACACATTAGAAAAGCTCTAGCAGACGAACTACACGATCTTGTGCTATGCTTAGGATTGGGTCTTGTCCATCACATCATTCTCCGAATGATGTGATCCCGTTATCAATGACATCCAATGTCCATGGTCAGGAAACCATAACCATCTATTGATCAACGAGCTAGTCAACTAGAGGCTCACTAGGGACATGTTGTGGTCTATGTATTCACACATGTATTAAGATTTCCGGATAACACAATTATAGCATGAACAATAGAAAATTATCATGAACAAGGAAATATAATAATAACCATTTTATTATTGCCTCTAGGGCATATTCCCAACAGTCTCCCACTTGCACTAGAGTCAATAATCTAGTTACATTGTGATGAATCGAACACCCATAGAGTTCTGGTGTTGATCATGTTTTGCTTGAGGGAGAGGTTTAGTCAAGGGATCTGCGACATTCATGTCCGTATGCACTTTACAAATATCTATGTCTCCATTTTGAACATTTTCACGAATGGAGTTGAAGCGACGCTTGATATGCCTGGTCTTCCTGTGAAACCTGGGCTCCTTGGCAAGGGCAATAGCTCCAGTGTTGTCACAGAAGAGAGTCATCGGGCCCGACGCATTGGGAATAACTCCTAGGTCGGTAATGAACTCCTTCACCCAGATTGCTTCTTGTGCTGCCTCCGAGGCTGCCATGTACTCCGCTTCACATGTAGATCCCACCACAACGCTTTGCTTGCAACTGCACCAGTTGACTGCCCCACCATTCAAAATATACACGTATCCGGTTTGTGACTTGGAGTCTTCCATATCTGTGTCGAAGCTAGCATCGACGTAACCCTTTACGACGAGCTCTTCGTCACCTCCATAAACGAGAAACATATCCTTAGTACTTTTCAGGTACTTCAGGATATTTTTGACCGTTGTCCATTGTTCCATGCCGGGATTACTTTGGTACCTTCCTACCATACTTACGACAAGGTTTACATCAGGTCTGGTACACAGCATGGCATACATAATAGACCCTATGGCCGAGGCATAGGGGACGACATTCATATTTTCTCTATCTTCTGTCGTGGTCGGGCATTGAGCTGTGCTCAATCTCGTACCTTGCAACACAGGCAAGAACCCCTTCTTTGACTGATCCATATTGAACTTCTTCAATATCTTGTTAAGGTACGTACTTTGTGAAAGAACAATGAGGCGTCTCAATCTATCTCTATAGATCTTGATGCCTAATATATAAGCAGCTTCTCCAAGATCCTTCATTGAAAAACACTTGTTCAAGTAGGCCTTTATGCTTTCCAAGAATTCTATATCATTTCTCATCAATAGTATGTCATCCACATATAATATGAGAAATGCTACAGAGCTCCCACTCACTTTCTTGTAAACACAGGCTTCTCCATAAGTCTGCGTAAACCCAAACGCTTTGATCATCTCATCAAATCGAATGTTCCAACTCCGAGATGCTTGCACCAGCCCATAGATTGAGCGTTGGAGCTTGCACACCTTGTCAGCATTCTTAGGATCGACAAAACCTTTCGGCTGCATCATATACAATTCTTACTTAAGGAAACCATTAAGGAATGCCATTTTGACGTCCACCATATCTCATAATCATAGAATGCGGCAATTCCTAACATGATTCGGACGGACTTCAGCTTCGCTACGGGTGAGAAAGTCTCATCATAGTCAACCCCTTGAACTTGTCGATAACCCTTAGCGACGAGCCGAGCCTTATAAATGGTCACATTACCATCCGCGTCTGTCTTTTTCTTAAAGATCCATTTATTTTCTATGGCTCGCCGATCATCGGGCAAGTCAGTCAAAGTCCATACTTTGTTTTCATACATGGATCCTATCTCGGATTTCATGGCTTCCTGCCATTTGTTGGAATCTGGGCCCGCCATCGCTTCTTCATAGTTTGAAGGTTCACCACTGTCCAACAACATGATTTCCAAGACAGGGTTGCCGTACCACTCTGGTGCGGAACGTGTCCTTGTGGACCTACGAAGTTCAGTAGCAACTTGATCTGAAGTTTCATGATCATCATCATTAACTTCCTCTCTAGTCGGTGCAGGCACCTCAAGAACAGTTTCCGGAGCTACGACACTCTCCAGTTCAAGAGGCAATACTTCATCAAGTTCTACTTTCCTCCCACTTACTTCTTTCGAGAGAAACTCTTTGTGTAGAAAGGATCCATTCTTGGCAACAAAGATCTTGCCTTTGGATCTGAGGTAGAAGGTATACCCAATAGTTTCTTTAGGGTATCCTATGAAGACGCATTTTACCGATTTGGGTTCGAGCTTTTCAGGTTGAAGTTTCTTCACATAAGCATCGCATCCCCAAACTTTTAGAAACGACAGCTTAGGTTTCTTCCCAAACCATAATTCATACGGTGTCATCTCAAGGATTTCGACGGAGCCCTATTTAAAGTGAATGCGGTAGTCTCTAAAGCATAGCCCCACAATGACAGCGGTAGATCGGTAAGAGACATCATAGATCGCACCATATCCAATAGAGTGCGATTACGACGTTCGGACACACCATTACACTGAGGTGTTCCAGGCGGCGTGAGTTGTGAAACTATTCCACATTTCCTCAAGTGCGTGCCAAATTCGTGACTCAAATATTCTCCCCCACGATCTGATCATAAGACCTTGATTTTCCTGTCATGTTGATTCTCAACCTCACTCTGAAATTCCTTGAACTTTTCAAAGGTCTTAGACTTGTGTTTCATTAAGTAGACATACCCATATCTACTCAAGTCATCAGTGAGGGTGAGAACATAACAATAGCCACCGCGAGCCTCAACACTCATTGGACCGCACACATCAGTATGTATGATTTCCAATAAGTTGGTTGCTCGCTCCATTGTTTCGGAGAACGAAGTCTTGGTCATTTTCCCCATGAGGCATGGTTCACACGTGTCAAATGATTCATAATCAAGAGACTCCAAAAGTCCATCTGCATGGAGTTTCTTCATGCGTTTGACACCAATGTGACCAAGGAGGCAGTGCCACAAGTATGTGGGACTATCATTATCAACCTTACATCTTTTGGTATTCACACTATGAATATGTGTAACATCATGTTCGAGATTAAATAAGAGTAAACCATTGACCAGCGGGGCATGACCATAAAACATATCTCTCATATAAATAGAACAACCATTATTCTCGGATTTAAATGAGTAGCCATCTCGTATTAAACGAGATCCTGATACAATGTTTATGCTCAAAGCTGGCACTAAATAACAATTATTGAGGTTTAAAACTAATCCCATAGGTAAATGTAGAGGTAGCATACCGACGGCGATCACATCGACCTTGGAACCATTCCCGACGCGCATCGTCACCTCGTCCTTCGCCAGTCTCCGCTTATTCCGCAACTCCTGTTTTGAGTTACAAATATGAGAAACCGCACCGGTATCAAATACCCAGGAGCTACTACGAGTACTGGTAAGGTACACATCAATAACATGTATATCACATATACCTTTGGTGTTGCCGGCCTTCTTGTCCGCTAAGTACTTGGGGCAATTCCGCTTCTAGTGACCACTTCCCTTGCAATAAAAATACTCAGTCTCGGGCTTGGGTCCATTCTTTGGCTTCTTCCCGGCAGCTTGCTTACCGGGCGCGACAACTCCCTTGCCGTCCTTCTTGAAGTTCTTTTTACCCTTGCCTTTCTTGAACTTAGTGGTTTTATTCACCATCAACACTTGATGTTCCTTTTTGATTTCCACCTCCGCTGATTTCAGCATTGAATATACCTCAGGAATGGTCTTTTCCATCCCCTACATATTGAAGTTCATCACAAAGCTCTTGTAGCTAGGTGGGAGCGACTGAAGGATTCTGTCAACGACCGCATCATTCGGGAGATTAACTCCCAGCTAAGACAAGCGGTTGTGCAACCCAGACATTTTGAGTATGTGCTCGCTGACGGAACTATTCTCCTCCATCTTACAACTGTAGAACTTGTCAGAAACTTCATATCTCTCGACTCGGGCATGAGCTTGGAAAACCATTTTCAGCTCTTGGAACATCTCATATGCTCCGTGTTGCTCAAAACGCTTCTAGAGCCCTGGTTCTAAGCTGTAAAGCATGCCGCACTGAACCAGGGAGTAATCATCAGCACGGGACTGCCAAGCGTTCATAACATCTTGGTTTGCTAGGGGTGGTGCTTCACCTAGCGGTTCTTCAAGGACATATGCTTTCTTGGCAGCTATGAGGATGATCCTCACGTTCCGGACCCAGTCCGTATAGTTGCTACCATCGTCTTTCAGCTTGGTTTTCTCTAGGAACGCGTTGAAGTTGAGGAAAACATTAGCGTGGGCCATTTATCTACAAGACATATTGTAAATATTTTAGACTAAGTTCATGATAATTAAGTTCATCTAATCAAATTATTTAATGAACTCCCACTCAGATAGACATCCCTTTAGTCATCTAAGTGATACATGATCTGATTCAACTAGGCCGTGTCCGATCATCACGTGAGGCGGACTAGTCATCATCGGTGAACATCTTCATGTTGATCGTATCTTCCATACGACTCATGTTCGACCTTTCGGTCTTCCGTGTTCTGAGGCCATGTCTGTACATGCTAGGCTCGTCAAGTCAACCTAAGTGTTCTGCGTGTGTAAATCTGGCTTACACCCGTTGTATGCGAACGTTAGAACCTATCACACCCGATCATCACATGGTGCTTCGAAACAACGGACCTTAGCAACGGTGCACAGTTAGGGGGAACACTTTCTTGAAATTATTGCGAGGGATCATCTTATTTATGCTACCGTCGTTCTAAGAAAATAAGATGTAAAACATGATAAACATCACATGCAATCAAATAGTGACATGATATGGCCAATATCATTTTGCTCCTTTTGATCTCCATCTTCGTGGCGCCATGATCATCATCATCACCGGCATGACACCATGACCTCCTTCATCATGATCTCCATCATCGTGTCTTCATGAAGTTGTCTCGCCAACTATTACTTTTACTACTATGGCTAACGGTTAGCGATAAAGTAAAGTAATTACATGGCGTTTATGTTGACACGCAGGTCATAAATAAATTAAGACAACTCCTATGGCTCCTGCCGGTTGTCATACTCATCGACATGCAAGTCGTGATTCCTATTACAAGAACATGATCAATCTCATACATCACATATATCATTCATCACATCCTTTTGGCCATATCACATCACACGGCACATGCCGCAAAAACAAGTTAGACGTCCTCTAATTGTTGTTGCAAGTTTTTTTATGTGGCCGCTATAGGTTTCTAGCAAGAACGTTTCTTACCTACGCCAAGACCTAGCTCTGATACCACTGTTGGGGAACATAGCAGAAATTTAAAATTTTCTATGCATCACCAAGATCAATATATGGAGTCATCTAGCAACGAGGGGAGAAGAGTGCATCTACATACCCTTGTAGATCATGAGCGGAAGCGTTCAAGAGAACGGGGTTGATGGAGTCGTACTCGTCGTGATCCAAATTACCGAAGATCCTAGCGCCGAACGGACGGCACCTCCGTATTCAACACACGTAAGGAGCGAGGACGTCTCCCGCGCCTTGATCCAGCAAGGAGGAGGGAGAGGTTGAGGAAAAGGGCTCCAACAGCAGCACGACGGCATGGTGGTGGTGGAGCTGCAGTACTCCGGCAGGGCTTCACGAAGCTCTTGCGGAGGAGGAGAGGTGTTGGGGAGGGGAGGGGCTGCGCCTTCGATGGTGTATGCAGCCATCCCCTTGCCCCTCTATATATAGGGGAAGGAGGAAGGGGGGCCGGCCCCCTCTAGATGAGATCTAGAGGGGGGCGGCGGCCAAGGGGAGGCGGCTTGCCCCCCAAGCAAGGGGGCGCCCCCTTTAGGGTCCCCCCCAACCCTAGGCGCATGGGCCCAAGGGGGGATGCACCCAGCCCATGTAGGGCTGGTTCCCTTTCCTCTACAACCCATTAGGCCCTCCGAGAGAGGTGGACCCCCAGAATCCCTTCGGTGGCCCCTGTACAATACCGATATGCTCCCGAACCTTTCCGGTGACCGTATGACAACTTCCTACATATAAATCTTCACCTCCGGACCATTCCGGAACTCCTCGTGACGTCCGGGATCTCATCCGGGACTCCGAACAACATTCGGTAATCACATACAAGTCTTCCTAAAAACCCTAGCGTCATTGAACCTTAAGTGTGTAGACCCTACGGGTTCGGGAACCATGCAGACATGACCGAGACAACTCTCCGGCCAATAACCAACAGCGGTATCTGGATACCCATGTTCACTCCCACATGTTCCATGATGATCTCATCGGATGAACCACAATGTCGAGGATTCAAGCAATCCCGTATACAATTCCCTTTGTCAATCAATACGTTACTTGCCCGAGATTCGATCGTCGGTATCCCAATACCTCGTTCAATCTCGTTACCGGCAAGTCACTTTACTTGTGCCGTAATGCATGATCCCGTGACCAACTACTTAGTCACACTGAGCTCATTATGATGATGCATTACCGAGTGGGCCGAGAGATACCTCTCCGTCATACAGAGTGACAAATCCCAGTCTCGATTCATGCCAACCCAACAGACACTTTCGGAGATACCTGTGGTGCACCTTTATAGCCACCCAGTTATGTTGTGACGTTTGGTACACCCAAAGCACTCCTACGGTATCCGGGAGTTGCACAATCTCATGGTCTAAGGAAATGATACTTGACACTTTAGAAAAGCTCTAGCAGACGAACTACACGATCTTGTGCTATGCTTAGGATTGGGTCTTGTCCATCACATCATTCTCCTAATGATGTGATCCCGTTATCAATGACATCCAATGTCCATGGTCAGGAAACCGTAACCATCTATTGATCAACGAGCTAGTCAACTAGAGGCTCACTAGGGACATGTTGTGGTCTATGTATTCACACATGTATTAAGATTTCCGGATAACACAATTATAGCATGAACAATAGAAAATTATCATGAACAAGGAAATATAATAATAACCATTTTATTATTGCCTCTAGGGCATATTTCCAACAGAGGGCCCCACGAGGGTGGAGGGCGCGCCCTACCCCCTGGGCGCGCCCCCTACCTCGTGAGCACCTCGTGTGCCTTCCAGACTCCGTTTTCCTGCACGATACGCATTTTGGTCGGTAAAAATTCATTATATATTCTCCCGAAGGTTTTGACTCCCGTATCATGCAAATATCCTCTGTTTTTGTTTCGAGCTGTTGCTGCTGAAGATTAGAGCAAGATGTCTTCTCAAGAGTCAGTCGGGGAGAGTCGGGTATCTAATCCGGCACCGGAACTAGGGGCAAATAGCGACCCTGACCAGTTTGGGCCAGCAACGGAGGAAGATATGGAGGCTGACTTAATGAGGGTAGATGCCATGGAGGATCAAGAAGTCACCTCTCGCTTCCGAGCTGGGTTCACGATGGGGGAACTATAGTGCTCAGCTATTCCAAACTCGGTTATCCCTTCCAATGTTAGATTTCTTTCTTATGAAAATATGATGAGGAGTGTCACTTGTTCTCCCGCAGCTATGAAACACCCTTGGGTCCAAGGAGCTTTAGTCGTCACAGGAAAGCTTCGTAAGGAAACAATGGACCTCAAGCAGCAAGTCAACAAGCTCAAGGAGGAGAGTCGTATCCTGAGAGGAATCATCGCCAAGAATATTTCACCAACAACAAAGAAGGAGACATAATCACATGGGAATGGGCACTCCCCTTGGCAACCGCCAAGCTTGGGGGAGGTGCCCCGGTATCGTATCACAATCACAACTCCTATCTTTACTATTTTCCTTAGTTCGATCCTATTAGTAGTATTTTGATCTAGTAAATAAAGTTTATGGCATGATCTAGTTTTGAGTTTTGCCTTATGATCTCTCTATGTAATCGAGTCCGTGAGCTATATAATAAAGATTAGTGTTGAGTCAAGGGCTTGATTTTCTTGCTATGATCTTGGGTGAATAAAAGAACAGAGAAAAATAATAATAAGAAACAAAAGTTCATATTGATCTTATTGATAGTAATGACTTCACATAGAAAGAGTGTGATGATTAAAAGTTGTTGGGAGTTGGTAGACATAGCTTTGGTCATCATTGCAATTAATAGGAAGTAATAAGGAAAGAGAGGTTTCACATATAAATATACTATTATTGACATCTTTTATGACTGGGAGCACTCATCAAAATATGACATGCTAAAGAGTTGATGTTGGACAAGGAAGACAACATAATGGGTTATGTTTTCTTATATCTGAGATAAAGTATGTTGTCATGGATCATCCAACATGTTGAGCTTGCCTTTCCCCCTCATGCTAGCCAAATTCTTAGCACCAAGTAGAGATACTACTTGTGCTTCTAAATACCCTTAAACTAGTTTTGCCATGAGAGTCCACCATATCTACCTATGGATTGAGTAAGATCCTTCAAGTAAGTTGCCATCGGTGCAAAGCAATAAAAATTACTCTAAATATGTATGATTAGTGTGGGAGAAATAAGCTCTATACGATCTTGTGATGTGGAAGTAATAAAACCGATGGACTGCATAATAAAGGTTCATATCACAAGGGCCAATATAAAGTGAATTCCTTTCGCATTAAGATTTTGTGCATCCAACCATAAAAGCGCATGGCAACCTCTGCTTCCCTCTGCGAAGGGCCTATCTTTTATTATTATCTCCTACCTTATGCAAGTGTCATGGTGATCTTCACCTTTCCTTTTTCATTTTATCCTTTGGCAAGCCCAGCATGTTGGAAAGAACCTCATATATATATATCTAATTGGATGTAGGGGGGCATGAGTTATTATTGTTGACATTACCCTTGAGGTAAAAGGTTGTGGGGCAAAACTATAAGCCCCTATATTTCTCTGTGTCCGATTAAAACTCTATAAACACAAGTATTACGTGAGTGTTAGCAATTATGAAGGACTAGATGATAGTTGAGTATGTGGACTTGTTTTTTTAGCTCTAACATAGACTCTTTCTGATGTTATGATAAATTGCAATTGCTTCAATGACTGAGGTTATAGTTTGTTGGTTCTCAATAAGGTTTCTGATTCATACTTTTGCATTGTGAATAGATCATCACTTGAACATAAGTAATCATATGACAATATCTATATATGTTGCTGTTATGAGAATAATCATGATGCCTCCATGTCCGTATTTTATTTTTATCGACGCCTCTACCTCTAAACATGGGGACATATTTATTTTTATCGGCTTTCCCTTGAGGACAAGCGAGGTCTAAGCTTGGGGGAGTTGATACGTCCATTTTGCATCATGCTTTATATCGATATTTATTGCATTATGGGCTGTTATTTCACATTATGTCACAATACTTATGGTTATTCTCTCTTATTTTATAAGGTTTACATAAGGAGGGAGAATGCCGGCAGCTAGAATTCTGGGCTGGAAAAGGAGCAAATATTAGAGACCTATTCTGCACAACTCCAAAAGTCCTGAAACTCCACGGAATACCTTATAATAAATAATGAAAAATCATCGCCAAAGATGAAGACCAGGGGGCCCACATCCTGTCCACGAGGGTGGGGGGCGCGCCCCCTACCTCGTGGCCCCCCTGGTGGCTCTCCGATGACCATCTTCTGCTATATGAAGTCTTTCGTCGAGAAAAAAACCAGAAGCAACCTTTCGGGATGAAACTCCGCCGCCACGAGGCGGAACCTTGGCGGAACCAATCTAGGGTTACGGCAGAGCTGTTCTGCCAGGGAAACTTCCCTCCCGAAGGGGGAAATCATCGCCATCGTCATCACCTGTCGGGACCCCGATCCTAAGTCACACCGATCTAGCATGTAACACTTCATATCACTTTGCGGCCTCAAGCACGGTATTCCCACGGGGTTCCACCTTACCTGGCCCGGGACCGTTTGCGCCTTTTGGCTCACGTATATGATAGTGCCGCTAGCATCCATATGACAGAGAACCCGGGCCGACATGACTAGTCGTGAACCCAAAGTAGCACTAACTTACGGGGACATGCATACACGAATCAACCTCGAGCATGTCGGTCAACAGCGTATGAATCCGGGCTGTAGCACTGGGCTAACAGGACTCCGGGAACCCGGGCTGTAGCAGGCTAGGCAGGACTCCGGATGTCACCGCGTGACATTTCCCCGAAGGGACAGACACGGGAACGAAGTGAATCACATGCCGGCCAGTCAAGTGTTCCGGAGCAGTAGTGCTGGGCTAGCAGGACTCCGGTGAACCGGGCTGTAGCGGACTACTATGGCTCATGGAAGCACAAGACTACATTTCCCCATAAGAGAGGCTATCAGAGGTAAACAACTGGTTGTCGGATCCCACACATAGCAATACACATTACACGTACGCATAACATGCAAGTATGTGTTGTACAACATGGCATCACAACATAACTCAAACTCATATAGACAAAGGCCCAGAAGAGCCACATAGCATTCAATACAAAAAGGGGTCTCATGACCCATCATTCAGAGCATACAAGCAATGGAAGCATTACATGTCTGAGATCAGACAACTACAAAAGGAAAAGACTAAGAAGCCTGACTAAACACGACCCTCCCAAGGGTACAAGATCGTAGCTGGGATACAAGCTACTCGTCGAAGTCACTAGTGTAACCAACTGCAAAACATAAATAAGCAAACGTGAGTACAAAGGTACTCAGCAAGACTTACATCAAAGCTATCTACATATGCAACATTATCAACAAAGGGGGTGGTGGAGTTTTAACAGCAGCAAGCCAGCTTTGACTCAATGGCTAACCTATACTACGAGTATCAGAAACTTCTTTGAGGTGAGAAGACGCACACGAGTCCACATATTCACCATATCAATACTCCACTATGGATCCGTTCCCGTCTCCCTACGAGAAGGCCATCCATAGCACTCACGCTTATCTTGTGGATTTTAGGGTATCCACTTCAAGTTGTCTACGTACTACATAAGTTCTCCAAGTTTCCATATCCGAGGAAAACGGCTATTCGAATAGATAACATTGACCCTGCAGGGGTGTACTCCTTCACACACGCTCTCGCCACTTATAGCCCTATACACGTCATGTACCTCGGCAACCTTCAAGCGGAAGCCGGGCGAGGGTGTCGGCCACGACCTGACTAACCACACAAGCCTCTTGTCCAGGTTTATCACCTATTCGGGTTCCATCCGCAAGGAGATCCGGCCAGGGTGTCGCTCAAGGCCCCAAACAATGTCTGCAGGGTTCCCAAGCCCACCATCTGGGTGCCACTTGGTACACCGTGCCACGGTGCCTAGTCTGTCCCAAGCCCGTCCCGTCGTACACCACCTGGTAGACAAGTAGCACTACCTACAAACGCCAGAAACTAGTTGCAACTCCTGGACAGAGATCAAGTGGATTAATAAGCCGAGAGGGGCCGGATAACCGGAACCCAATGCGTGGTAGTAACTGGACTTGGATAACATACACAGAACTCAGTGCTTAGGGATGGTTCCAATGAGACAACCCACCATGTACTCCTACATGGCCTCTCATCGCCACCTTTACCAAAACGTGTTCACACACTTAACCTTTATCGGTAGGACATGTTCACCGCTCCGATTCATTCCGATGAATCAGACCTGACACAACTCTAAGCATAGCTGGCATAAAGAAATCAAGCATGGATGAGTAGGCAGATCAAGCCTCAAGCAACTCCTACTCATGCTAGTGGGTTTTCAATTATTTACTGTGGCAATGACAGGTCATGCAGAGGAATGGGTTCAACTACCGCAGCAGAAAGTAGCAGTTGAATCGTTGTTGTCCTAATGCAGTATAAGGAGCAGGAGCGAGAGAGTGGGATTTATTGAAATGCTCAAGGGGGGGGGGTTGCTTGCCTGATAGATCCACGAAGAAGCACTGCTCCTCAGACAGGTACTCGGGACACCTTCCGGAGTAGAACCTATCAAGAGGGGACGGTGCCGGCAATCATTAAACAACCATATGCAACAATATGATGCATGAAGATGACATTTCAAAGATGCTATGATTTGCCCTAATGCATCTAGCATCAATTTGGTTGAAGTCCATATGAACTAAGGGTTCATATGCAAACCCCAAATTAAGTATATAACATGCCGTTATTACGTTTTCACTTATACAACAAGTATAAGTTGGTTATTCATGCATGAAACTGGCATAAATGGATTCCTTGCATTTTTTTGATGATTTTTCATATATATATATATATATTATTTCATTCTGAGCTACGGTTTAATTTCTATGATTTTTATAAGTTTTAACTATTTTCTGAAATTCTCTGAATTATTTAAAATCCAGAAATCAATTACTGCGCCAGCGTGACATCACAGAGGCGTCAACAGGGCTGACCAGGTCAAACCTAACGTGTGGGGCCACACGTTAGTGACACTGGGGTTAACCCCGGGTCAAACCCGCACTGACCAGGGTTTGACTTGGCTCTGGGGCCCACTGTCAGTCTTAGGGGGGGATTAGGGTGTGGAATTAGCGCTAATTAAGCCGCCACGTCAGCCTCGCCGGAGTTCGGCTGGCGACGACCAAACCGCGTGGCGGTGCTTCGCCGGAATGCGCTACAGGCGGCGGAAGAGCGCGCGGGGACTACCAATCGGCAGCCCGCGCTCGACCGCATCCACCTGGGCATAGGGGAGGTCGCGGGGACGGTGGAGCTCGCCGGAGCAGGGCTCGCGGCGGCGGCCAGAGCTCGGCTATGCGCAGGCGGGGTGCTGCAGCTCGAGGCGAGCGAACGGGGGGGGGGTGCTAGGCAGCACCTAGAGGACAACAGGAGCCCACCGGAGCAACTAGCAGGAGCGGAGGGGCTCAGGGGCTCGGAGCTCGCCGGCCATGGCGGACGGTGGCTTCGGGTGCTCGAGGGGCAGCGGCTACGGGGCGTGCGTGAAGAAAAAGGCGGAGGGGAGCGATTCAGTGGCTCACGGCGAGTCTTCCGGTGCAGACAGCGGGGCCGGGGAGGTGTCGGAGTGAGCGGGGCAGCGAGGCGAATCCCCAGCAATCGAAGAAGGGGATGATGACGATGACGGCATTACGGGGCGCTCCGACTGGCTTCCTTCTGTGGAGAGGCGTAGCGCGAGGTGGCGGAGCTGCTGGCATGACAGAGGGGCGAGGGGGTGGCTCTGGTGACGACTACGGCGAACGGCAGCGAGGATGGCGCTTGGCCATCGCGGGAGAGGGTGAGGGAGACGAAGGGGAGAGTGAGGGAGGGGCCAGAGCTTGCGTGGCGTCTCCATAGAAGGCCAGGGCGTCGACAGGGAGCGGCAAGCAGTAGCTGGCGAGGTGTGTGGCCAGCGCGCGGCGAGCACACGCTCGTCCTTCTGTCCGGGAAGGAAGACGACTGCGAGGCTGCGGTGGTGGGTTGGGCCTAGCTGGGCCGGTCCTGTTGGGCCACCAGGTAAGTCAGGTAAATTCCTTTTTCCTGTTTTCTTTTTCTATTTCTGACATTTGTTTTGTATCTAAAAGAAATGTTAAAACATTTCCATAAATGCTGAAAATATTTGTGGCATCTAGATATAATATTCCAGAGGCCCTCACCAATTCCCAACATTTTTGGAGCCATTAAAATATTTATATAATTTAAACAGCTCCAAATCAAATATTTATGCATTGATTCAAAAATCCAAAATGTGTAGCAAAAATGTGCATCACCTCTGGTTGTTGTTCCCAACATTATCCAAAGAGCATGAACATTTTTGAATAGCATTTTGGGTTCATTGAAAATCCATTTTAAAGTTGAACCTATTGGAAAAAACTTTGGTGCTAGGGTTTGCAACTTTCCCCATTTCAAAATTATTTGAAATTTAAACATGATGCACAAAGCAAGCCTAGGATCATACCAGAACTAGGGATGTGACAACTCGCCCCCACTCGGAAAAATCTCGTCCCGAGATTCAGGAGTTGGTGGAAAGAAAGCGGGGTACTCAAGTCGAAGACGATCTTCCCGCTCCCAAGTAACTTCTCTCTCGGAATGATGAGACCACTGAACCTTGAGAAACTTGATGTTATGACGTCGGGTGACATGCTCTGCTTGATCCAGAATGTGAACGGGGTACTCTCGATAAGTGAGGTTATCTTGGAGATCAAGCGTTTCGTGGTCCACTCCGCGGATGGGATCCGAGAAGCAACGCCTGAGTTGAGAGACGTGGAAGACATCATGAACTCGAGAAAGATGTGGGGGTAGTTCCAACTGGTAGGCAACCTCTCCTCATTTAGCGAGAATGCAAAAAGGACCGATGTAACGAGGAGCCAACTTGCCCTTGATACCGAAATGATGGGTACCCTTCAAAGGAGTAACCCGAAGGTAAGCCTGGTCGTCAACTTCATAAGCCTCTTCCTTATGACGACAGTCATACTGGCTCTTTTGACGAGATTGGGCTGTTTTCAAATTCTCACGAATGATGCGAACTTGCTCTTCTGCCTCCTGGATCATATCCGGTCCAAAGAATTGTCTTTCACCAGTTTCTGACCAGTTCAAGGGTGTTCGACATCTTCGTCCATACAGAATCTCGAAGGGTGCTTTCTTAAGACTGGATTGGTAGCTATTGTTATAAGCAAACTCGGCAAAGGGAAGACATTTCTCCCAATCCATACCGAATGAGATAACGCAAGCTCTAAGCATGTCTTCAAGAATTTGGTTGACCCTTTCCACCTGACCACTTGATTGAGGGTGGAAAGCAGTACTAAAAGAAAGATGAGTTCCCATGGCATTCTGGAAACTTTCCCAGAAATGAGAGGTGAAAAGACTGCCACGGTCTGAATTGATCTCTAGTGGAACACCATGGAGTGACACTATTCGAGAGATATATAAGTCAGCGAGCTGACTAGCAGTGATACTCTCTCGAACAGGTAGGAAGTGAGCCACTTTGGAGAGACGATCAATGACTATGAAGATAGCATTATTTCCTTTCTTGGTCCTGGGAAAGCCGGTGATGAAGTCCATACCAACTTTGTCCCATTTCCACTCGGGAATAGCTAAAGGTTGAAGGGTGCCAGCAGGTCTTTGATTCTCTGCCTTAACGCGATGACAAACGTCACAGTTGGCAATGTACTGAGCGATTTCTCTCTTCATCCTAGTCCACCAGAACCTCTGGCGTAGGTCCTGATACATCTTTGTACTGCCGGGATGAATCGTGAGAGGGGATTCATGGGCCTCCTTAAGGATCAGTTGCTGCATCTGTTGACATTTGGGAACCACCAAACGGTTTCCAAAGTAAACAACACCTCGTTCATCCACAGAGAAACAGCCAGCAACTCCGTTGGAAATATTCTTCTTGATCCGGGAGATTCCCGTATCATGCTTCTGAGCCTCTATGATCTGATCCGTAAGGGTAGGTTTCGCCACCAAGGTAGAAAGGGAACCATGAGGAGCTATGTGAAGGTTAAGCTTACGGAATTCCTCATGGAGGGGTGGTTGACATTGTTGCAACATGAGGTTGTTGCAATAGGATTTACGACTTAAAGCATCAGCCATGACATTGGCTTTGCCTGGGGTGTAGGTGATTCCTAAGTCGTAATCCGAGATCAACTCCAACCAACGTCTCTGTCTGAGATTCGGGTCCGGTTGGGTGAAGATATACTTGAGACTCTGATGGTCAGTGTAGATTTCGCAACGATTACCAAGAAGGTAATGTCGCCAAGTCTTAAGTGCAAAGACTACGGCTGCAAGCTCCAGATCATGTGTAGGATAATTTTCCTCATGTGGATGCAACTGTCGAGATGCATAGGCAATCACATGACGATCCTGCATAAGAATGCAACCTAGTCCTTGACGTGAAGCGTCGCAATAGATAACAAAGTCTTTAGTGAAATCCGGTGGCACGAGATGTGCGCAGAAGTCAGGCGTCTTTTCAGTTCCTGAAAACTGTGCTCACACTGTGGGGTCCACTCAAACCTTTTATCTTTCTTGAGAAGCTCCGTGAGGGGTTTGGCCACTTTGGAGAAGTTTTCAATGAAGCAGCGACAATAACTGGCTAGACCAAGGAAACTCCTAACTTGTTTGACCGTTTCGGGTGGAGTCCAATCGAGAACGGTTTGACTCTCTCAGGATTGACAGCAATGCCCTTACCAGAGATCACGTGGCCTAGATAGGTCACTTCTGGCAACCAAAATTCACACTTGGAGAACTTGGCATAAAGGCGGTGCTCTCTGAGTTTTTCTAACACGAGTCTAAGATGTTCGGCATGCTATTCCTCGTTCTTCGAGTAAATAAGAATATCATCGAGATAAACCACGACGAACTTATCTAAGTACTCCATAAAGATCGAGTTCATCAAGCGGGAGAAAGTAGCTGGAGCATTGGTTAGGCCGAAAGACATCACGGTGTACTCGTATTGACCATAACGAGTGACAAAGGCCGTTTTGGGGATGTCCCCGTTTCTAATCTTGATTTGGTGGTAGCCTAACCTCAAATCCATCTTGGAAAAGACTGAGGATCCAGCGAGCTAATCATACAGGTCGTTCATCCTGGGGAGCGGATACTTGTTCTTTATCGTGACCAAATTAACGGGACGATAATCTACAACCATCCGATCTGTACCATCCTTCTTCTTGACGAAGAGGACAGGACAAGCCCAAGGAGAAGAACTGGGACGGATGAAACCCTTTTGCAAGGACTCATCAAGCTATTTCTTAAGCTCGGCTAACTCCAAAGGTGCCATCTTGTATGGTCTCCTAGAGATTGGAACAGTTCCTGGGATAAGTTCTATGACAAACTCTACATCTCTGTCAGGTGGGACACCTGGCAGTTCTTCTGGAAAAACATTTGGGAAGTCACGGACTACCGGAATATCTTCAAGGTCTGGAAGAGGGCTGGCATTAAGGGAATAGAGTTGACGCCTTGCAACTCTAGTAGAGACAGTGACTATTTTGCCAATTGGATGTGTAAGTTGAACAGATCTAATGTAACAATCGATCTTGGCATGATGAGCTGCCATCCAGTCCATACCCAAGATGATGTTAATATCTAAAGACTTGAGAGATATCAAAGAAGCAAGGAATACCAGTCTGTCAATAAGGATTTCATTATCATGGCTTACCTTAGAGGTTTTCCATTTGGAACCAGGAGTCTGGATTATTAGTGGAGTCGGCATATCACAAAATGACATGTCGTGCAACCGAGCACAACCTTCGGATATGAAGGAGTGGGATGCTCCAGTATCGAACAGAACTGAAGCTGGGTGACAATTGACAAGAAGCGTACCCAGTACGACATCGGGATCATCTTGAGCTTCTGTAGCTGAGACATGGTGCACACATGCTCGTTCAATGGAGGCTGGCTTGGTACTGATCATCTTGACTAATGGATTTTCACGGCCAACAGACCTCTCAGACTGGGGTGGAGTATAACTGGACTGAGGGCAGTCGCGTGCGTAGTGTCCTGGTTCTTCGCAGGTGAAGCAAGTTCCTGAGGTAGGACGTGGACCTACACTGGCAAGTGGTCCACTAATAGGACTGGGTGGAGCACGTTGCTGAGTTGGGTGAGGCGCCACATCGGATGGCCTCGGTGCATATCCAGGTGGAAGAGCTGAGTTCGGAATCCAAATCCATCGCTTCTAAGAGCCAGAGCGGGAGGAAGAACCCAGATCATGGTTGTGCTTACGAGACTCCTCATAAGTGAGCTGAGTTGTCTCTGCATTAATGGCCTTGTTCACAAGAGCCTGGAAAGTATCACAATGATGCAGGTGGAGATCACAACGCAACTTAGGGTTGAGACCCTTCCGGAACCTAGCCTGCTTCTTAGCGTCCGTGGACACTTCTTCTGTAGCATAGCGGGCGAGGCTTCCAAACTCTCTACTGTAAGCAACAACAGGCAGCTTACCCTGGGTAAAACTACAGAACTCTTCCCTCTTGCGGTCAATGAGAGCCTGAGGAATGTGGTGCTCACGAAAAGCCTCGGTGAAATCCCTCCAGGTAGGAATCTGACCAGCTGGAAGCATAGCCTCATAGCTCTACCACCAAATACTAGCAGGACCTTCCAGGTGATAGGTAGCATAGGTGACCTTGTCACCTTCAGCCACGTTCGCAGAAAGCAACTTGTGAGTGATGCTTCGGAGCCAGTCATCTGCATCGAGTGGCTCAATGGAATGATGGAAGGTGGGTGGTTTCAGACCAATGAAGTCGGTGATGGAAACCAACTTCTTACACTGATGTGCGGTGTTCTGCTCAATCTGTGCCAGCAAGCGGTTAGTCTCACCCTGTTCCTCTCGGATGCTAACAAGAATTCTGCCATCAAAGGCTGGTCAGGAGGATCCTCATCCCTACCATCTCCGTAGTTCTTGCTAAGAGCAACTGAACCTCGGTTAGCAGACGACATCCTGGCATAGAAACCAAGGAAAACAAGGATGGAATTAGCATCGACATAAGGATGCGGAATGTAATGCAAAAGCATTGGAAACTCTTGAAATCCTGGGACAATTTTGGCAGCATAACGGCTGTAAATGCTCAAAAGGATTTTTGAGACATTCATCAAAGGAATAGCATAATCAATCAGCATCATAATATCAAGGTTCTGCGTCAAACTGAGGACACACGGAAGTAGTAGAACTATATGGAGACACAACCCAACAATCCTAAGACTTTACAGTTTAGTAACACGTCATCCTGAGAGATAGAGGAGAAGCCTAGGCCTTAACCCTCGTAGAAAACAAGAGGCTGACTCAGAAAGAATGACAGGAGGTAACAGACTAAAAAGAGCCTTACGTTCCCTTCCACAATCAATTCCCTTATATAACTAAAGCATTTCTAGACTCAACTTCGACCAGTTTGGCTTGGTAATCCTACAGTCAGTCAGGCTCTGATACCAACGCCGTCGGGACCCTGATCCTAAGTCACACCGATCTAGCATGTAACACTTCATATCACTTTGCGTCCTCACGCACGGTATTCCCACGGGGTGCCACCTTACCTGGCCCGGGACCATTTGCACCTTTTGGCTCACGTATATGATAGTGCCGCTAGCATCCATATGACAGAGAACCCGGGCCGACATGACTAGTCATGAACCCAAAGTAGCACTAACTTACGGGGACAGGCATACATGAATCAACCCCGAGCATGTCGGTCAACCGCGTATGAATACGGGCTGTAGCACTGGGCTAACAGGACTCCGGGAACCCGGGCTGTAGCAGGCTAGGCAGGACTCCGGATGTCACCGCGTGACATTTCCCCGAAGAGACAGACACAAGAACGAAGTGAATCACATGTCGGCCAGTCAAGTGTTCCGGAGCAGTAGTGCTGGGCTAGCAGGACTCCGGTGAACCGGGTTGTAGCGGACTACTATGGCTCATGGAAGCACAAGACTACATTTCCCCATAAGAGAGGCTATCAGAGGTAAACAACTAGGTTGTCGGATCCCACACATAGCAATACACGTTACACGTACGCATAACATGCAAGTATGTGTTGTACAACATGGCATCAAAACATAACTCAAACTCATATAGATAAAGGCCCGGAAGAACCACATAGCATTCAATACAAACAGGGGTCTCATGACCCATCATTCAGAGCATACAAGCAACAGAAGCATTACATGTCTGAGATCAGACAACTACAAAAGGAAAAGACTAAGAAGCCTGACTAAACACGACCCTCCCAAGGGTACAAGATCGTAGCTGGGATACAAGCTACTCGTCGAAGTCACTAGTGTAACCAACTGCAAAACATAAATAAGCAAATGTTAGTACAAAGGTACTCAGCAAGACTTACATCAGAGCTATCTACATATGCAACATTATCAACAAAGGGGGTGGTGGAGTTTTAACAGCAGCAAGCCAGCTTTGACTCAGTGGCTAACCTATACTACAAGTATCAGAAACTTCTTTGAGGTGAGAAGACGCACACGAGTCCACATATTCACCATATCAATACTCCACTATGGATCCGTTCCCGTCTCCCTACGAGAAGGCCATCCATAGCACTCACGCTTATCTTTCGGATTTTAGGGTATCCACTTCAAGTTGTCTATGTACTACATAAGTTCTCCAAGTTTCCATATCTGAGGAAAATGGCTATTCGAATAGATAACATTGACCCTGCAGGGGTGTACTCCTTCACACACGCTCTCGCCACTTATAGCCCTGTACACGTCATGTACCTCGGCAACCTTCAAGCGGAAGTCGGGCGAGGGTGTCGGCCACGACCTGACTAACCACACAAGCCTCTCGTCCAGGTTTATCGCCTATTCGGGTTCCATCCGCAAGGAGATCCGGCCGGGGTGTCGCTCACGGCCCCAAACGATGTGTGCAGGGTTCCCAAGCCCACCATCTAGGTGCCACTTGGTACACCGTGCCATGGTGCCTAGTCTGTCCCTAGCCCGTCCCGTCGGACACCACCTGGTAGACAAGTAGCACTACCTACAAACGCCAGAAACTAGTTGCAACTCCTGGACAGAGATCAAGTGGATTAATAAGCCGAGAGGGGCCGGATAACCGGAACCCAATGCATGGTAGTAACTGGACTTGGATAACATACACAGAAGTCAGTGCTTAGGGATGGTTCCAATGAGACAACCCACCATGTACTCCTACATGGCCTCTCATCGCTACCTTTACCAAAACGTGTTCACACACTTAGCCTTTATCGGTAGGACATGTTCACCGCTCCGATTCATTCCGATGAATCAGACCTGACACAACTCTAAGCATAGCTGGCATAAATAAATCAAGCATGGATGAGTAGGCACATCAAGGCGCAAGCAACTCCTACTCATGCTAGTGGGTTTTAAATTATTTACTGTGGCAATGACAGGTTATGCAGAGGAATGGGTTCAACTACCGCAGCAGAAAGTAGCAGTTGAATCGTTGTTGTCCTAATGCAGTATAAGGAGCAGGAGCGAGAGAGTGGGATTTATCGAAATGCTCAAGGGGGGGGTTGCTTGCCTGATAGATCCACGAAGAAGCACTGCTCCTCAGACAGGTACTCGAGACACCTTCCGGAGTAGAACCTATCGAGAGGGGACGGTGCCGACAATCATTAAACAACCATATGCAACAATATGATGCATGAAGATGACATTTCAAAGATGCTATGATGTGCCCTAATGCATCTAGCATCAATTTGGTTGAAGTCCATATGAACTAAGGGTTCATATGCAAACCCCAAATTAAGTATATAACATGCCGTTATTACGTTTTCACTTATACAGCAATTATAAGTTGGTTTTTCATGCATGAAACTGGCATAAATGGATTCCTTGCATTTTTCTGATGATTTTTCATATATAAATTATTTCATTCTGGGCTACGGTTTAATTTCTATGATTTTTAGAAGTTTTAACTATTTTCTAAAATTCTTTGAATTATTTAAAATCCAGAAATCAATTACTGCGTCAGCGTGACATCACAGAGGTGTCAGCAGGGCTGACCAGGTCAAACCTGACGTGTGGGGCCACACGTCAGTGACACTGGGGTTAACCCCGGGTCAAACCCGCACTGACCAGGGTTTGACTTGGCTCTGGGGCCCACTGTCAGTCTCAGGGGGGGATTAGGGTGTGGAATTAGTGCTAATTAAGCCGCCACGTCAGCCTCGCCAGAGTTCGGCCGGCGACGACCAAACCGCGCGGCGGTGCTTTGCCGGAATGCGCTACAGGCGGCGGAAGAGCGCGCGGGGACTACCAATCGGCAGCCCGTGCTCGATCGCATCCACCTGGGCATAGGGGAGGTCGCGGGGACGGTGGAGCTCGCCGGAGCAGGGCTCGCGGCGGCGGCCGGAGCTCGGTTATGCGCGGGCGGGGTGCTGCAGCTCAAGGCGAGCGAACGGGGGGGTGCTATGCAGCACCTAGAGGACAATAGGAGCCCGCCGGGGCAACTAGCAGGAGTGGAGGGGCTCAGTGGCTCGGAGCTCGCCGTCCATGGAGGACGGCGGCTTCGGGTGCTCGCAGGGCAGCGGCTACGGGGCGTGCGTGAAGAAAAAGGCAGAGGGGAGCGATATAGTGGCTCACGGCGAGTCTTCCGGTGCAGACGGCGGGGCCGGGGAGGTGTCGGAGCGAGCGGGGCGGCGAGGCGAATCTCCAGCGACCGAAGAAGGGGATGACGGCAATGGCGGGGTTACAGGGCGCTCCGACTGGCTTCCTTCTGTGGAGAGGCGTAGCGCGAGGTGGCGGAGCTGCTGGCAAGACAGAGGGGCGAGGGGGTGGCTCTGGTGACGACTACGGCGAACGGCGGCGAGGATGGCGCTCGGCCATCGCGGGAGAGGGTGAGGGAGACGAAGGGGAGAGTGAGGGAGGGGCCAGAGCTTGCGTGGCGTCTCCATAGAAGGCCAGGGCGTCGACGGGGAGTGGCAAGCAGGAGCTGGCGAGGCGCGTGGCCAGCGCGCGGCGAGCACACGCTCGTCCTTCTGTCCGGGAAGGAAGACGACAGCGAGGCTGCGGTGGTGGGTTGGGCCTAGCTGGGCCGGTCCTGTTGGGCCACCAGGTAAGTCAGGTAAATTCCCTTTTCCTGTCTTCTTTTTCTATTTATGACATTTATTTTGTATCTAAAAGAAATGTTAAAACATTTCCATAAATGCTGAAAATATTTGTGGCATCTAGATATAATATTCCAGAGGCCCTCACCAATTCCCAACATTTTTGGAGCCATTAAAAATATTTATATAATTTAAACAGGTCCAAATCAAATATTTATGCATTGATTCAAAAATCCAAAATGTGTAGCAAAAATGTGCATCACCTCTGGTTGTTGTTCCCAACATTATCCAAAGAGCATGAACATTTTTGAATAGCATTTTGGGTTCATTGAAAATCCATTTTAAAGTTGAACCTATTGGAAAAAACTTTGGTGCTAGGGTTTGCAACTTTCCACATTTCAAAATTATTTGAAATTTAAACATGATGCACAAAGAAAGCCTAGGATCATACCAGAACTAGGGATGTGACATCACCAACGCTCCTGTCATCAGGAGAGGGCAATCTCTATCAACATCTTCATCAGCACCATCTCAACTCAAAACCCTAGTTCATCTCTTGTATCCAATTCTTGTCTCCAAGTCCGAGATTGGTGCTAGTAGGTTGCTAGTAGTGTTAATTACTCCTTGTAGTTTATGCTAGTCGGTTTAATTGGTGGAAGATCATATGTTCAGATCCTTTATGCATATTATTACCCCTCTGATTATGAACATGAATATGCTTTGTGAGTAGTTACGTTTGTTCCTGAGGACAAGGGAGAAGTCTTGCTATTAGTAGTCATGTGAATTAGGTATTCGTTCAATATTTTGATGAGATGTATGTTGTCTAGCCTCTAGTGGTGTTATCTGAACGTCGACTACATAACACTTCACCATTATTTGGGCCTAGAGGAAGGCATTGGGAAGTAATAAGTACATGATGGGTTGCTAGAGTGATAGAAGCTTAAAGCCTAGTTATGCGTTGCTTCGTAAGGGGCTGATTTGGATCCATATGTTTCATGCTATGGTTAGGTTTACCTTAATACTTTTGTTATAGTTGCAGATGCTTGCAATAGAGGTCAATCATAAGTGGGATGCTTGTTCAAGTAAGAACAGCACCCAAGCACCGGTCCACCCACATGTCAAATTATCAAAGTACCGAACGCGAATCATATGAACATGATGAAAACTAGCTTGACGATATTCCCATGTGTCCTCGGGAGTGCTTTTCCTTATATAAGAGTTTGTCCAGGCTTGTCCTCTGCTACAAAAAGGATTGGGCCACCTTGCTGCACTTTATTTACTTTTGTTACTTGTTGCTCGTTACAAATTATCTTATCACAAAACTATCTGTTACCACTTATTTCAGTACTTGCAGAGAATACCTTGCTATAAACCGCTTATCATTTCCTTCTGCTCCTCGTTGGGTTCGACACTCTTACTTATCGAAAGGACTACGATAGATCCCCTATACTTGTGGGTCATCAAGCTCAGTGACTTCAAAAAGTTGTACATAAGCCTTGTTTGGGCCTTGCCGGCGTCGGTGAATGTGGGCTGAGTAGCCATGTCAGGTTGTACTGTACTATACATGCATTTTTTTAACATCAGCAAGCAACTGTGCCGACAGTTGTACACAATATCCGGGTCAACTTGTTATTCTCCGCCCCGCAGGGCTGAAAACTTTCGTAGGAGGTATGCATTAGGCTTAACAAGAAAATGAAATTTAAGAAATAATAAATGGGATGTAATTATAATAACTGGGCAGTAACGATAAAAAATTGCACCAAACGCGTAATTAGTTTAAAAAATATATTATTTTTGGAAATTGGAAATTTTAATTTCATTACTTGTTGCGCGCGCAATATTTTGTTGGACTTTAACGTAATACAACTTTATTTTGAAATTATATTTAATCTGACTAGAAATATCGGATACAATTATTTCGGATCCCATAAAAATGTGGGAATTTTTTTGAATTCTGTTTTGAGTGGTTGGTTGAAATTATTAATCGTTGTCATAGCTAGAAAATGGGTTGTACTTTTAACAAACTATAAATGGGTTGTAGTAAGTTCCATTAGAATTAAAAAAATGGGCTATACATTCTTACAAATCGCAAATGGGCTATATGTTCTCTGCCACACACTTGTGGGCCTGTAAGTTGACGCGTCCCCTAAAAAAATAAGTTGACGCGTATGCAAGGATTTGTCAACAACACACGGTTCTGGTAGCTGTGGCCGTTGGATGTCCATCCAGCGGATGTCGTGCTTCTTCTTCAATCTCGGATATTCTTGCTTCAGCCGCCAAAAAATGATTCCTCCCCCTGACATCTGGGCGCACCGTTTCGTAGGCTGACCTATGGGCCTACTAAGTTGACGCGTACCAAGGGTTTGTCAACTTAGTCAATATAAACGATTCTAACTGCAGTGACCGTATGATGTCCATCCAACGGTCGTAGTGCTCCTTCAACCTCTGGTCTTCTTGCTCGAGCCGCCCAAAGCAGCGTCGGTTGTGCCGCGTGCTCCTGCCTCCCGTGGCCGACTGTGATGCCATGGAGGCCTCACCGCCCCCTACTACTCCGACTGCTGGCCAGTCCATCCCTCTACTCACTCACACCCCCTGTTATTCTGCGGTGATAGCAGCCTCACACCGCAGCCGAACCAGTGAACCCTCGTACTCCTCTCCATGCGGGCTTCCACTGCCGCGTCTTGCCCAGCTCCGTGTCGTCCCCTTCCTAGGCCTCGTCATCATCCACCACCCCGGTGCTCTCGGCGTGGTGTGGTCAACGTGGTCAAGGAACGGCTTCCATTGGACGTGGACTATACGTGGAGAGGCTGACAGCTGGGTCCACGACGGCAGCAAGGAATTGCCTCCTTATTACGTGGAAAATAATGATTCCTCCACCTGATAGCAGGGACCCACTAGATGGGCCATCGTATTTCGTGAAAAAATGTTTCCCCCTAACTGTTGGGACCCACCGGACGGGCCACCGTATTGCGCGAAAAAACGTCCCCCCCCCCCGCTGTCAGCACGGAACCACCGGAAGTGCCTACATATTACGCACAAAAAAATGAATACTCCCCCTGCTGGTTGGGACCCACCTTGGTGGGATGCTGACTTGTGGGCCTACTAAGCTGACGGGGACGGAGTGCTTTGTCAACTTAGTCAATATGAACGATTTTAGCTCCAGTGACCGTACGATGTCTATCCAACGGTCGTAGTTCTTCTTCAACCTCTGGTCTTCTTGCTCCAGCCGCCCAAAGCAGCGCCGGTCGTGCCGCATGCTACTGCCTCCCGTGGCCGGCTTTGCTACCGCGGAGGCCTCACCGCCCCCTACTATTACCACCGTTGGCCAAGCCCTGCGGCGACGGCAGCCTCACACCGCAGCCGAACCAGTGAACCCTCGTAGTCCTATCCGCACGGGCTTCCACTGCCGTGTCTTCCCCGGCTCCGCATCGTCCCCTTCCTAGTCCTCGCCGTCGTCCACTGCCCTGGTGCTCTTGGCACGGCATGGTCAACGTGGTCAAGGAACGGCTTCCATCGGACGTGGACTATATGTGGAGAGGCTGACAGCTGGGCCACGGCCGCAGCAAGGAAGTGCCTCCTTATTATGCACAAAATAATTATTCCTCCACCTAATAGCGGGGACCCATCGGACGAGCCATCGTATTTCGTGAAAAAAACGTTTCCCCCTGACTGCTGGGACCCACCAGCTACATCTTCGCACGCAAGGAAGTGCGTCCAAAAAACGATTCGCCCACCTGACTAATGGGACCCACCAGCTACATCTTCGCACGCAAGGAAGTGCCTGACAGTCGGGACCCACCTGGTCGAAGCGTACGTAGCGTTGTCATTCTGGTCGCGAACGTGTACGTACATACTGGTCGATGTAGAGGCGCGCACGTGTCGTAGTAGAGGCGCGCACGTAGCATGTACACGTACGTACAACGGCCAGTGTGCAAGAAAAAAATACGGCCACGTACGTACATATGGGCAGGGTCTCGAACGCCTACTCGCGCATATGTACGGCCAGGGCTCGTGTACATGGCTGGGTCGAAACGGAGAAACTACGTCGTCATCGTGTTCATTGGGAGCCAACCGGCTGGGTCGGAACGGAATGCATCGTCATGTTCATCGGGAGGGCTTGGACGGAACAACCGATGGAAACGAGGCCTGGCGTACCGCAGAACGGAGGAATAACGGCTTTGTGTTCGACTGGCCACGGTCGAAATGAGATCTTGTTCATCGGGAGGGGTCTGGCGTACCACAATACGGAGGAAACAGACCTCCTACGGTCGAAATTGGGTCTTGTTGATCGGGAGGGGGGTGGTGTACCGCAAAACGGAGGAAACGGACTTGTGTTGGAGCGCTACGGTTGAAACGGGGGTCCTGTTCATCGGGAGGTGTCGTGGAATTGTCACGGCAGATGTCCTAGTGTGAGGACTTAGTCGTGAGGCCAACGCATCTATACGGTAGCTTGAGAGGGGTTGAGTGGGACGAGAGACGCAAGGTTTTACCTAGGTTCGGCCCCTCATGGTGGAGGTAAAAGCCTACATCCCGCGTCATTGATATTGATGATGATGATCACGATTACAAGGGTGCTCTATCTCGAGAGCTATTGATTTGTCTGTCTAAACCTAACTTGTGAAAACTTGTCCCCCTGTTGGGGAGCCCTGCCCCTCCTTATATATGTTGAAGGGGCGTGTTACATCACTAGTCCTAGTTGGATTAGGGTTACTCTATTACAAGTGGAGTCCTAGTCTTGCTTCCTTTGTAGGAGAATATTCCTTGTGCTTTCCTCATAAACCGGCCCACCATTAACATGAACCGGCCTTCTGGGCCTTGGGCCTTGTCATCCGTCTGACCCTCCTGCTGGGTCACTAGTGAGTCATAATGTTCAGGCGAGTTGCTTGTAAACCGCCAAGTCAGGGCGGGTTGCCAGTGAATCGCCAAGTATCAGCCGGGTCTCCAGTAAACTGCCATGTCCGGTCGGGTCATATTTCCGGCTGGGTCATACCACGGGGTATATCCTCGACATTAGCCCCCAGTTTAATTTGGATTTATCCATGTTAAACTGATGCTGTAAAACAAACACAAGAACAAATTTGACAGATTGTGTTCCGGGTTAAGAATTCTTGTAAGCCGACACTTGATCATCCTTAACTTCTTGTCATTTTCTTCTTCTAAAAAATCCGGGTCAATAAGCCAGCTTCAGAGTCAATTTGTTCACATTGGTCTCTTGTAGAGAAATATTGTAAGAAATAATCCACTTGAATCGGCTTCCAAAGCGCCGTTTTAAAAATATTGGTTTTGAAATACTCATCTGATTCTTCAGCCGGGTTGAAGATGTAAAACTTGTCGGTTTATCATTGTCGGGTTATAACAAATGATGTCGAGTCATAATTGTTGCTGACACAGGGTCAAAACTAAGAATTTGAAGATTTTTCTCCCTTATATCCATACTACCTATAGCCCCCAAGTCTTGAGCAGAACAAAGTGATGGCTTAAGACTTGCTTCAATATAAATGCTGCCACTTTTGAAGAAAACCATGTTGTTCATCCCAGTCACTAGTAAAAACTGAATACTCCATATTATGTATCCCCCAAGTGTCGGGTTGTCATGCTTGCAGCAACCTAGGACTTATAATTGCTTGATGCTCAAAAAACTTCAACTAGTGATTATGCAGTAATGAGCATGGACTTTATAAATATGTTCATGCTTCATTGAAAATAACATCATATGATGTAACTCCACCATGGGGCTTGAACCCACGTCCACAAGGTTAAGAGCTTTGTGCTTTACCAACTGAGCAGTAGACCCTTGATTATAATGTATTAAGACTTGTGTACCTTGAATGATTGATAGGAGCAATTGGTAGCCCCCAAGGGCCGGCTCATTATGATGTGATGAGTCGGGTCGTTAATAAGGCCAATAAAAATGACTTTGCATTAGCCCCCAAGTGTCATGGTGCATGCTTGCAGCGACATGAGACTTGCATATTTGATATAATCTCAACTTGAATAATGTAGACCCCAAGTGCCAGGTTGTAAGCATGCAGCAACTCGAGACTATTCCTTCAATTGTAGAATAAATCATATCCATTGATAATATGATAGCCATTGCGCTAAAGCGACTTTGAAAACATTAATCATAATACTGGTTATTGATAACCATAATAAAATCTAGCCATGTTGGCTATTTGAAGATTTGAATAATATAACCCGGTTTGAAAACCAATTCCTGCCATATAAACCGGTATATCTGTGCCCATATGATACATGCTATGATGATATAATGATGATGCAATGTGTGACGCAATATATGATGATGTATGTGTATGACCAAGAGGGTTTAAGCTATAGTTCGGATACGACCAGAGTCCCCCAAGTAGTCATAATTGTGGCATTGCACCGATCAAGAGGTGTAGCTATGGTTCGAATACGACCAAGCCCCCAAGTGATTTCCCTGGTGGCCCTATTTCCTATCAAAAAGGTGTAGCTATGGTTCGAATATGACCAAGCCCCCCAAGTGATTTCCGTGGTGGCCTTATGCCTATCAAGAGGTGTAACTATGGTTCGAACACATAGCCCCCAAGTGATTTCCCTGGTGGCCTTATGCCTATCAAGAGGTGTAAGTATGGTTCGAACACATAGCCCCCAAGTGATATTGTGAGCTGTGCTCAAGGGGTACCTATGTTTGAGCTGTGATGTGCAACAGACTCTCTTTGGCTCCTTATGATAATATTGGCTTGATAGACGGATTACCGAAGTAACCAGAGTTGTGCTCTTATGATAATATTGGCTTGATAGCCGTATTAATAGGGTAGTCACAACTATGATCAACAAGTAGGAAGCCCCCAAATGATCAATAATATGATAAACCAATAAGACAGGATGCCCATATTTGAACCGCGCATCATGGCAGCAAGTTCTCTTTGGCAATCTTTAATTTTTTTGCAAGAGATAACTTCTTCTTGAACCGGATGTTAAACCGGATATTGAGAGCTTCAAAGCTTTGTGGGAGACATCTTTCCCTTGAACTGGATTTTAAACCAGAATCTTTGTTCTCAGCCGAAAACTTTCTGATGGCCTTTAAACTCGAACTTGCAAGAGATTAATTCCAGAAATTCTTAAACTGGATTTGAGAGCTTAAGAGCTTTGTGGGAGAACAAATTTCTCTTGAACCGGATTGTAAACCGGACATTTGAGAGCTTCAGTGAGACTAACTTCGCTTGAGCTGGATTTTAAACTGGATATTTGAGAGCTTCAACGCTTTATGGGAGAGAGATGTCTCTTGAACCGTATTTTGAACGGGAATCCTTTCTGATGACCCAGAACTGCTTCATTGAGCCGTGATTTTGTATTTGTCATATATTTTTTAAGCCGGAAATTTTCTGACGGCTTTTAAATTTTTATCAACATAGTCGTAGCCTCCGGGACCGGGTTATCTTCCCTCCAATGACCCGGAGTCTTAAATCTCACAATATTTGCTAAGTCATGTTATCGTAGCCCCCGAGTCTTAAGACTGCTCGATGAGTTGGCTTGAGACTCTCCATGCTTGACCATGATATAAACCGGCATATTGCTGAACAAAAGAATGTTGTCATATGTTGAAGCTGGAAGCACGGCAGCGAATTAATGATCTTCGCAACACTCATTGTATATCCTTGGCGTTGATAATGCAATATGAATCCACAGAAACTTGAGGTCGATCGTGGCGGGTTATAAATGACTTCGTATGATTTATGTCAGTAATCCGGCGAGAGGTTCATCCCAGCTGGTTGTTTAACAAAAATGTAGTGGCGGTGACGTGGATGCCTATCCAATAAACCATATGGTGGAGGCAGAGGCTGACACTATGACCTTCTTCAGAGTTGTTGTAATAGAATGGGCAGCAGGAGCGGCGACTTGCATGCGCTCGTTTAAGCTACTTGTGCACACAGGTGCGGCCCGGTGTGCTGATGTAGACCAGATCATGATAAATGGACGGTAAAGACGACCGCAACATCAGAGGCGGCATAGACAGACAAGTCGGCCACAGCGTTGTAAACCAGCATGGATGGACTAATCAATCGCAGGTGCAGTAAGCCGGATCATGTTGATGTAGACCGAGTGGCACAGGCGGCGGTTTACGCACGTCCGTTTAATCAGCGCATCATGGATGAACGTCAGTATAGAATGATGTTGATGCGCCCCATATCCGTGGTATAATAACACCTTTTGTCATAAATAATTGCCCTGCATAAAAATGTTGCAAGTCAGAGTAACTGTTTACAGATAGATTATTGTATTATAGATAAAACAGATAGGAGGGATATCACAATAGATATTTTTTGTTGGACGAACGCGGATGCTAGCGCTGGATAATGTATAATGCTGCTTTTGTTTTTTAAAAGAATTGATCTTGGAAGTCGTGCCATGTTGAGAGGACTAGTAATAGTGGCTCTCTTGTCTTCAAATGCCTAGAATGATTGAGGCCTCCACGTGGGGAGACAATCCCTTTTTTAACAAGTCCAAAGTAATCCATGGCACACCACGCCAATAGCTTTGATCTTCTCCTGTTTCCCTTATGAGATGTGGTGTTTGTCACTGCTGATACAACCAACGACCACCGTCCTCCTTTCCCTTCTTTTTTATAGCCTTGGACTGATCTGCTTGGAGTAGGCGGTGAGGATTCGGCCAGCAACTTGGAGGCAGTTACGGTAGAGAAGCGCTGGTGATTCAGTGAAACGGCGACTGAACTTGGTGCGAGGCCAGGGGCTGGAGCGAGGCCGGCAAGACGACAACGGTGGTCAGCGGCTCGGCGCATAAACAATAGAGGAAGCGAGTTGAAACAAATACGACCGTGGCAACGGCAGGCGATAGGCCGGGTTGAAGATGGAGGCAATGCGGAAACAGAGGCAAACCATGGCGGCGCCCCACAGGCACGGCCACGGCGGAGGCGACTCGGGTGAATATGAGATGTAGTGGGGGTGGAGGCAGCAAAGGCGGGGCATAGCGTCCCGGGGTGCAGTCATGACCATAGCACCGGCAAAAGGCGGCGGCTTGGCGGAGGTCAGTAGAAGCGGTGACTCGGGGCCAGTAGTTTCAAGGCGGACGAAGGCGGCGGCTCACGGGCGGCGGCTCTCGTCATGGCAGAAACAGACGCACCATGAAGGCGACCGGCGGCTCATGCGAGGGCCGCAGCTCAGACAACGGAAACTGCGGCAGACCACGGCCGTAGAGGCAACGGCGGGCCTCGACGGCGGCTCAGGACGGAGGTGGCGCGACCACGGCTCGGACACGGCCAAGGATGAACGAGTCTGAAGTGACGGCGGTCGGGGCGGCTTATAGTCCGGGTCGGTCGGGCCAATCCGAGGCGAAGTGCGTACGGCCAAACGAATCCGACGCGAGAAAAGCACATTGAGGCGGAGACGGCGGCTGCAACGATAGCGAGGTCCGGGTCGTTGCCTTGAGGCCCCCTCTTTTTTTGTTTATCTTGAACTTTGTGAGCAGACCGAACATGGCTTTGGCAATTGAATAATAGTGAATCACGGCCTAGTCCTTCATGTGAGATGAACTGTTAGGCCATAATTAGCCTGGAAACTTGTGCCTTTGTAGAATTGCCTCTCCTTGTAGCAAATGGATATATAAAAAGTGCAACTTGACTTTGCATGACTCGGTCTTTACGCCAGGGAGCAGTACGCTCAGACTTTTTTTTGGTGGTCTCTGCGATTTGATCCTTGCGCTGATCAATCTCGGATAGGTCTTCGACTTGTAGCAGCAGCAGCACATCCGATGCAACCCTAATTTTCCTTAAATCTTCCAAACCATGAATTTGGACCGATGAACTCGAAATTAATGCAGATCTTTTCCAACCGGCTCTTCTTCATTCAGAAATTATGAACTTCTCAATCCCTGTGAGAGATCCCTCCAAGAACTCAACATCACCGTGCGCAAGCCCCGCGGTGGGCGTCAACTGTCGTGGAATTGTCACGGCAGATGTCCTAGTGTGAGGACTTAGTCATGAGGCCAACGCATCTATGCGGTAGCTTGAGAGGGGTTGATTGGGATGAGAGACGCAAGGTTTTACCCAGATTCGGCCCTTCATGGTGGAGGTAAAAGCCTACATCCTGCTTCATTGATATTGATGATGATGATCACGATTACAAGGGTGCTCTATCTCGAGAGCTATTGATTTGTCTGTCTAAACCTAACTTGTGGAAACTTGCCCCCCCCCTATTGGGGAGCCCTGCCCCTCCTTATATATGTTGAAGGGGTGGGTTAAATGACCAGTCCTAGTTGGATTAGGATTACTTTATTACAAGTGGAGTCCTAGTCTTGCTTCCTTTGTAGGAGAATATTCCTTGTGCTTTCCTCATAAACCGGCCCACCATTAACATGAACCGGCCTTCTGGGCCTTGGGCATTGTCATCCGTCTGACCCGCCCGCCGGGTCACTAGTGAGTCATAATGTTCAGGCGGGTTGCTTGTAAACCGCCAAGTCAGGGCGGGTCACCAGTGAATCGCCAAGTATCAGCCGGGTCTCAAGTAAACTGCCAAGTCCGGATGGGTCATATTTCCGGCCGGGTCATACCGCGGGGTATATCCCCGACAGGAGGGTGTGGCGTACCGCAAAACGGGACTCCACGGGATACTATTCATCTCCACCGTCGACCCCCTCTAGCCTCCACGGGCTACTGTTCATCCACCGTCGACCTCCTCCAGCCTCCACCTGCGACTGTTCATCTACGGGCTCCTGTTCATCCAGCCTCCACCGCGCGCTATTCCACCGGCTACTGTTCAACCAGCCCTCTCCACAGGCTCATGTTCAACCACCCCTCCATGGGGTACTTGTTGGAAATATGCCCTAGAGGCAATAATAAATTAGTTATTATTATATCATATTTCATTGTTCACGATAATCGTTTATTATCCATGCTAGAATTGTATTGATAGGAAACTCAGGTACATGTGTGGATACATAGACAACACCATGTCCCTAGTAAGCCTCTAGTTGACTAGCTCGTTGATCAATAGATGGTTATAGTTTCCTGACCATGGACATTGGATGTCATTGATAACAGGATCACGTCATTAGGAGAATGATGTGATGGACAAGACCCAATCCTAAGCCTAGCACAAAGATCGTGTAGTTCGTATGCTAAAGCTTTTCTATTGTCAAGTATCATTTCCTTAGACCATGAGATTGTGCAACTCCCGGATACCGTAGGAGTGCTTTGGGTGTGCCAAACGTCGCAACGTAACTGGGTGGCTATAAAGGTTCACTACAGGTATCTCCGAAAGTGTCTGTTGGGTTGGCACGAATCGAGACTGGGATTTGTCACTCCGTGTAAACGGAGAGGTATCTCTAGGCCCACTCGATAGGACATCATCATAATGTGCACAATGTGACCAAGGAGTTGATCACGGGAAGATGTGTTACGGAACGAGTAAAGAGACTTGCGGTAACGAGATTGAACAAGGTATCGGGATACCGACGATCGAATCTCGGGCAAGTACCATACCGATAGACAAAGGGAATTGAATACGGGATTGATTGATTCCTCAACATCGTGGTTCATCCGATGAGATCATCGTGGAACATGTGGGAGCCAACATGGGTATCCAGATCCCGCTGTTGGTTATTGGCCGGAGAGTTGTCTCGGTCATGTATGCATGGTTCCCGAACCCGTAGAGTCTACACACTTAAGGTTTGATGAGGCTAGGGTTATTAGGAAGACTTGTATGTGATTACCGAATGTTGTTAGGAGTCCCGGATGAGATCCCGGACGTCACGAGGAGTTCCGGAATGTCCGGAGGTAAAGATTTATATATGGAAAGTTGTTGTTCGGGTTCCGGGAAAAGTTCGGTTTTTTCCGGTATTGTACCGGGAAGCTTCTGGAAGGTTCCGGAGGATTCCGGAGGTCCGGAAAATGTTCCACCATGTCCAATACAGCAGCATGGGCTGTAGGGGGGCGCTCTAACCTTAATGAGCCAAGGGCACCAGCCCCCCAAGGCCCATGCGCATGGGAGAGGGGAAACCCTAAAGGGCAGGGCCTCCACTTGACTTGGGAGGCACTCCTCCCCCCCCCCTTGGCCGCCGCCCCCAACCCTAGATGGGATCTAGGGGGGCCGGCCCCCTCTCTCCCCACCTATAAATAGTGGAGGGGTGGGAGGGCGGCCACACCCTTGAACCTGGCGCAGCCCCTCCCCTCCAATACCTCTCCTCCTCCGCGTGAGCTTGGCGAAGCCCTGCCGGAGAACTGCCACTCCATCACCACCACGTCGTCATGCTGCTGTTGGACTCTCTTCCTCAACCTCTCCCTCCTCCTTGCTAGATCAAGGCGTAGGAGACGTCTCCATTTCGTACGTGTGTTGAACACGGAGGTGCCGTCCGTTCGGCGCTAGGATCATCGGTGATTTGGATCACGACGAGTACGACTCCATCAACCCCGTTCACTTGAACGCTTCCGCTTAGCAATCTACAAGGGTATGTAGATGCACTCTCCTTCCCCTCATTGCTAGATTACTCCATAGATTGATCTTGGTGATGCGTAGAAAATTTTAAATTTCTGCTACGATCCCCAACAGTACTGTTCATCCAGCCCTCCACCATCTACTGTTCATCCTGCCCTCCACGGGGTGGTCCTGTTCATCCAGCCCTCCACAGGGTCCTATTCATCTAGCCCCAACCGGCTCGATCGATCGGGGTCCTGTTCATCCAGAGGTAACACCACGGGGTCCTGTTCATCCACCCCCACCGGGAACTGTTCATCCAAATCCCCCCAGCAATGCTCATTGTTCATCCAGAGGCAGCATCGATCGGCTTCAATTAGCAGCAGTAGCGAAGGAATTGCTCGATCGGGTTCAGTTAACAGCCATCGATCGATCGCTCGGGTTCAGTAACGCGTAGGCGGCAGTGCAATCGCTCGGGTTCAGTTAGAGCCCAATGCCTTGCTCGGGTTTAGTTAGAGCCCAACGCCTCGCTCGGGTTCAGTTAGAGCCCAACGCCTCGCACCCATGCGCGTGCGTGTACGAGAGAAACACGCATCGCTCGGCCCTGACCACCCACCATAACCGGGAACACCCCGATATTTTCCTCGCCCTCACTTCTACCACGGTTTTTTCTGTCATGGACGGCCCAAAGAATGTCATCCAGCTGTGTCTCCGGCCCGCCCAGGATGAAAAGCCCATTTTCTGTCATAGAAGTAGGACCCCACCACATCTATGATGATACCGGGTTTTGTCACAATTATCGTCATAGAAGTGTCATAAGTATGATAGAAAAAATTTCGTTCGGCCCAAAATGTCACGGATGTGTCTTTTTTTGTAGTGTATGCTGAAACTTGATGCTACTCAGCATACCTAACTACTTCATCTTCAGTTCTACATTTTTTAGATGTTCAGTTATTGAGCTGCTTCAGACACTGGGAGCAGCGCACCTCCCCTGCAACTTGATTCTTCATGGGCTTCTTCCTCTTCTTCGAGCCATCCTATGCTTGCCCCTCCACCACCTCCTACTTGACAATGTTAGGCACCTCTAACAGCAGCTCCATGTCAATGGGAAGGTCCCTGTCGCCCTCGTTGGCGGCGACAACGGGCGCCAACATCATGACCTCGCCCGGCTCGTCATCATAGAGGACCACCACATTTATCTCCTCCTCGCCTGAAGACTCGCTGCCCGACTTCTAGCCAGAGTCAGAGTCGGAGTCATCGGAGGATTCCGCGTCGGAGGAGGATTCGGCGTCAGAGACGTTGTCGTGACGAGCAGCTCGGGCTTGAAGCGGTCCAAATAGGCGGTTTTGATCAGCGCGGGACGGGCAAGGAGGACGTCATTGACGCGCTGCATCCTAGAGGCAATGCGGAATGGATCTGGGTGCGGGCACGGCATGGTGGCGGAATGGTACATCCACCACCGCGCGCGCTGCCTCAGATCATCCGACCGCGTCTCGGCCATTGCGAAGCGCAAGACAAGGGTCGGAGCTCTACCGGGGGCGGGCATGGCGTGGCGCTTCTCATCGTCAGTCATGACCTTGACGAGGCCGTGCGCGTGGTGGACGAGCATGTCGCCGGACGAGAACGACCGCTCTATCTCCTTCAGATCCGCGCGGAGCACCTCGTCGTCGCCGGCCAGATCCTCGATGGCTCTCTACGACGCGGGGGTGTTGTCCATGTCATCAGCGGCGGTGAGGGTTTTCTTGGTGGACTATGGAGCAGGGAGACCGAGGTGGTGCGACGTGGGTGGACAGGGGAGCGAGTTGGAGTTGAGTGGAGGAGTAAACCGGTGGTTGGCTTTAAAGGCTAGGAAACCGAATCGGTGGACTGACCGAGCTAGTGGAACGGTGGGTGTGCTTAAGTACAGTGCGTGCTAGTAGCTAAATAGAGCACTACTACTATCACACTGGCAATGCAGTTAGGTTTCCTACCCATAGGTCCTGGGTTCGCGTCCAGGCCTTCACATTTTTTTACGTTTTTGATTTGATCTTTTTCATTCACAGAAAGTTAGTCATTTACACAAGCTTAGTGACCATCAATACTTAGTTAACTAAAACAAATATAAAGCACAAAATTTACAGAAATGCAGTACACTACAAACTAGAAACTAGACCACTTTTAGAAATTAGTACAACTTTTCAGAAATGCTGCATGAATGCAATAGACTACGAACTTTCGGTGGACCTCAAACTAGCACATTTTTAGAAATGCAGTAGACTACAAACTTGCTCCTTTCACAACCAGCATTCATTTGCCATCCAACATTCAGTTATCCCCTAGTTTTGCATCATAATATTTAGTTATAAAAAAGGCAATTAATGCCAATGTTTGCCAAGTGGCAAACTAAGCAAATGTTTGCCATCAAAAAATTGGCAATTTAAGCCACTGCTAGGTCAGTCAATGTCTTACATCACTTTAGGCATGTGCAAAAAGATAGAACTGTCATCTCCCAACAAGTTAGGGATCAGGAGCCACAAATTCTTCAGGAGGAGCATTTAGGTCAGGAATTTCCACTCTCCTTTCCTCTCCAAACAGTAGCCAGTATGCCCTAGCACCTGGCATAGCTCCTCTCCCTCCTGTTCTTCCTCCTCTTCCTCTCCAAGCATGTACATTTCCCACCCCCTCTTCCTCTTCCTGCATTTTTGAGTTGCTCCTCTCCCTCCACCTGCAGCTACATTTGACCCTCTTCCTCCACCTGCAGGTGCATTTTCCCCTCTTCCTCCGCCTCTAGCTGCAGTTGCCCCTCTTCCTCTGCTTGAAGCTGCAGTTGCCCCTCTTTCTCTGCCTGAAGCTGCAATTGCCCCTCTGTAACACCCCGGATGTAACTTACCCAATTTGTACTCCAACTCTTGCCGTTTCCGGCTTTAAGTTATTTTATTTTCTGGGGTTCGGGTTTTGTCTCCGTGTGTTTTTACGTTGTCATGCATCTCATATTATGTCATCGTATGCATTGCATTTGCATACGTGTTCATCTCATGCATTGGAACATTTTCCCTGTTGTCCGTTTTGCATTCCGGCGCATCGTTCTCCTCCGGTGGTCATTTCTACCTTTCTTTTGTGTGTGGGGATTAAACATTTCCGGATTGGACCGAAACTTGCCAAGCGGCCTTGGTTTACTACCGGTAGACCGCCTTTCAAGTTTCGTACCATTTGGACTTCATTTGATACTCCAACGGTTAACCGAGGGACCGAAAAGGCCTCGTGTGTGTTGCAGCCCAACACCCCTCCAATTTGGCCCAAAACCCACCTAAACCCTCTCCATCCTCTAGAGCGTTCGATCATCATTGCGTGACCGAAATCCACGCCTCATTTGGACACTCCTAGCTCCCTCTACCTCTATATAAAGACCCCCTCCGTTTTCTTCTTCTTCTCCCCGAAACCCTAGATCCGCTCCTCCTCGCGCCGCCGGACAATGTCCGCGCCGAGTCGGACATGTCCGGCTAGCCGCCGCCGCCACGTGTCACGCCCCCGTTGGCCCGCCCGCGAACCCCGCCGAAGCCCGGGGAGGGCCCTCGTCGCCGCCTCCCGGGCCGCGCCTCCCCGCGCCTGGGCGCCGCACCCCGCCGCCCGTCATCGCTCGCC
>NC_041392.1:573890797-573900284 GCF_002162155.2 Triticum dicoccoides
GCCCGCTCCGGCCCCGCGGAGGACTCCGTCGAGCTCCGCCGCTCCGGCGACCCCTCCTCCTTCTTCCCCGAGCCTGTTCCGGCGATCTTCTCCAAATTCCGGCGATATCTCGGTCGGCCTCGATCCACGTGCAAACCCTAGATCCGGATCGGTTGACTTTCCCTCCCGCTCATTTATTTATTTTGCAATTTTCATCATGTCGTAACTTTGCATCCGTAGCTCCGTTTTGCGCATATAGCATATCAAAATGTTCACCTCACAGAGTATATCATTTCATTCCATTGCATCATTTTCATTTGAGTTCATCTTGATGCCCGAAATGCTGTTAGAAGAGGGATACTTGAGTTAATTGTCAGATCTGCTACTCCATTTAGATATTTGTCATTTTTGCCATGATTAATGTGTGCATGATATGCCCATAAGCTCTACATATGTTTTGTTAAGGGTTTTGCCATCTTTCCAGAGGTGCAACCCATGTATTTTTGTGATGTGTGTGGTGACTAGCACAAGCATGCCAAGTGAGGCACTTGGTAAATCTGATTTCAGGGACTTAGCATTTCCACTAAGTCCTTGAGCTGTTTATTTCATATGGCCATATGTTCATGTTATTTCCTAGTGATCCGTGCCTCTTTTGAGGATGATCAGTAAGGATGTTTTGTTAATCTTGTAGTGCTCTATCCATCCATGTCCGTGTTTGCAATTATGGAGCAACCTAGCTCGAGTCAATGGAGCTCTACTTTTGCTACTTTCTGAATCTGGGCAGATTGTCTACTTGTTAGCGATTTTGCCGAGGATGTTGTAGTTGATCCGTGCATGCTATGCTATTGTTCTTGCCATGTATAGCTTGCATTTTGTGTATTCTTGATGGGTGTATGCTTAGATTATCATGACTTGCTCCATAGTGAGTGCATCGAGCTCGTAAACATGCCTACTTGGTATCTGTTTTTAGCATGCTCCAGTTTTCACCAAGTCTGAGAACTGATTATGTTTTTGCTATGTTCACATGCTTGCAATTGTATTTTCTGATCCCTTTTGGCTCAAGGTCACTAAGGGACTTTTGTTAAGCTCTTTGAGTAGCTCCATGCCATGCTTTACTTTGCCATGTTCAGCTCCTGTAGCATGTAGTTTTGTTGCCCCGAAGAGTGCTACCTGATATGAAATTCCAGACAAGTGTTAATTTCACTAAGTCTGAGATCTGTTTGCCATATGCATTTTTGCCATACTTGTTTAAACCTGTTAATGGATGAATTGTCCGTAGCTCACTGCTAGAATTTTGTTAAGCATCATGAATGCATCCCTGCCATGTATTTTGTTGTCATGTTTGGGTGCTGTAGCTTGTTCATCTCTTTGCATTTAGATGACTACTTGCTGTATATCGCAGAACGTGGTCATATTTGAATCGCTTGCCATTTCCAAACCGTAACTCCGATTCCGGCGTTCTTTATATCGTTTTCAAGAGATTTCGTCTCATCTTTCCAGTGGCACATTTGGATTCCCATGTTGAAGCCAGGTTCATGCATCCCTTATCAAATCTTGCATATGCATCCCGCATCGCATCCCGCATAGCATACCATCCTTGCATCATATTGTTTGATCCTTGCACGTGGTTGATTGTGTCCTTGTTGCGTGTTTGTCTTGTTTTCGGTAGAGCCGGGAGACAAGTTCGCTAACGAGGAGCCCGTTGAGTTTGCTTTTGAGGATCCAGTCAACTCTAACAACTTTGCAGGCAAGATGATCATACCCTCGAAATCACTACTATCTTTGCTATGCTAGATTGCTCGCTCTTTTGCTATGCCAATGCTATGATGCCTACCACTTGCTTTCAAGCCTCCCAAATTGCCATGTCAAACCTCTAACCCACCATGTCATAGCAAACCATTGATTGGCTATGTTACCGCTTTGCTCAGCCCCTCTTATAGCGTTGCTAGTTGCAGGTGAAGATTGGAGGCCGTTCCTTGTTGGAACATTTATTTACTTGTTGGGATATCATTATATTATCTTGTTATCTTAATGCATCTATACACTTGGTAAAGGGTGGAAGGCTCGGCCTCTCGCCTAGTGTTTTGTTCCACTCTTGCCGCCTTAGTTTCCGTCATATCGGTGTTATGTTCCCGGATTTTGCGTTCCTTACGCGGTTGGTTAATAATGGGAACCCCTTGATAGTTCGCCTTGATTAAAGCTTTTCTAGCAATGCCCAACCTTGGTTTTACCATTTGCCACCTAGCCTCTTTTTCCCCTGGGTTTCTGGAGCCCGAGGGTCATCTTATTTAAACCCCCCCCCCCCCCGGGCCAGTGCTCCTCTGAGTGTTGGTCCACCTCGTCAGCCACCGGTGGCCACCAGGGGCAACTCTGGGCTGGCCTACCGGAAGTTTGGACAATCTGAGTGTGCCCTGAGAATGAGATATGTGCAGCTCCTATCGGGATTTGTCGGCACATTCGGGCGGTGTTGCTGGTCTTGTTTTAACCTGTCGAAGTGTCTTGAAGAACCGAGGTACCGAGTCTGATCGGAACGTCTCGGGAGGAGGTCTATTCCTTCGTTGGCCGTGAGAGCTTGTCATGGGCTAAGTTGGGACTCCCTGCAGGGATTTGAACTTTCGAAAGCCGTGCCTGCGGTTATGGGCAGATGGGAATTTGTTACTGTCCGATTGTAGATAACTTGAACCTTAACTTAATTAAAATGAATCAACTGAGTGGGTTACCGTGATGGCCTCTTCTCGGCGGAGTCCGGGAAGTGGACACGGTGTTGGAGTAATGTTTGCGCAGGTTGTTCTCTAGTTTCTCGCTCGCGCTTTGCCTCCTCTTCTCGCTCTCTTTTGCGAACAGGTTAGCCACCATATTTGCTAGCCGCTTGCTGCAGCTCCACATATTTACCTTGCCATACCTATAAGCTTAAATAGTCTTGATCGCGAGGGTGCAAGATTGATGAGTCCCTGTGGCTCATAGATTACTATTACACCAGATGCAGGGCCTGATGATTCCGCTCCAGGTGACGCGCTTGAGCTCAAGTGGGAGTTCGACGAGGACTCTCAACGTTACTATGTTTCCTTTCCTGATGATCAGTAGTGGTGCCTAGTTGGGGGTGATCGGGACCGTGTTGCATGTTGGGTTATCTTATATTCTGGCGCCGTAGTCGGGCCATGAGTGTTTGGATGATGTAATGTTATTTATGTACCTTGATTGACGTGGCGAGTGTAAGCCAACTATGTTACCTCCCCTTTTATTATCTATATTACATGGGATGTTGTGAAGATTGCCTAACTTGCGACATATGCCTTCAATGCAATTATGTCTCTAAGTCGTGCCTCAACACGTGGGAGCTATAGTCGCATCGAGGGTGTTACAAGTTGGTAATCAGATCCTTCCCCGACCTTAGGAGCCCCATTGTTTGATCGTTTTAGCGGCCGAGTTGTGTCTAGAAAAATGTTTTGAGTCATTTAGGAATTATATATCGGAGAGTTTAGGAATTCTTTTTACTTCCCAGTCTCCTCATCGCTCAGGTAAGGCATCCTAACGTAGAGTTTTGACTCCTCTTCTCAAATTTCACTAAAAAAAATTAGGATCACGCGGGTATCTTCGAAATGTTCCGATGGTTTTATGACAAGAACATTGTCTTGGTGCCTCCTATCAGGGGTTTTGTGGAAGTGTCCCGGGGAGTTGAGCTCTGAGGTGTTGTCGTCATAATTTTATCGTTGCAATTCTGGAATACCTGAGTTTAGTACACCGACATCGAAAATCTCTTTTATGCAGTTCATTGGTGAGATAACCTCGACGCCACCCAGTACTGGGGCGGGAGTTCGGGAGTATCGCCATAACTTGTATAACGGATGCTTTTCGAAGGTTGAGGTAGATGGTTTCTGAAGTTTTTCTCGGTTATGTGTTGAAGGATGGATATAGCTGGACGTAGGATTCGCTAGATTTGGGTGAGATATTATGCTTCCCCTGTATCCCCAACACCTGATTGCATAACCGGAAAGGTTAGGGAGTTTCATAGGTGGGAATTCTAGTAGCTCTAGTTCTTCTTCCACGGATATTGGTTTGAGATTGGGATTTCTTACCGATTATTCGTTCTTGATCCGTACCTTGTTGATTTATTTCTCTACCTAAATTCTAAGTGGCTTCTCAATTTATGGATATGTGACCATTTCAAGAGGAATGCATTCGTTCATTTTGTTCGGATGTGAAGACTATGTTGCAATTTTCATTCCATTAGATTCAGCTTCAATATTTGTCTATCAATGTGCTAATGGATGTCAACCTCTTCAGGATGGCTCCTCCAACACGCATGACTACGAATCGTGATCCGCCACCACCTCCACCTCCTCCGGAGGCATGGCAAGCTGTGATGGCCGCAACCAATGCAAACACACAGTTGATCATGCAAATTCTTCAAGAGCGCAATCAAGGCAACCAAGCGAACCAAGGCAACAATCAGAATCACTTTCCTACAATCAACCAGTTCCTTGCTAACGGGCCAAAGACATTCAGCAATTGTGTTGAGGCAACCGATGCTGACGATTGGCTTGTGGATCAGTGCAAGCATTTCGAGTGCAGTAACGTCAGGCCTGAGGACTTCGTCAAGTTCGCTTCCTTCCAACTCAAAGATCAAGCTGCAGAATGGTTCCAGCAGTACAAGGATTCCAGAGGTAGACGTGTTATCACTTGGGATGAATTCCGTCAAGATTTCAGAGCTCATCATATCCCTCAGAGCGTGGTTGAAAGCAAGTGTGAGGAATTCCGCAACCTGAAGCAAGGCTCTTTGTCTGTCTATGACTACAACAAGTTGTTTCAGAAGCTCGCCCGTTTTTCCAAGCAGGACGTCCCAGATGAGAAGAGCATGATATACCAGTTCAGGGGTGGTCTCAGAGAAGAAATTCAGCTAGCTCTTGTTCTCTTTGAGCCTTTGAGATACGATGAGTTCTACAACATGGCACTGAAGCAAGAGGCCGCTCAATTGAGGTGTGATGCTTCCAAGAAGCGAGTCAGAGATGCTACTCCTTCTTCCTCTACTCAAGTGGCCAAGCAGCAAAAGTATTGGCTTCCTCCTCCTTCGTTTCGTCAGCCGTATCAGCAGAAGAGCAAAGGTGGCAGTGGATCTTCCCACCCACCCAACCCGGGCTTTCAGAACAAGACTTCGTCTCAAGCTCCAAGATCGAGTGCTCCGTATCACCGTCCACTTTCAGAGGTCACGTGCAACAAGTGCCAACAGAAGGGTCACTATGCCAACACGTGTTTCAACCAGAGGCGTCTTCCTCCTCCTCCTCCTGTGAGATCGGCAAGTACAGTTGTGGTCAAGCATAACACCAAGCATGCCAAGGTCAACTTGATGAACGCAGCTCAGGCAGAGGATTCGCCAGATGTCATCATGGGTAACCTTCCAGTTAACGATGTTCCTGCAAAAGTTCTTTTTGACACGGGTGCATCGCATTGTTTCATCTCGAAACCTTTTGCATCTAAGCATGAGTTGACTTCCCAAGTTATGCATAGTCCGTTAGCAGTTGTCTCTCCGGGTAAATGTTTGCTCACTAACCACGAGATTCCGGATATTTCTATCATGATGGGTGATTTCAAGTTTTTGGCTTCTCCAATGGTTCTTGGTAACTCGGATATTGATCTTATTCTCGGGATGGTTTGGCTCTCTAAGCACAAGGCTCGGCTTGATTGTGTTGCGAGGCAGATTCAATTGACTCATTCGTCTGAGGATGTAATTGCCTTTGCCGATCGGGATAATACCATCCGTCTGTTTTCTCTCAATGAGAAGGGTGAACTCGATGCCATCTCCCAAATTCCAGTCATTTGCGAATATCAAGACGTCTTTCCAGAAGAGCTTCCAGGAATGCCTCCGCACCGGCCAGTTGAATTCGTTATTGATCTTGAGCCTGGAACGGAACCAGTGTGCAAGCGTCCTTACAAGCTCGGACCGGAAGAGTTGAAGGAGCTGAAGAAGCAACTCGATATTCAAGAGAGAATGGGTCTCATCCGGCCTAGCTCTTCTCCGTGGGGTTGTGGTGTTCTTTTTGTGAAGAAGAAGGATGGAACGGACCGACTCTGTGTTGATTACCGTCCATTGAACAAGAAGACCATCAAGAACAAATACCCACTTCCCAACATCAACGAGCTGTTCGAACAACTCAAAGGTGCCCAAGTATTCTCCAAGCTTGATCTCCGTATGGGTTATCATCAGATTCGTATCCGTGAGCAAGATATTCCCAAGACGGCTTTCAGGACAAGCTATGGTTCATATGAATACACTGTCATGTCTTTTGGCCTCGTCAATGCTCCTCCGACGTTCTCTCGCATGATGAACTTCATCTTCAACGCCTACACCAATGACTTCGTTTTGGTCTATCTCGACGACATTCTGGTTTTCTCGAAGAACAAGGAAGATCATGCCAAGCACTTGCGTTTGGTACTCGATAAGCTGAGGGAACACCAGTTCTACGCCAAGTTCTCCAAGTGCGAATTTGGGCTCGATGAGGTTCTTTATCTTGGTCATATCATCTCTGCCAAGGGCATTGCCGTGAATCCTGAGAAGGTGTCTGCAATTGTGAATTGGGAACCTCCTCAGAATGTGAAGCAACTCCGCAGCTTCCTCGGTCTCGCAAGCTATTGCCGAAGATTCGTTGAAAACTTTTCTAAGATCGCGAAGCCTCTCTCAAATCTTCTCCAGAAGCACGTCAAGTACGTTTGGTCTCCGGAGTGTGACATTGCTTTCAACACTTTGAAAGAGAAATTGATCACTGCTCCAGTTCTGACTCCGCCTGATGAATCCAAGCCGTACGAGGTCTTTTGTGATGCCTCTCTCCAAGGTCTTGGCGCAGTGTTGATGCAAGAGAAGAAAGTTGTTGCTTATACCTCTCGCCAATTGAAGCCTAATGAGAAGAACTACCCCACTCATGATCTCGAGTTGGCGGCAGTTGTGCATGCTCTTTTGACTTGGAGACATCTCTTATTGGGAAGAAAAGTGGACATTTTCACTGATCACAAGTCTCAAGTACATTTTCACTCAGCCTAATCTCACCCTCAGGCAAACTCGATGGGTCGAAATGATTCAAGAGTATAATCCGAGTATCGAGTATACTCCAGGCAAGGCCAATGTGATTGCTGACGCATTGAGCAGAAAGGCTTATTGTAACAGTCTGATTCTCAAGCCTTATCAACCCGAGCTTTGTGAAGCTTTCCGCAAACTTAATCTGCAAGTTGTTCCTCAAGGTTTCCTCGCCAACCTTCAAGTCTCTCCTACCTTGGAAGATCAGATTCGCCAAGCCCAGCTTCTTGATGCTATGGTGAAAAAGGTGAAGATTGGGATTGCCAAGAGTCAACCCAAGTACAAGTGCTACCGCCTTGATGACAAGGACACTCTCTTCTTCGAGGATCGTATTGTTGTACCCAAAGGTGACCTCCGTAAAGTGATCATGAACGAGGCTCACAATTCTCTCCTCTCCATCCACCCTGGGAGCACGAAGATGTATCAGGACCTCAAGCAGGCTTATTGGTGGACTCGAATGAAGCGTGAGATTGCTCAATTCGTGAATGAATGTGATGTCTGCAGAAGAGTGAAGGCAGAACATCAAAGTCCAGTGGGTCTCCTCCAACCTCTTGCCATTCCAGAATGGAAGTTTGACCACATTGAGATGGACTTCGTGACTGGGTTTCCAAAGTCCAAGCGTGGCAATGATGCTATATTCGTTGTCATCGACAAACTCACCAAAGTGGCTCACTTTCTGCCTATCAAAGAGTCTATCACTGCAGCTCAATTGGCGGAACTCTATACCTCTCGAATTGTCTCTCTGCACGGTATTCCACAAGTGATCTCTTCAGACCGTGGCAGCATCTTTACCTCCATGTTTTGGGATTCTTTTCAGAAGGCCATGGGCACCAACATCCGCTTCAGCACAGCTTTCCATCCTCAAACTAGCGGTCAAGTCGAGCGTGTCAATCAGATTCTTGAAGATATGCTCAGGGCTTGTGTGATCTCCTTCGGCATGAAGTGGGAGGATTGTCTTCCTTATGCTGAATTCTCCTACAACAACAGTTTTCAAGCAAGTTCGGGCAAGGCCCCATTTGAAATTCTATATGGCAGGAAGTGCCGTACCCCTCTCAACTGGTCTGAAACCGGTGAACGTCAGCTTTTGGGTAATGACTTAATCACAGAGGCAGAGGAAATGTGCAAAGTCATTCGAGATAACCTCAAAGCAGCCCAATCCCGCCAGAAGAGCTACTATGATAGTAAGCACCGTGATTTGGCTTTCGAGATCGGAGATCATGTTTACCTACGCGTCTCTCCTATGAAAGGTACTCGTCGCTTCGGTATCAAAGGGAAGCTTGCCCATAGATACATGGGACCTTTCAAGATTGTCAACAAGAGAGGCGACCTCGCCTATCAACTCGAGCTTCCTTCAAACTTTGCAAATGCTCATGACGTGTTCCATGTCTCTCATCTCCGAAAGTGCTTCAAGACTCCTGAACGCACAGTCAACTTCGAGGACATTGAGCTCCAAGAAGATCTCTCTTATCGTGAGCACCCAGTGGCTATTCTTGAAGAGACTGAACGCAAGACTCGCAACAAGTCAATCAAATTCCTCAAAGTCAAGTGGTCACACCATTCCGACCGTGAAGCTACCTGGGAACGCGAGGATCACCTCCGTTCTGAATACCCGGCGTTCTTTCAGTCATAGATCTCGGGACGAGATCCTTTCGTAGTGGTGGAGTGTTGTAACACCCCGGATGTAACTTACCAAATTTGTACTCCAACTCTTGCCGTTTCCGGCTTTAAGTTATTTTATTTTCTCGGGTTCGGGCTTTTGTCTCTGTATGTTTTTATCGTTGTCATGCATCTCATATCATGTCATCATATGCATTGCATTTGCATACGTGTTCATCTCATGCACTCGAGCATTTTCCCCGTTGTCCGTTTTGCATTCCGGCGCTTCGTTCTCCTCCGGTGGTCATTTCTACCTTTCTTTCGTGTGTGGGGATTAAACATTTCCGGATTGGACCGAGACTTGCCAAGTGGCCTTGGTTTACTACCGGTAGACCGCCTGTCAAGTTTCGTACCATTTGGACTTCGTTTGATACTCCAACGGTTAACCGAGGGACCGAAAAGGCCTCGTGTGTGTTGCAGCCCAACACCCCTCCAATTTGGCCCAAAACCCACCAAAACCCTCTCCATCCTCTAGAGCGTTCGATCATGATCACGTGGCCGAAAACCGCACCTCATTTGGACACTCCTAGCTCCCTCTACCTCTATATAAAGACCCCCTCCGTTTTCTTCTTCTTCTTCTCCCCGAAACCCTAGATCCGCTCCTCCTCGCGCCGCCGGACAACGTCCGCGCCGAGTCGGACATGTCCGGCTAGCCGCCGCCTCCACGTGCCACGCCCCTGTTGGCCCGGCCGCAAACCCCGCCGAAGCCCGGGGCGGGCCCTCGTCGCCGTCTCCCGGGCCGCGCCTCCCCGCGCCTGGGCGCCGCACCCCGCCGCCCGTCGTCGC
>NC_041392.1:573900679-573925909 GCF_002162155.2 Triticum dicoccoides
GCCGCCCCGCGCCGGCGGGCGCCACCCGAGCCGCCCCGGCACCACCAACCACCGCAGCCGCCCGCTCCGGCCCCGCGGAGGACTCCGACGAGCTCCGCCGCTCCGGCGACCCCTCCTCCTTCCCCGAGCCTGTTCCGGCGATCTTCTCCAAATTCCGGCGAGATCTCGGTCGGCCTCGATCCGACTTTCCCTCCCGCTCATTTATTTTTTTTGCAATTTTCATCATGTCGTAACTTTGCATCCGTAGCTCCGTTTTGCGCATATAGCATATCAAAATGTTCATCTCAGAGAGTACATCATTTGTTACATTGCATCATTTTCATTTGAGTTCATCTTGATGCCAGAAATGCTGTTAGAAGAGGGCTACTTGAGTTAATTGTCAGATCTGCTACTCCATTTAGATATTTGTTATTTTTGCCATGATTAATGTGTGCATGATATGCCCATGAGCTCTACATATGTTTTGTTAAGGGTTTTGCCATCTTTCCATAGGTGCAACCCATGTATTTTTGTGATGTGTGTGGTGACTAGCACAAGCTTGCCAAGTGAGGCACTTGGTAAAGCTGATTTTAGGGACTTAGCATTTGCACTAAGTCCTTGAGTTGTTTATTTCATATGGCCATATGTTCATATTGTTTCCTAGTGATCCGTGCCTCTTTTGAGGATGATCAGTAAGGATGTTTTGTTAATCTTGTAGTGCTCTATCCATACATGTCCTTGTTTGCAATTATGGAGCACCCTAGCTCGAGTCAATCGAGCTCTACTTTTGCTACTTCGTGAATCTGGGCAGATTGTCTACTTGTTAGCGATTTTGCCGAGGATGTTGTAGTTGATCCGTGCATGTTATGATATTGTTCTTGCCATGTATAGCTTTCATTTTGTGTATTCTTGATGGGTGTATGCTTAGATTATCATGACTTGCTCCGTAGTGAGTGCATCGAGCTCGTAAACATGCCTACTTGGTATCTGTTTTCGACATGCTCCAGTTTTCACTAAGTCTAAGAACTGATTATGTTTTTTCTATGTTCACATGCTTGCAATTGTATTTTCTGATCCCTTTTGGCTCAAGGTCACTAAGGGACTTTTGTTAAGCTCTTTGAGTAGCTCCATGCCTTGCTTTACTTTGCCATGTTCAGCTCCTGTAGCATGTAGTTTTGTTGCCCCGAAGAGTGCTACCTGATCTGAAATTCCAGACAAGTGTTAATTTCACTAAGTCTGAGATCTGTTTGCCATATGCATTTTTGTCATGCTTGTTTGAACCTGTTAATGGATGAATTGGCCGTAGCTCAGTGCTAGACTTTTGTTAAGAATCGTGAATACATCCCTGCCATGTATTTTTTTGTCATGTTTGGGTGTTGTAGCTTGTTCATCTCTTTGCATTTAGATGACTACTTGTTGTATATCGCAGAACGTGGTCATATTTGAATCACTTGCCATTTCCAAACCGTAACTCCGATTCCGACATTCTTTATATCATTTTCAAGCGATTTCATCTCATCTTTCTAGTGGCACACTTGGATTCCCATGTTGAGGCCAGGTTCATGCATCCCTTGTCAAATCTTGCATATGCATCCCGCATCGCATCCCGCATAGCATACCATCCTTGCATCATATTGTTTGATCCTTGCACGTGGTTGATTGTGTCCTTGTTGCTTGTTTGTCTTGTTTTGGGTAGAGCCGGGATACGAGTTCGCTAACAAGGAGCCCGTTGAGTTTGCTTTCGAGGATCCAGTCAACTCTGACAACTTTGCAGGATCATACCCTCGAAATCACTACTATCTTTGTTATGCTAGATTGCTCGCTCTTTTGCTCTGCCAATGCTACGATGCCTACCACTTGCTTTCAAGCCTCCCAAATTGCCATGTCAAACCTCTAACCCACCATGTCCTAGCAAACCATTGATTGGCTATGTTACCACTTTGCTCAGCCCCTCTTATAGCGTTGCTAGTTGCAGGTGAAGATTGGAGGCCGTTCCATGTTGGAACATTTATTTACTTGTTGGGATATCATTATATTATCTTGTTATCTTAATGCATCTATACACTTGGTAAAGGGGGGAAGGCTCGGCCTCTCGCCTAGTATTTTGTTCCACTCTTGCCGCCTTAGTTTCCGTCATATCGGTGTTATGTTCCCGGATTTTGCGTTCCTTACGCGGTTGGGTTATAAAGGGAACCCCTTGATAGTTCGCCTTGATTAAAACTTTTCCAGCAATGCCCAACCTTGGTTTTACCATTTTCCACCTAGCCTCTTTTTCCCCTGGGCTTTCGAAGCCCGAGGGTCATCTTATTTTAAACCCCCCCGGGCCAGTGCTCCTCTGAGTGTTGGTCCACCTCGTCAGCCGCCGGTGGCCACCAGGGGCAACTCTGGGCTGGCCTACCGGAAGTTTGGACAATCTGAGTGTGCCCTGAGAACGAGATATGTGCAGCTCCTATCGGGATTTGTCGGCACATTCGGGCGGTGTTGCTGGTCTAGTTTTAACCTGTCGAAGTGTCTTGAAGAACCGAGGTACCGAGTCTGATCGGAACGTCTCGGGAGGAGGTCTATTCCTTCGTTGACCGTGAGAGCTTGTCATGGGCTAAGTTGGGACTCCCTGCAGGGATTTGAACTTTCGAAAGCCGTGCCCGCGGTTATGGGCAGATGGGAATTTGTTAATGTCCGGTTGTAGATAACTTGAACCTTAACTTAATTAAAATGAATCAACTGAGTGGGTTACCGTGATGGCCTCTTCTCGGCGGAGTCCGGGAAGTGGACACGCTGTTGGAGTAATGTTTGCGCAGGTTGTTCTCTAGTTTCTCGCTCGCGCTTTGCCTTCTCTTCTCACTCACTTTTGCGAACAGGTTAGCCACCATATTTGCTAGCCGCTTGCTGCAGCTCCACATATTTACCTTGCCATACCTATAAGCTTAAATAGTCTTGATCGCGAGGGTGCGAGATTGTTGAGTCCCTGTGGCTCACAGATTTCTATTACACCAGATGTAGGGCCTGATGATTCCTCTCCAGGTGACGCGCTTGAGCTCAAGTGGGAGTTCGACGAGGACTCTCAACGTTACTATGTTTCCTTTCCTGATGATCAGTAGTGGTGCCCAGTTGGGGGTGATCGGGACCGTGTCGCATGTTGGGTTATCTTATATTTTGGGGCCGTAGTCGGGCCATGAGTGTTTGGATGATGTAATGTTATTTATGTACCTTGATTGATGTGGCGAGTGTAAGCCAACTATGTTACCTCCCCTTTTATTATCTATATTACATGGGATGTTATGAAGATTGCCTAACTTGCGACATATGCCTTCAATGTGATTATGTCTCTAAGTCGTGCCTCGACACGTGGGAGCTATAGTCGCATCGAGGGTGTTACACCCTCTTGCTCCACCTTCATCTGGATTCCTTTGTCTTTTCTTCCCCCTTTTCCTACCAGAAGCTTGAGAGCCTTCTCCTCTCCCAAGTACTGTGCTTGCCCTTGTTTGCCTACCTACATTCATTTCTGTAGTGACTCTCGGCTGAGGTATTGCATCACCACCAGCAAAAACAAATGAAGACTTCTCTGGTAGTGGGCCATGAACTCTTTGTGGAGCTCTTCTTGAAATTTCTCTTTGAGCCATGTTGTAGACCATACTGGTTGGTGACTGCTACCTCTTGCGCTTGCGTTGGTTTTCTCTTGAAGAGGAAAGGGTGATGCGGCAAAGTAGCGTAAGTACTTCGCTCAGTTTTGAGAAACAAGGTATCAATCCAGTAGGAGGTAGCATGCAAGTCGCCTAGTACCTGCACAAACAAACGAGAACCTCGCAACCAACGTGATAAAGCGGTTGTTAATCCCTTCACGTTCACTTACGAAAGTGAGATCTGATAGAGATAATAACATAAATATTTTTGGTATTTTTGTGGTATAGATTGGAAAATAAAGATTGCAAAATAAATGAAAATAAAAATAGCAAGTGGATATGAAAATAATATGATGGAAGATAGACCCGGGGGCCATAGGTTTCACTAGTGGCTTCTCTCAAGATAGCAAATTCTACGATGGGTGAACAGATTACTGTCGACCAATTGATAGAAAAGTGCATAGTTATGAGAATATCTAGGCATGATCATGTATATAGGCATTACGTCCGCGACAAGTACACCGAAATGATTCTGCATCTACTACTATTACTCCACACATCAACCGCTATCCAACATGCATCTAGAGTATTAAGTTCATAAGAACAGAGTAACGCATTAGGCAAGATGACATGATGTAGAGGGATAAACTCAACCAATATGATACAAACCCCATCTTTTTAACCTCGATGGCAACAATACAATACGTGCCTTGCTGCCCCTGTTGTCACTGGGAAAGGACACCGCAAGATTGAACCCAAAGCTAAGCACATCTCCCATTGCAAGAAAGATCAATCTAGTAGGCCAAACCAAACTGATAATTCGAAGAGACTTGCAAAAATATTTAAATCATGCATAAAATAATTCAGAGAAGAATCAAATGTTGTTCATTGATAATCTTGATCATAAACCCACAATTCATCGGATCTCGAGAAAGACACCGTGAAAAGAATTGCATCGAATAGATCTCCAAGAGAATCAAGGAGAACTTTGTATTGAGATCCAAAGAGAGACAAGAAGCCATCTAGCTAATAACTATGGACCCGAAGGTCTGTGGTAAACAACTCACACATCATCGGAGAGGCCATGGTGTTGATGTAGAAGCCCTCCATGATCGATTCCCCCTCCGACGGAGCGCCGGAAAAGACCCCAAGATGGCATCTCACGGGTACAGAAGGTTGCGGCGGTAGAAATAGGGTTTTGTGGTGCTCCTGGATGTTTTCGGGTATATGGGTATATATAGGAGGAAGAAGTACGTCAATGGAGCTGCAAGGGGCCCATGAGGGTGGGGGGCGCACCTGGCCTCCTTGCTTCTTTCTTGACGTCCACTCCAAGTCTCCTGGATCACGTTTGTTCCAAAAATAACTCTCCCGAAGGTTTCATTCCATTTGGATTCCGTTCGGTATTCCTTTTCTATGAAACAATGAAATAGGCAAAAAAAACAATTTGCGCTGGGCCTTTGGTTAGTAGGTTAGTCCCAAAAATAATATAAAAAGGTATATTAAAGCACATTAAACATCCAAAATAGATAATATAATAGCATGGAACAAGCAATAATTATAGATACGTTGGAGACGTATCAAGCATCCCCAAGCTTAATTCCTGCTCGTCCTCGAGTAGGTAAATGATAAAAACAGAATTTTTGATATGGAATGCTACCTAGCATAATTCTCAATGTAATTTTCTTTATTGTGGCATGAATGTTCAGATCCGAAAGATTCAAGACAAAAGTTTAATATTGACATAAAAATAATAATACTTCAAGCATACTAACAAAGCAATCATGTCTTCTCAAAATAACATGGCCAAAGAAAGTTATCCCAACAAAATCATATAGTCTGGCTATGCTCTATCTTCATCACACAAAATATTTAAATCGTGCACAACCCCGATGACAAGCCAAGCAATTGTTTCATACTTTTGATGTTCTCAAACTTTTTCAATTTTCACGCAATACATGAGCGTGAGCCATGGACATAGCACTATAAGTGGAATAGAATGGTGGTTGTGGAGAAGACAAAAAGGAGAAGATAGTCTCACATCAACTAGGCGTATCAACAGGCTATGGAGATGCCCATCAACAAATATCAATGTGAGTGAGTAGGGATTGCCATGCAACGGATGCACTAGAGCTATAAGTGTATGAAAGCTCAACAAAAGAAACTAAGTGGGTGTGCATCCAACTCGCTTGCTCACGAAGACCTAGGGCATTTTGAGGAAGCCCATCATTGGAATATACAAGCCAAGTTGTATAATGTAAAATTGCCACTAGTATATGAAAGTGACAACATAGGAGACTCTCTATCATGAAGATCATGGTGCTACTTTGAAGCACAAGTGTGGTAAAAGGATAATAACATTGTCCCTTCTCTCTTTTTCTCTCATTTCTTTCTTTTTATTTGGGCCTTTTCTCTTTTTTATGGCCTCTTTTTTTCTCTCCTTTTTATTTTATTTTTTGTCTGGAGTCTCATCCCGACTTGTGGGGGAATCATAGTCACCATCATCCTTTCCTCACTTGGGACAATGCTCTAATAATTATGATCGTCACACTTTTATTTACTTACAACTCAAAAATTACAACTCGATACTAGAACAAAATATGACTCTATGTGAATGCCTCCGGCGGTGTACCGGGATGTGCAATGAATCAAGAGTGACATGTATGAAAGAATTATAAAGGTGGCTTTGCCACAAATACGATGTCAACTACATCATCATGCAAAGCAATATGATAATGATGGAGCGTGTCATAGCAAACGGAACAGTGGTAAGTTGCATGGCAATATATCTCGAAATGGCTATAGAAATGCCATAATAGGTAGGTATGGTGGCTGTTTTGAGGAAGGTATATGGTGGGTGTATGGTACCGACGAAAGTTGCGCGGTATTAGAGAGGCTAGCAATGGTGGAAGGGTGAGAGTTCGTATAATCCATGGACTCAAGATTAGTCATAAAGAACTCACATACTTATTGCAAAAATCTATTAGTTATCAAAACAAAGTACTATGCACATGCTCCTAGGGGGATAGATTGGTAGGAAAAGACCATCGCTCATCCCCGACCACCTCTCATAAGGAAGATAATTAATAAATAAATCATGCTCCGACTTCATCACATAACGATTCACCATACGTGCATGCTACGGGAATCACAAACTTTAGAACAAGTATTTATCAAATTCACAACTACTCAACTAGCATGAGTCTAATATCACCATCTTCATATCTCAAAACAATCATCAAGTATCAAACTTCTCATAGTATTCAATGCACTTTTTATGAAAGTTTTTATTATACCCATCTTGGATGCCTATCATATTAGGACTAATTTTATAGCCAAAGAAAATTACCATGCTGTCCTAAAAGACTCTCAAAATAATATAAGTGAAGCATGAGATATCAATAGTTTCTATAAAATAAAACCACCACCGTGCTCTTAGAAAGATATAAGTGAAGTACTAGAGCAAAATTATCTAGCTCAAAAGATATAAGTGAAGCACATAGAGTATTCTAATAAATTCTGATTTGTGTGTGTGTCTCCAAAAGGTGTGTACAGAAAGGATGATTGTGGTAAACTAAAAAGCAAAGACTCAAATCATACAAGACGCTCCAAGGAAAACACATATCATGTGGTGAATAAAAATATAGCCTCAAGTAAACTTACCGATGGAAGAAGACGAAAGAGGGGAGGCCTTCCGGGGCATCCCCAAGCTTAGGATTTTGGTTGTCCTTGAATTTTACCTTGGGTTTCCTTGGGCATCCCCAAGGTTAGGCTCTTGCCACTCCTTATTCCAAAATCCATCAAATCTTTACCCAAAACTTGAAAGTTCACAACACAAAACTCAACAGAAAATCGCATGAGCTCCGTTAGTATAAGAAAACAAACCACCACTTCAAGGTACTGTAATTAACACATTCTTTATTTATATTGGTGTTAAAACTACTGTATTCCAACTTCTCTATGGTTCATACCCCCCGATACTAGCCATAGATTCATCAAAATAAGCAAACAACACATGAAAAACAGAATCTATCAAAAACAGAACAGTCTGTAGTAATATGTAGGTTTCGAATACTTATGTAACCACAAAAATTCTGAAATAAATTGGTGGAGTGAGGAATTTGTCTATTAATCATCTGAAAAAATAATCAACCTAATCGCACTCTCCAGTAAAAAGTGGCAGCAAATCTCGTGAGCGCTAAAGTTTTTGTTTTTTACAGCAAGATCGCAAAGACTTCCCCCATGTCTTCCCAAAGGTTCTACTTGGCACAAACACTAATTAAAAACATAAAACCACATATAAACAGAAGCTAGATGATTTTTTATTACTAAACAGGAACAAAAATCAAGAAACAAAAAAATAGGGTTGCCTCCCAACAAGCGCTATCGTTTACGCCCCTAGCTAGGCAAAGAGATTTCAATGATGCTTACATGAAAGACAAGAATTGAAGCACAAAGCAAGAATCATAAAACACATGACAAACACATCTAAGTCTAACATACTTCCTATGCATAGGCATCTTATAGGCAAACAAATTATCAAGGCAAGCAAAAACTAGCATATGCAAGGAAGCGGAAAGAAACAACAGCAATCTCAACATAACGAGACGTAATTTAGTAACATGAAAATTTCTACAACCATATTTTCCTCTCTCATAATAATTACATGTGGAATCGTATTCAAATTCAACAATATAGCTCTCACATAAAATTTTCTCCACATGAACCACATGCATGCAAAGCTGACACTTGTCCAAAATAGTGGGAATATCATTAACTAAAGTCATGACCTCTCCAAACCCACTTTTATCAAAAACTACATAAGATTGAACATTATCCAAATATGTGAGATCTAAAGTTGGCACTGTTCCAAACCCACTTTTAATATTATTGCAAACATTATTATCAATCTCATATTCATCATCAGGCTTAAATAAATTTTCAAGATCATAAGAAGAATCACCTCAATCATGATCATTGCAACAAATAGTAGTCATAGCAAAACTAGCATCCCCAAGCTTGAGGTTTTGCATATCATTAAAACAATTGACATTAAGAGAATTTATGATAGCATCATTGCAATCATGCTTTTCATCAAAGGAACTATCAAGTATGGGTGCAATAGCAATGATCTCATGTTTAACATAAGGAACTATAGCAAACTCATCTTCATAAATATTGGCATCATAGCCGCAAGAATAGCAAGCATCATGTTCATCAAGGGATATTTCAATCAAATCGTCGGAATTATAATTATCTATAGATTCATGCATATCATTATTTTCTTCCCAAGCAACGGTCATTCTTTCAATAAATTCTTTGACATAGACATTATGAGCATAGTTTTCATAGCAATATTTAAGTATGTCAAAATTTTCAGATTCGTAGAGAGTAACATCATACTTTTGAATCAAAGAAGCAACTTCATAAGCACCCTTAAAAGCAACAGATTCTTCAGTTTGTTCGATATCGTAGTAACTATAAACACCCTTTGCATAAGAAGATAAGATTTCATTGTCATTAAACTCACATAGGTAGGGGAGGTGTTTCTTAGGGTTCTTAGAGCAACAAGTAAATTCATAAATTTCACAAAGATTCCAAGCATAACACAACAATTTGTTTATTTGATCCCATAAGAGTCTCCCTTTTTCAGACAAACGGTGACGCACAAAATGAGCATGCTCATCTAAAGATTTCCCATCAACCAGGCTAGTTGGGGTTTCAGCATGAGCACATAGGGATCGAAGATGATCCAAGTAGAACACTTTAAGTGGATCCATATCAATAGATTTTTAGCAAGCAAAGATGCAAGCAAATGGAAGGCACATGGAAAAACAAACAAATATACATACAGAAAGAAGGCAAAGAAAAGGCACAGGTTTTTGAAAATCATTTTAGAAGTGGGGGCTAGGAAAACGAGAGGCAAATGACAAATAATGTAATGCGAGGGATAAGAGCTTGTAATGGGTCTTGGTATGTCTTGACTTGTGCGTAGACGGGGCCAGAGATGGCTAGCGATCAAATCTTGACTTGACATGGTGCAACCTCCTCGGCAATGGCGCCAGAAATCCTTCTTGCAACCTCTTGAGCTTGGGTTGATTTTCCCTTGAAGAGGAAAGGGTGATGCAGCAAAGTAGCGTAAGTATTTCCCTTAGTTTTGAGAACCAAGGTATCAATCCAATAGGAGGTAGCACGCAAGTCGCCTAGTACCTGCACAAACAAACAAGAACCTCGCAACCAATGCGATAAAGGGGTTGTCAATCCCTTCACAGTCACTTATGAATGTGAGATCTGATGGAGATAATTAGATAAATATTTTTGGTATATTTGTGGTATAGATTGGAAAATAAAGATTGCAAAATAAATAAAGATAAAAATAGCAAGTAGATATGAAAATAATATGATGGAAGATAGACCCGGGGCCATAGGTTTCACTAGTGGCTTCTCTCAAGATAGCAAATTCTATGGTGGGTGAACAAATTACTGTCGAGCAATTGATAGAAAAGCGCATAGTTATGAGAATATCTAGGCATGACCATGTATATAGGCATCACTTCCACGACAAGTAGACCGAAACGATTCTGCATCTACTACTATTACTCCACACATCGACCGCTATCCAGCATGCATCTAGAGTATTAAGTTCATAAGAACAGAGTAACGCATTAGGCAAGATGACATGATGTAGAGGGATAAACTCAAGCAATATGATATAAACCCCATATTTTTATCCTCGATGGCAACAACACAATACGTGCCTTGCTGCCCCTGCTATCACTGGGAAAGGACACCACAAGATTGAACCCAAAGCTAAGCACTTCTCCCATTGCAAGAAAGATCAATATAGTAGGCCAAACCAAACTGATAATTCGAAGAGACTTGCAAAGATATTTAAATCATGCATAGAATAATTTAGAAAAGAATCAAATATTGTTCATAGATAATCTTGATCATAAACCCACAATTCATCGGATCTCGACAAACACACCGCAAAAAGAATTACATCGAATAGATCTCCAAGATAATCGAGGAGAACTTTGTATTGAGATCCAAAGAGAGAGAAGAAGCCATCTAGCTAATAACTATGGACCCGAAGGTCTATGGTAAACTACTCACACATCATCGAAGAGGCTATGGTGTTGATGTAGAAGCCCTCCGTGATCGATTCCTCCTCCGGTGGAGCGCGGGAAAAGGCCCCAAGATGGGATCTCACGGGTATAGAAGGTTGCGATAGTGGAAATAGGGTTTTGTGGTGCTCTTGGATGTTTTTGGGATATATGGGTATATATAGGAGGAAGAAGTACGTCGGTGGAGCTACGAGGGGCCCACGAGGGTGGGTGGCACGCCCTCCTACCTCGTGGCCTCCTTGCTTCTTTCTTGACATCCACTCCAAGTATCCTGGATCACGTTTGTTCCAAAAATAACTCTCCCGAAGGTTTCATTCCGTTTGGTATTCCTTTTTTTGCGAAACACTGAAATAGGCAAAAAAACAACAATTTGCATTGGGCCTTTGGTTAGTAGGTTAGTCCCAAAAATAATATAAAAAGGTATATTAAAGCCCATTAAACATCCAAAACAGATAATATAATAGCATGGAACAATCAAAAATTATAGATACATTGGAGACATATCAGTGACTACATTGGATCCAGTATAGGGTTGGCCTGACTAGGGAATATGTTCTGCACAAAAACATTGAGCAATTCAGTCATGTACAGCAAAATTCAGACAACTACAGTAAATTCAGACAACTATAGTAAATTCGGTAAAGTAAAATGCAGTTTATATTGTGTTTAATTTCAGTAACCTGAACAAATGTGGGGTCATCGTAGTTTTCATCAACTAGCTCTACCCCTTCTTCAATCAGAGCTTCTTGCCATTTGTAATGCCCCTTCCTGTTGTGATCAGCTCTACCACAAATTGAGCAGTGCACTGTAACACCTTTCTTATTCAGAACCCTAACACCATTCTTCATCTTCTCCGCAGGAGTCTTCTTCCTGTTTTTCTTGGGCCTTCCCAACTGTTTTGCAAACACAGGTTGATGCACCTTATAAGCAATCTGTACCTCCCACACATTTGGGTCTCCTAGAGGGACAAGAGTGTATCCATATGCTTTCAGATATGTCCTAACAGTGTAGCACTCATGTAACATTGTCTCTGGGTCAATCCTCTCCTCCCTGCAACATGCTATAGAATGCCCACATGGTACTCCAGACAACTGCTATCTCCTGCAATCACATTTGTGCAAACCAAGATCAACTATTTAGCTATTGTTACCAGACTGAACTCTGAACATGTGTTGGCCAGCTTCTGTTACATGGCAATGATACGTGTCCAACGTATCTATAATTTTTAATTATTCCATGTTGTTATATTATCAATTTTGGATGTTTTATAATCATTTTATATCATTTTCTGCTACTAACCTATTGACATAGTGCCAAGTGCCATGATACGTCCATTTTGCATCATGCTTTTATATCGATATTTATTGCATTATGGGGTGTTATTACACATTATGTCACAATACTTATGCCTATTCTCTCTTATTTTACAAGGTTTACATAAGGAGGGAGAATGCCGGCAGCTGGAATTCTGGACTTGAAAAGGAGCAAATATTAGAGACCTATTCTGCACAACTCCAAAAGTCCTGAAACTCCACAGAACTTATTTTTGGAAATAATAAAAAATACTGAGTGAAGAAAATACCAGAGGGGGCCCACACCCTGGCCACGAGGGTGGGGGCGCGCCCTACCCCCCTAGACGTGCCCCCTGCCTCGTGGGCCCCCTGTTGGCCCTCCGGTGCCCATCTTCTGCTATATGAAGTCTTTCGTCCGAGAAAAAATCATAAGCAAGCTTTCGGGATGAGACTCCGCTGCCATGAGGCGGAACCTTGGCGAAACCAATCTAGGGCTCTGGCGGAGCTGTTCTGCCAGGGACACTTCCCTCCGGGAGTGGGAAATCATCGTCATCGTCATCACCAACGCTCCTCTCATCGGGAGGGGGCCAATCTCCATCAACATCTTCACCAGCACCATCTCCTCTCAAACCCTAGTTCATCGCTTGTATCCAATTCTTGTCTATAAGTCTGGGATTGGTACCTGTAGGTTGCTAGTAGTGTTGATTACTCCTTGTAGTTGATGCTAGCTGGTTTATTTGGTGGAAGATGATATGTTCAGATCCTATATGCATATTAATACCGCTCTAATTTTGAACATGAATATGCTTTGTGAGTAGTTACGTTTGTTCCTGAGGACATGGGAGAAGTCTTGCTATTAGTAGTCATGTGAATTTGGTATTCGTTCGATATTTTGATGAGATGTATGTTGTCTCTCCTCTAGTGGTGTTATGTGAACGTCGACTACATGACACTTCACCATTATTTGGGCCTAGGGGAAGGCATTGGGAAGTAATAAGTAGATGATGGGTTGCTAGAGTGACAGAAGCTTAAACCCTAGTTTATGTGTTGCTTCGTAAGGGGCTGATTTGGATCCATATGTTTCATGCTATGGTTAGGTTTACCTTAATACTTATTTTTGTAGTTGCGGATGCTTGCAATAGGAGTTAATCATAAGTGGGATGCTTGTCCAAGTAAGGACAGCACCCAAGCACCAGTCCACCCACATATCAAATTATCAAAGTACTGAATGTGAATCATATGAACGTGATGAAAACTAGCTTGACGATAATTCCCATGTGTCCTCGGGAGCGCTTTTTTCTATATAAGAGTTTGTCCAGGCTTGTCCTTTGCTACAAAAAGGATTGGGCCACCTTGCTACACTTTATTTACTTTTGTTACTAGTTGCTCGTTACAAATTATCTTATCACAAAACTATATATTACCTATAATCTCAGTGCTTGCAGAGAATACCTTGCTGAAAACCGCTTATCATTTCCTTCTGCTCCTCGTTGGGTTCCACACTCTTACTTATCGAGAGGACTACGATAGATCCCCTATACTTGTGGGTCATCAAGACTCTTTTCTGGCGCTGTTGCCGGGGAGTGAAGCGCCTTTGGTAGGTGGAATTTGGTAAGGAAAAATTTATATAGTGTGCTGAAATTTACTGTCACTTGTTACTATGGAAAGTAATCCTTTGAGGGGCTTGTTCGGGGTATCTTCACCTCGACCAGTAGAGCAAAGAGTTTCTCCTCAACCAACTCAACCTACTGAACCTACTGAAAATGAAAATGTCTACTTTGAAATTCCTTCGGGTATGATAGAAAAACTGCTAGCTAATCCTTTTGCAGGAGATGGAACATTACATCCTGATGAGCACCTAATATATGTGGATGAAGTTTGTGGATTATTTAAGCTTGCAGGTATGCCTGATGATGTTATCAAGAAGAAGGTCTTCCCTTTATCTTTGAAGGGAGATGCATTGACATGGTATAGGCTATGTGATGATATGGGATCATGGAACTACAAATGATTGAAATTGGAATTTCATCAGAAGTTTTATCCTATGCATCTTGTTCATCGTGATCGCAATTATATATATAATTTCTAGCCTCGCGAAGGAGAAAGCATCGCTCAAGCTTGGGGAGGCTTAAATCAATGTTATATTCATGCCCCAATCATGAGCTCTCAAGAGAAATGATTATCCAAAAAAATTATGCTCGGCTTTCTGATAACAACCGCACCATGCTCGATACTTCTTGTGATGGCTCTTTTAAGATGAAGACTATTGAATTCAAATGGGATTCATTGGAAAGAATTAAACGCAACTCTGAAGATTGGGATCTCGACGAAGGTAAGGAGTTAGGTATGACACCTAAGTTTGATTGTGTTAAATCTTTTATGGATACCAATGTTTTCCATAAATTTAGCACTAAATATGGACTTGACTCTGAGATAGTAGCTTCTTTCTGTGAATCTTTTGCTGCTCATGTTGATCTCCCTAAGGAGAAGTGGTTCAAATATCATCCTCCCATAGAAGTAAAAGTAGTTGCACCTATTAAAGTTGAAGAAAAGAGTATCACTTATGATGATCCTATTGTTCCTACTGCTTATGTTGAGAAACCACCTTTTCCTGTTAGGATAAAAGATCATGCTAAAGCTTAAACCATGGTTCATAAAAGCAATATTAGAACCTATACTCCTCCTAAACAAGTTAAAGTTGAACCTAATATTGTTATTGTTAAGGATCTCTTGGCTGATAATATTGATGGGCATGTTATTTATTTCTGTGATGAAACTGCTAGAATTGCTAAACCTTGTCCCAAAGATAAACATAGACCTGTGGTAGGCATGCCTGTTATTTATGTTAAAATAGGAGATAATTGTTATCATGGCTTGTGTGATATGGGTGCTAGTGCTAGTGCAATACCTATTGACTTGTACAAAGAAATTATGCATGATATTGCACCTGCTGAGTTAGAAGATATTGATGTCACAATTAAACTTGCCAATAGAGATACTATTTCACCAATTGGGATTGTTAGAGATGTTGAAGTCTTGTGTGGGAAAACTAAATATCCTGCTAATTTTCTTGTTCCTGGTTTCCCACAAGATAGCTTTTGTCCCATTATATTTGGTAGACCCTTCTTAAACACTGTTAATGCTAGGATAGACTGCGAAAAGGATGTTGTTACTATTGGTTTAGGTGATATGTCTCATAAGTTCAACTTCTCTAAATTTCATAGACAACACTATGAAGAGGAACTACCTAGTAAAGATGAAATTATTGGTCTTGATTCTATTGTCGTACCTCCTAGTGATATTTTAGAACAATATTTGCTAGACCATGAAAATGATATGTTTATGAATGAAAGAAGGGAAATAGATCAAGTGTTCTTTAAATAGGGACCTATTCTGAAACACAACTTGCCTGTTGAAATCTTAGGGGATCCTCCCCCACCCAAGGGTGATCCAGTGTTTGAGCTTAAACCACTACCTGATACTCTTAAATATGCTTATCTTGATGAAAAGAAGATATATCCTGTCATTATTAGTGCTAACCTTTCCGAGAAGGAGGAAGAAAAATTATTGAAAACTTTGAAGAAGCACCGTGCTGCTATTGGATATACTCTCGATGATCTTAAGGGCATTAGTCCCACTCTATGTCAACACAAAATAAATTTGGAGAAAGATGCCAAACCAGTTATTGATCACCAACGACGGCTGAATCCTAAGATGAAAGAAGTGGGAAGAAAAGAAATACTAAAGCTCCTTGAGGCAGGTATAATTTATCTCATTGCTGATAGTCAGTGGGTAAGTCCTGTCCATTGTGTTCCTAAGAAGGGAGGTATTACTGTCGTTCGTAACGATAAAAATGAATTGATTCCGCAAAGAATTATTATAGGTTATAGGATGGTAATTTATTTCCGCAAATTAAATAAGGCTACTAAAATATCATTACCCCTTACCTTTCATTGATCAAATGCTAGAAAGATTATCCAAACATACGCATTTTTGCTTTCTAGATGATTATTCTGGTTTCTCTCAAATACCTGTGTCAGCTGATGATCAATCAAACACCACTTTTACTTGCCCTTTTGGTACTTTTGCTTATAGACGTATGCCTTTTGGTTTATATAATGCACCTGCTACCTTTCAAAGATGCATGATGGCTATATTCTCTAATTTTTGTGAAAAGATTTGTGAGGTTTTCATGGACGATTTCTCCGTCTATGGATCCTCTTTTGATGATTGCTTAAGCAACCTTGATCGAGTTTTGCAGAGATGTGAAGAAACTAACTTTGTCTTGAATTGGGAGAAGTGCCACTTTATGGTTAATGAAGGTATTGTCTTGGGGCAAAAAAATTCTGAAAGGGGCATTGAAGTTGATAAAGCTAAAGTTGATGCTATTGGAAAGATGCCGTGTCCCAAGGACATCAAAGGTATAAGAAGTTTCCTTGGCCATGCCAGCTTTTATAGGAGGTTCATTAAGGACTTCTCAAAAATTTCTCAGCCTCTGACTAATTTATTACAAAAGGATATACCATTCGTCTTTGATGATGATTGTGTAGAAGCATTTGAAATACTTAAGAAAGCATTAATCTGTGCACCTATCGTTCAACCACCTGATTGGAATTTACCTTCTAAAATTATGTGTGATGCTAGCGATTATGCTGTAGGTGTTGTTCTAGGGCAAAGAGTTGATAAGAAATTAAATGTTATTCAATATGCTAGTAAAACTCTAGACGATGCCCAGAGAAATTATGCCACTACTGAAAAAGAATTTTTAGCAGTTGTATTTGCTTGTGATAAGTTTAGACCTTATATTGTTGATTCTAAAGTAACTATTCACACTGATCATGCTACTATTAAATATCTTGTGGAAAAGAAAGATGCTAAACCTAGACTTATTAGATGGGTTCTCTTGCTACAAGAATTTGATTTGCATATTATTGATAGAAAGGGAGCTGAGAACCCCGTTGCAGATAACTTGTCTAGGTTAGAGAATGTTCTTGATGACCCCCTACCTATTGATGATAGCTTTCCTGATGAACAACTAAATGTCATAAATGCTTCTCATACTGCTCCATGGTATGCTAATTATGCTAATTACATTGTTGCTAAATTTATACCACCTAGTTTCACATACCAGCAAAAGAAAACGTTTTTCTATGATTTAAGACATTACTTTTGGGATGACCCACATCTTTATAAAGAAGGAGTAGATGGTGTTATTAGGCGTTGTGTACCTAAGCATGAACATGAACAGATCCTACGCAAGTGTCACTCCGAAGCTTATGGAGGACACCATGCTGGAGATAGAACTGCACATAAGGTATTGCAATCCGGTTTTTATTGGCCTACTCTCTTCAAGGATGCCCGTAAGTTTGTCTTATCTTGTGATGAATGTCAAAGAATTGGTAATATTAGTAGACGTCAAGAAATGCTTATGAATTATTCACTTGTTATTGAACCATTTGATGTTTGGGGCTTTGATTATATGGGACCGTTTACTGCCTCTAATGGATATACACATATTTTAGTTGTTGTTGGTTACGTTACTAAGTGGGTAGAAGCTATTCCAACTAGTAGCGTTGATCATAACACCTCTATTAAGATGATTAAAGAAGTTATTTTTTCCGAGGTTTGGAGTCCCTAGATATGTAATGACTGATGGTGGTTCAAATTTTATTCATGGTGCTTTCCGTGAAATGCTTGCAAAGTATGATGTTAATCATAGAATTGCTTGCTAAGTATGATGTTAATCATAGAATTGCATCTCCTTATCAACCATAGTCTAGTGGTCAAGTAGAATTGAGTAATAGAGAACTCAAATTAATTTTGCAAAAGACTGTTAATAGATCTAGAAAGAATTGGTCCAAGAAACTTGATGATGCATTATAGGCCTATAGAACTGCATATAAAAATCCTAAGGGTATGTCTCCGTATAAAATGGTTTATGGAAAAGCATGTCACTTACCTCTTGAACTAGAACATAAGGCATATTGGGCTATTAAAGAGCTCAACTATGATTTCAAACTTGTCGGTGATAAGAGGTTATTTGACATTAGCTCACTTGATGAATGGAGAACCCAAGCCTATGAGAATGCCAAGTTGTTTAAAGAAAAATTTAAAAGATGGCACGACAAAAGGATACAAAAGCGTGAGTTTAATGCAGGTGGTTATGTATTATTATACAACTCTCGCTTAAGATTTTTTTGGAGGAAAACTTCTCTCTAAATGGGAAGGTCCTTACGTTATCGAGGAGGTCTATCGTTCCGGTGCCATAAAAATCAACAACTTCGAAGGCACAAATCCGAAGGTGGTGAACTGTTAAAGAATCAAACATTATATCTCAGGTAATCCTATAAATGTTGAAACCAATGTTATTGAAATCGTAACCCCGGAGGAATACATAAGGGACACTTTCCAGAACGTTTCAGACCCCGAAAAGGAAGAGGTATGTGGTACGGTAAGTAAACCGACTCCAAAACAGTTCTAATGGCAATTTTTATCCGTTTTGGAATATTTAGAAAATAGAAAAATAAGAAGCAGTACGGGAAGGACACGAGGGCTCCACGAGGGTGGAGGGGGCGTCCTACCCCCTGGGCGCGCCCCCCTACCTCGTGGGCACCTCGTGTGCTCTCCGGACTCCATTTTCTTATATGATACGTATTTTGGTCGGTAAAAATTCATTATATAATATCCCGAATGTTTTGACCACCGTAACACACAAATATCCTCTGTTTTTGTTTCGAGCTGTTTCTATAGCAGATTTGGAGCAAGATGTCATCTCAGGATTCCGACGGAGAGAGCTATTTCTCACACCTCATTGCTGACCCAAAGACCTATGGGGATCTATCTCCTTGTGGTCGAACTACAGATGAGGAGGAGGATGCTCATCCGATGAGGATCAATGATTCAAGTTCGGAGGAGGAGGATGTCTCTCTACGTCAACCTGGGGATATGCATGTGAAGTTCAAGAAATCTAGTCTCCCTAAGAGGGCTAAACTATCTAACAACTGATCTATTCCTTCTCGTTTTCGGCAGAAAACCAAAGGAGATTTATGTGACAAGATCATGAAGCTGGAGTCGGAGGTTGATGATTTAAAGGAGGAAATTTCTCTCCTCAATTACAATATGAAGAAGATGAAAGCACAATTTACATCATCAACAACTCCATCATCACCACCTCCGAAGAAAGAGATATAATCACATGGGTATGGACACTCCCCTTGGCAACTGCCAAGCTTGGGGGAGGTGCCCCGGTATCGTATCACCATCACATCTCTATATTTATCGTTTTTCTTAGTTCGATCCTTTTAGTAATATCTTGATATAGTAGAATAAAGTTTTTGGTACGATCTAGTTTTGAGTTTTGCTTTATGATCCCTCTATGTAATCGAGTCCGTGAGCTATATAATAAAGATTAGTGTTGAGTCAAGGGCTTGATTATCTTGCTATGATCTTGATTCCATAAAAGAAAAGAAAGAATAAAAAGAAATAAGAAGAGATCATATTGATCTTATGAAGAGTAATGACTTCACATAGAAAGAGTATGATGATTAAAAGTTGTTGAGAGTTGACAAACATAGCTTTGGTCATCGTCGCAATTAATAGGAAGTAATAAAGAAAGAGAGGTTTCACATATAAATATACTATCTTGGACATATTTTATGATTGTGAGCACTCATTAAAATATGACATGCTAAAGAGTTGATGTTGGACAAGGAAGACAATGTAATGGGTTATGTTTTCTTATATTTGAAATAAAGTATATTGTCATGGATCATCCAACATGTTGACCTTGCTTTTCCCCCTCATGCTAGCCAAATTATTTGCACCAAGTAGAGATACTACTTGTTCTTCCAAATACCCTTAAACCTAGTTTTGCCATGAGAGTCCACCATATCTACCTATGGATTGAGTAAGATCCTTCAAGTAAGTTGTCATAGGTGCAACCAATAAAAATTGCTCTCTAGATATGTATGATTGATTGGTGTGGAGAAAATAAGCTTTATACGATCTTGTGATGTGGAAGAAATAAGAGCGACGGACTGCATAATAAAGGTCTATATCACAAGTGGAAATATAACGTGACGTTCTTTCGCATTAAGATTTTGTGTATCCAACCCTGAAAGCACATGACAACCTTTGCTTCCCTCTACGAAGGGCCTATCTTTTACTTTTATCTCCTACCTTATGCAAAAGTCATGGTGATCTTCACCTTTCCTTTTTACATTTTATCCTTTGGCAAGCTCAGTGTGTTGGAAAGATCCTAATACATATATCTAGTTGGATGTAAGTTACCATGGGCTATTATTGTTGACATTACCCTAGAGGTAAAAGGTTGGGAGGCGAAACTATAAGCCCCTATCTTTCTTTGTGTCCGATTAGAACTCTGTAACCACAAGTATTGCATGAGTGTTAGCAATTGTGAAAGACTACATGATAGTTGAGTATGTGGGCTTGCTGAAAAGCTCTGACATAGACTCTTTCCGATGTTATGATAAATTGCAATTGCTTCAATGACTGAGATTATAGTTTGTTAGTTCTCAGTAAAGTTTCTGATTCATACTTTGCATTGTGAATAGATTATTACTTGAGCATAAGAGATCATATGACATTATCCATATATGTTTGCTGTTATAAGAATAATCATGATGCCCTCATATCCGTATTTTATTTTATCGACACCTCTACCTCTAAACATGTGGACATATTTATCGTTATCGGCTTCCTCTTGAGGACAAGCGAGGTCTAAGCTTGGGGGAGTTGATACATCCATTTTGCATCATGCTTTTATATCGATATTTATTGCATTATGGGGTGTTATTACACATTATGTCACAATACTTATGCCTATTCTCTCTTATTTTACAAGGTTTACATAAGGAGGGAGAATGCCGGCAGCTGGAATTCTGGACTGGAAAAGGAGCAAATATTAGAGACCTATTCTGCACAACTCCAAAAGTCCTGAAACTCCACAGAACTTATTTTTGGAAATAATAAAAAATACTGAGTGAAGAAAATACCAGAGGGGGCCCACACCCTGGCCACGAGGGTGGGGGCACGCCCTACCCCCCTGGACGTGCCCCCTGCCTCGTGGGCCCCCTGTTGGCCCTCCGGTGCCCATCTTCTGCTATATGAAGTCTTTCGTCCGAGAAAAAATCATAGGCAAGCTTTCGGGATGAGACTCCGCTGCCATGAGGCGGAACCAATCTAGGGCTCTGGCGGAGCTGTTCTGCCAGGGACACTTCCCTCCGGGAGGGGGAAATCATCGTCATCGTCATCACCAACGCTCCTCTCATCGGGAGGGGGCCAATCTCCATCAACATCTTCACCAGCACCATCTCCTCTCAAACCCTAGTTCATCGCTTGTATCCAATTCTTGTCTATAAGTTTGGGATTGGTACCTGTAGGTTGCTAGTAGTGTTGATTACTCCATGTAGTTGATGCTAGCTGGTTTATTTGGTGGAAGATGATATGTTCAGATCCTATATGCATATTAATACCCCTCTGATTTTGAACATGAATATGCTTTGTGAGTACTTACATTTGTTCCTGAGGACATGGGAGAAGTCTTGCTATTAGTAGTCATGTGAATTTGGTATTCGTTCAATATTTTGATGAGATGTATGTTGTCTCTCCTCTAGTGGTGTTATGTGAATGTTGACTACATGACACTTCACCATTATTTGGGCCTAGGGGAAGGCATTGGGAAGTAATAAGTAGATGATGGGTTGCTAGAGTGACAGAAGCTTAAACCCTAGTTTATGTGTTGCTTCGTAAGGGGCTGATTTGGATCCATATGTTTCATCCTATGGTTAGGTTTACCTTAATACTTCTTTTGTAGTTGAGGATGCTTGCAATAGGAGTTAATCATAAGTGGGATGCTTGTCCAAGTAAGGAAAGCACCCAAGCACTAGTCCACCCACATATCAAATTATCAAAGTACCAAACGCGAATCATATGAACATGATGAAAACTAGCTTGACGATAATTCCCATGTGTCCTCGGGAGCGCTTTCTTCTATATAAGAGTTTGTCCAGGCTTGTCCTTTGCTACAAAAAGGATTGGGCCACCTTGCTGCACTTTATTTACTTTTGTTACTTGGTTCTCGTTACAAATTATCTTATCACAAAACTATCTATTACCTATAATTTCAGTGCTTGCACAGAATACCTTGCCGAAAACCGCTTATCATTTCCTTCTGCTCCTCATTGGGTTCGACACTCTTACTTATCAAAAGGACTACGATAGATCCCCTATACTTGTGGGCCATCATGCTAGTTACTGTTTTTTGCATGTTTTTTACATCGCAAGAAATCAATACCAAATGGAGTCCAAATGCAACAAAACTTTACGAAGATTTTTTTTATGGACCAGAAGACACCTAATGGGCCAAGGTAGACCCTGGTGGGTGCTCCGAGGAGAGCACAACCCACCAGGGCGCGCCAGGAGGCCCAAGCGCGCCCTGGTGGGTTGTGCCCACCTCGGGTACGCCCCGGACCGCCTCTTTGCTCTATAAATACCCCAATATTCCCAAAACCCTAGGGGAGTCGACAAAATATTGGTCTAGCCACTGCAGAGTCCAGAACCACCAGATCCAATCTAGACACCATCTCGGATGGGGTTCACCACCTCCATTGGTGCCTCTCTGATGATGCGTGAGTAGTTCTTTGTAGACCTCCGGGTCCATAGTTAGTAGCTAGATGGCTCCCCCCCCCCTCTCTCTCTCTAAATTCTCAATACAATGGTCTCTTGGAGATCTATATGATGTAACTCTTTTGCGGTGTGTTTGTTGGGATCGATGAACTTTGAGTTTATGATCAGATCTATCTTTTTATATCCATGAAAGTATTTGAGTTTCTTTGATCTCTTTTATGCATGATCTCTTATAGCCTCGTATTTCTTCTCCGATATTTGGGTTTAGTTTGGCCAACTTGATATATTTATCTTGAAATGGGAAGAGGTGTTGTGTAGTGGGTTCGATCATACGGTGCTTGATCCCAGTGACAGAAAGGGAACCGACGCGTATGTATCATTGCTACTAAGGATAAAACGATGGGGTCTATCTCTACATAGATAGATCTTGTCTACATTATGTCATCATTCTTATTGCATTACTCCGTTTTCCCATGAACTCAATACACTAGATGCATGCTGGATAGCGGTCGATGTGTGGAGTAATAGTAGTAGATGCAGGCAGGAGTCGGTCTACTAATCTTGGATGTGATTCCTATGTAATGATCATTGCCTGGATATCGTCATGATTATTTGAAGTCTTGTCAATTGCCCAACAGTAATTTGTTCACCCACCGTTTGCTATTTTTCTCGAGAGAAGCCACTAGCGAAACCTATGGCCCCCGAGTCTCTTTCTCATATTATTTGCCTTTCCGGTCTACTTTTCCGTTGCATTTATTTTAGATCCATTAATCCAAAAATAAAAAATACCTTGCTGCAATTTATTCTTATTTATTTTATTTGGTGTTCGATCTATTAATCTATTACAATTTATCTCACGTCTGTTTGCCTATCTTGAGGCGTCATACCCGGAAGGATTGACAACCTCTTTAACACGTCGGGTTGCGAGGATTTGTTATCTGTGTGCATGGGATGATTACATTGTGTTGCTTGGTTCTCCTACTGGTTCGATAACCTTGGTTTCACATCTAAGGGAAATACCTACCGCTGATGTGCTGCATCATCCCTTCCTCTTTGGGGAAATACCGACGTAGCTTCAAGCCGCATCAAAAGGCTGGCACCGCTGCCGGGGAGGATCTTCAACATATACCAGGTTCCTAATCACAAATCTCATCTCCTCGCAATTTACATTATTTGCCATTTGCCTCTCGTTTTCCTCTCCCCCACTTCACAAAAATTTACCGTTTTATACGCCTCTCTTTTTTGTTCGCCGTGTTCTTGCCGGATCTGTTTTTGTGTGCGTTCTTGTTTGCGAAATCATGATGCCTCAAAGGAAATATTATGATGTTCCTGAAGGAAATATGCCCTAGAGGCAATAATAAAGTTATTATTTATTTCCTTATATCATGATAAATGTTTATTATTCATGCTAGAATTGTATTAACCGGAAACATAATACATGTGTGAATACATAGACAAACAGAGTGTCAGTAGTATGCCTCTACTTGACTAGCTCGTTGATCAAAGATGGTTATGTTTCCTAACCATAGACATGAGTTGTCATTTGATTAACGGGATCACATCATTAGGAGAATGATGTGATTGACTTGACCCATTCCATTAGCATAGCACTTGATCGTTTAGTTTGTTGCTATTGCTTTCTTCATGACTTATACATGTTCCTATGACTATCAGATTATGCAACTCTCGTTTACCGGAGGAACACTTTGTGTGCTACCAAACGTCACAACGTAACTGGGTGATTATAAAGGTGCTCTACAGGTGTCTCCGAAGGTACTTGTTGGGTTGGCGTATTTCGAGATTAGGATTTGTCACTCCGATTGTCGGAGATCTATCTCTGGGCCCACTCAGTAATGCACATCACTATAAGCCTTGCAAGCATTGCAACTAATGAGTTAGTTGCGGGATAATGTGTTACGGAACGATGTAACATCCCAAATTTTCAATTTGGAATGTTATACATTAGATCATCATTGCATATCATATTTTATTTTGCATTTTGGTTGATCCTAGAAAATTCTACGGAACTCAATGACTCACGGAGAGAGTTGGGGATTTCGTTATTTTCATATTTGAGTTTTCTCAAATTTTGAGAATAGAATCATTTGATTTTATTTATTTTATCATCAATTATTTCTATTACAAAAATATGAGAGAGGGAATAAAATGACTTTCCCAAAATAAAGAAATATTGAAGATTTAATAATAAAATCAAATAAGATTTTATTTTGGAGTTTTCGGTGTTTTATTTGAATTTAGGAAAAATGCGCGTTTTTCAAAATTGCATTTAGGCCCCAAATAAATGTTCACTTTGTCGAGCTTGATTTTAGAAGCCCAGGAAAATTTATTTCAGAATTTTTGGAGTCCATTTAGTATTTGTTTTTATTTTTCTTCCAAGCGGAATATTAAAAAAAAAAGGAACCGACCTAACCGGGCCGTGTCCGGATAGGACTCTAGCCCGGCAGGCTTTAAAAGCCGGCCCAGCCCCCTCGGGGAGGAACCCTAGCCCCAGCCCCGAGCCAGCCCAGCCACCCGCGCCCGCCGCCGCCGCTCGCGCTGCCCCGCCGC
>NC_041392.1:573926379-573970351 GCF_002162155.2 Triticum dicoccoides
TTTTATTTTAAGAAAACCGATTGGTTTTCCGTCGGTTTTTTTAGTTTTCGTTTTTTTATTAGATCGGTTTTTTCGGTTTAGGTTAAATAGCGAACGTTCGCTCGTTTGTTCGTTTAAACGAACACATTCATCGTTTAGATCTGGATAACGAACGTTCATTCGTTAATCCGTTCGTCGTTTTCTTTTTCTCGGATTAAATCCGCGATTTTTCTGATCGCGATTCCTGATCCGATTTTCGTTTTAGTTTAACTTTTCGCTCGTTTATCGGAATCAGGCGATTCAAGCGCCTAGAGTTTCGTCTCGAAACCCTTTATCCGTTTAACCAACTTAAACAAGATTTTGCTACTGTAAAATTTTCCCTAGATCCAGATTACTAGAACAAAGTTGTTTTCTTCTGCCGTTTGACTTTCGTTGCCTCGTTTGATTTGATTCTTTTTGCCAACCAGAGTTCTTAAGTTGAACTTTCTGGTTAGATCTCTTATTTGAGTTTTACTTGTGCATTAGTTGAGTACTTATTGTATGCTTGTTTGTTTGTCTACGATAGAGTATCCGGAGTGCGCCGCCTGTTACTTCGAATCGCTAGGTTTCCCGGATCATCAGCAAGGCATGTAACACTTTGATCATACCTTTTCTACTACCCAGTTTTATTGCATTAGATCAATCCTCACACATTGCATGATTAGGATCTAATTAAATTGTGGGATGGGAAGTAGATGAGGTAGTACCTATTACCTGTTATTATCAAACCTTTGGGAGTTACTTCTACGTTTGCTTATTATGTCATGCTATGCTAGTAGACGTGGATTGGGTGAGTGATATCCATGATAGATGTGAGATTGATAATTAATGGTTTTTCTAAGGTGGCAACTTAAACACACATCTGGGTGGATTGAGGCACCTGGGTATTCCAGGACTTGCCTGTTTTCTTTTGGACCGCCACCCAGGCTCAAAGGGATCATGAGACTATTCATACTAGAAACTTCCGTGTGCAGCCACAAGCTATTATGGGCTCTAGCATAGTTGACTAAGTTGTGCGAACTCTTACAGTGGTAGACTAGCACATGTAGGGGATGTAGGTGGTACGGTCTACCCGATCGTAAGGTGCTAGCGCTTCTGAAAGACTATATCTCGGTCATTCGTCTTCTCAAACACCATGTAGTGCGAGAAAACAAACGGAGGCGATCGAGTCTTGTGGGGAAAAGTGCGCAAACCTTTGCAGAGTGTAATAAACTAATCATGGTTAGCCGTGTCCCCGGTTATGGACATCTTGAGTATCTAGTACTTGGATTTTCATGTGAATCTCAACATGTTACTCTAAAATTAGTTTTGTTGGGTTATGTTTAATGATGATGCTTAATTGGGATTGAGAATGTTGTCAACCACCATGATAGTAATTAAATTTTATTCCTTTGAAGTAGGGAAAAATTGGCTTTACGCAAAACTGTAACCATAGAGCTTTCCACCAGCCAAATATGCATATAGTATAGTTGTTTCATTCCATTACTCTCTATGTGTTACCTTGCCAGCATATTCCATGTGCTGACCCGTTTTCGGGCTGCAACATTAATGTTGCAGACTTTTCAGACGATGATTAAGGAGTTTTTAGGTCGTGGTTCTATACTCAGTGATGTCGTTGGAGTTGATGGACTCACTTATCTTCCAAGCCTTCCGTTGTTATCATTATTAGATGGCCTTAAGCCATATTTATTGTAATAAGTTCTCTTTTGAGACATTTGATTAATAAGTGTGTGATTGCTAGTCTGCTATAAATCCTCCGAGTACTGTGTGGTGTCAGCATTACTGATCCAGGGATGACACCGGAGCATAGAGATCAGACTGTTTGAGGTCTGGTCGCTACAGAGATGGTATCAGAGCACACGCTGACTGTAGGACACGACCACTAAACACAAGACCTAGATCACTATTCACTCTCTTCTCTTCTGACCTCTCATCTTTTCTATTCTTTAGGATGGCGGATGCAAGGAACAAGTTCACACAACCGGACGAAGATACACCCTTTGGACGACACTTGAAGGAAGTCACTAGCTACCTGAACATAGGAGTACCAAGCTTCACCAGAACCTACAACGCCACTTTACCTGAAGAAGAGCGCTGGATGATTCAAGTTCAAGTTCCAGGAAGGACGTTCATGCCAGTCACTGAGCCCATAGAATTTTCTTTTGATGCACCAACTTGGAGTCTAGGAAAGAGCATGGCAGCTCACATCACCATGGGACGCATTGGAGAAGTCTACCGCAAGGATCTCAGGGATACTATCTACCAGATTTGTGGGCGCTGAGATGAACACTGGGAGATGATCAGCACCAGGAATGATAGATCAATTGCAGCTTTTATCCAAGAGTTAAACCAGCACATTCGACGACAGGAGAACCAGATGTGCGCTGACATGATAGATCTGAAGAAGGCTAAGACCAGAATCAAGGAACTGGAGGAAGAATTCAAAGCTACACGTGAAGATTATGAAGAGGAAATTGAAGTATTGGTGGATAAAAATGCCGACCTAACGAAGAAGATTGGAATATTTATGGGAGGCCCGACGCCAGTAGAGGAAGACAAAGAACCCAAGGAGATTAGCCCGGAAGACTACATCATCATCGACGGCACCGACTCGGAAGCAGATAGTAGCGATGATGACTATGTTGATGAAGCTGGAGCAGATATTATGGAGTCAACGACCGTAGAATATTTCTAGTAGACCACCTCACCAGTAGTAGTAGTCCACCATGTAAATATAGAAGCTCGAGCACTTTTGCGATAGATAGATCGATTGTATGCCTTTGTTTGATTGAATGAAGTGAATTGTTTGCTTTTGCCTCATGTGCATATGGCTAGTGTTTTCTCTTTAGACCCTCTCTATTCTTATATCTCATCTTTTCTAAAACCCTCAGATGCCTCCGAGACGTGACCCCGGATTTGCTTTCCCACCGGAGCTCACCCAGATGATCCAGCAGCAAAACACATTGATGCAGTTGCTAGTCCAAAATCAGAACCAGGGGAACAGCAACAACAACCCACCACCACCACCACCACCTGTTTACCACTTAGCCCGTTTTCTTAGGCTGAGTCCGCCAGTGTTTTCTAGTAGCACCGAGCCGATAGTAGCAGATGATTGGCTCCACAAGACAGCTAGGGAGTTGACCACAGCAGGATGCATAGATGCGGAGAAGGTGAAGTTTGCCGCACATCAGTTAGAAGGACCCGCAGCATCATGGTGGGAGAATTTCACAGCCACCTTCCCAGTCGACACTGTCACATGGGACCAGTTTCAGTAGACTTTCCATACTGCCCATGTTTCAGCAGGAGCTATGGCCATGAAGAAGCGTGAGTTTCGTAACTTGCGCCAAGGAGGACGGACAGTTGGACAGTATGTGGAGGAGTTTAGTAAGCTAGCACGTTATGCCCCAGATGACGTTGCTACGAATGCAGCTAAGCAGGAGAAGTTTGTGGAAGGACTGAATGATGAGTTGAGCATGCAGTTGATGGTAGCCACCTTCAACAACTACCAGGAGTTGGTAGATCGTGCTCTTATGATTGAAGGGAAGCAGCAGCAAATTGAGAACCGCAAGAGGAAGTATGAACAAGGAAAGTACAATTCAGGAGCTCAGCAGAAGCCATGTTTTACCCCTAGATCGGAAGGACATTTTCAGCATACCCATGGAGGAGGTAGCTCGCACAATCACAATGGCACTAAGAATGGTAATAGCAATGGAGGAAGCAACGGCCAGAACCGCACCAACCCATCAACCACAGCCAAGAAGGACTTGATCCAAGTCACTTGCTATAAGTGTTCGAAGCCAGGACATTATGCCAATGAATGTCCTGAAGGCCAAAATGGCAATGGAAGTTCTGGGAAGAAGCCGAACCCTTTCAACAGGGGACAGGTGAACCACGATAGCATGGAGGAGGTTGAAGCTCAGCCCGATGCAGTAATAGGTAAGTTTTTGGTTAAGTCATTTACTGCACTTGTTCTTTTTGATACTGGTGCATCGCATTCATACATCTCAAGAGGATTTGTGGATAAGTATAACCTACCAACCCAAGCCCTTAGGTCACCCATGTTAGTAACCTCGCCAGGAGCAGAGTATGTGGCTAGTCTATGGTGTGATCGGTTACCATTAAGGATTGGTAACTATGTTTTTCCCTCAGACCTAGTAGTATTGGAATCTCAAGGATTGGATGTGATATTAGGCATGGATTGGTTATCAAAGTATGAAGGGAATATTGAGTGTGCTAGTAAGTCAATTTTGCTTACCACACCAGAAGGGAGAAGGATCAAGTATGTATCCCGGCATGTGCCAAAGAGGGCCCAAGTAAATTGCCTAACAGGAGTTGTGCAGGAGGAAGTACCAGTGGTAAGGGATTTCCCTGATGTATTTCCAGAAGAGTTGCCAGGCATGCCACCAGATAGAGATATTGAGTTCTTGATTGAGCTATTGCCAGGCACTGGGCCAATATCAAAGAGACCATATAGGATGCCAGCAAAGGATTTGGTGGAAATTAAGAAGCAGATTAAGGAGTTACTGGATAAGGGATATATTCGCCCAAGTTCTTCACCTTGGGGATCGCCAGTACTTCTAGTGGAGAAGAAGGATGGATCGTTAAGGATGGTTGTTGATTATCGAGGATTGAACGAAGTAACGATCAAGAACAGGTACCCACTACCAATGATCAACGATCTGTTTGGTCGATTGCAAGGAGCTAAGGTATTTTCCAAGATCGATCTGCGATCAGGATACCACCAGTTGAAGATTCGAGAACAGGATATTCCGAAGACAGCTTTTACCACCAGGTATGGGCTGTATGAGTATATCGTTATGTCATTTGGTCTGACTAACGCGCCTGCCTATTTTATGAACATGATGAACAAAGTGTTTATGGAGTTTTTGGATAAGTTCGCCGTAGTGTTCATTGATGATATCCTGGTATATTAATGAAGAGGAGCATAAGGAGCATTTGCGTTTGGTACTTGGAAAGCTCAGAGAACATCAATTATATGCCAAGTTCAGCAAATGTGAGTTTTGGTTGAAGGAAGTAGGATTCCTCGGACACGTTATATCTGGAGAAGGTATAGCAGTTGATCCCACTAAAGTTGAAACCGTGACCAAGTGGGAAGCCCCAACAACAGTTGGAGAGATCCGGAGTTTTCTTGGACTCGCAGGATACTACCGGAGGTTTATTGAGAATTTCTCAAAGATTGCGAAGCCTATGACGGAGTTGTTGAAGAAAGATACCAAGTTCATATGGATGGAGGAGTGTGAGGCTAGTTTTCAGGAGTTGAAGAAACGCTTGGTTACCTCACCAGTGTTGATTTTGCCAGACCAGACCAAAGATTATGAGGTGTATTGTGACGCTTCACGTCGAGGACTTGGAGGAGTGCTTATGCAGGAAGGGAGAGTTGTTTCATATGCCTCAAGATAACTGAAGCCCCATGAGTTGAATTATGCCACGCATGATTTGGAGTTAGCAGCCGTAGTGCATGCATTGAAGACATGGAGACATTTCCTCATTGGAAACCATTGTGAGGTGTACACGGATCATAAGAGTTTGAAGTACATTTTCACACAGAAGGAGTTGAATCTCAGACAAAGGAGATGGTTGGCGCTTATCAAAGATTATGATATGAAATTGCACTATCACCTCGGAAAGGCTAATGTAGTAGCAGACGCATTAAGCCGCAAGAGCCATGTCAATACGTTAATGACGGGAGAAATACCAAGGGAGTTAGCAAAAAATCTTTGTGAACTATGTTTGGAAATAGTTCCGAGGCTATGTAGCAGCATTGGAGATTGAGTCAACTTTGATGGATAGAATCAGGGAAGCTCAGAAAGCTGACAAAGAGATTGCCGCTATAAAGGAGAAACTGAGCAAAGGAAAAGCTAAAGGATTTCGTGAGGATGAGCACGATACCCTATGGTCTGAAGACCGTGTTTACGTGCCCAATAACCCGGAAATCAGGAAGTTGATTTTGCAAGAGGCACGCGATTCACCGTATTCAATTCACCCAGGAAATACCAAGATGTATTTGGATTTGAAGGATATTTTCTGGTGGACTGGAATGAAGAAGGATATTGCGGAGTATGTAGCAGTTTGTGATGTATGCCAGAGAGTAAAGGCAGAGCATCAGAAGCTAGCAGGATTGTTACAACCATTGCCGATACCCGAATGGAAGTGGGATAAGCTCGGCATGGATTTTATCACAGGATTACCCAGGACTCGTTCAGGCTATGACTCGATTTGGGTTGTAGTTGATCGATTGACGAAAGTAGCTCATTTCATCCCAGTAAAGACCACTTATACCAGTGCTAAGTTGGCAAAGTTATACATGACCAGAATAGTATGTCTACATGGAGTTCCGAGGAGTATCATATCAGATAGAGGAACCCAGTTTACCTCAAAGTTCTGGAAGCAGTTGCATGAAACTTTGGGTACCAGGCTAGAATTCAGTACAGCTTTTCATCCACAGACAGATGGACAGACCGAGTGAGTAAATCAGATTTTGGAGGATATGCTGAGAGCTTGTGCGCTAGATTATGGATCTAGTTGGGACGATAATTTGCCATATGCAGAGTTCTCTTACAACAACAGTTACCAAACTAGTTTGAAGATGTCCCCTTTCGAAGTTTTGTACAGAAGGAGGTGCAGGACACCGCTATCGTGGGACGAAGTTGGAGACCGCCAGTTATTTGGACCTGACTTGATTAAAGAGTCTGAACAAAAGGTGAAATTGATTCGCGATAGGCTCAAGATAGCCCAGTCCAGACAGAAGAGTTATGCAGATTCTAAACGCAAGGAGACAGTTTACGAAGTCGGAGATAGAGCTTATCTTCGAGTATCTCCACTTCGGGGAAACAAAGCATTTTGGAGTTAAAGGGAAGTTAGCGCCACGATTTGTAGGACCATATCGAGTTTTGGAACGTATGGGAGAAGTGGCCTACAAGTTGGAATTGCCCGAAGGATTGTCAGGAGTACATGATGTGTTCCACGTTTCTCAGTTAAAGAAGTGTCACGCGGAGATGGCTGACGTACCGTTGAGAGATACGGTGCCTTTGGAAACTATTCAGTTGGATAACGATTTGACCTACGAGGAGAAACCAGTTAAGATCCTCGATTTTGCCAGCCGAGTTATTCGCAGCAAGGTTATCAAATTTTGCAAAGTTCAGTGGAGCCACCACACGGAGGATGAAGCCACCTGGGAGCGAGAGGAAGATTTGCTCAAAGACCACCCTCACCTATTTTCTAGCCAACCCGAATCTCGAGGGCGAGATTCATCTTAAGGGGGGTAGGTTTGTAACATCCCAAATTTTCAGTTTGGAATGTTATACATTAGATCATCATTGCATATCATATTTTATTTTGCATTTTAGTTGATCCTAGAAAATTCTACGCAACTCAATGACCCACGGAGAGAGTTGGGGATTTCGTTATTTTCATATTTGAGTTTTCTCAAATTTTGAAAATAGAATCATTTGATTTTATTTATTTTATCATCAATTATTTCTATTACAAAAATATGAGAGAGGGAATAAAATGACTTTCCCAAAATAAAGAAATATTGAGGATTTAATAATAAAATCAAATAAGATTTTATTTCGGAGTTTTTCGGTGTTTTATTTGAATTTAGGAAAAATGCGCGTTTTTCAAAATTGCATTTAGGCCCCAAATAAATGTTCACTTTGTCGGGATTGATTTTAGAAGCCCGAGAAAATTTATTTCGGGATTTTTGGAGTCCATTTAGTATTTCTTTTTATTTTTCTTCCGAGCGGAATATTTAAAAAAAAAGGGAACCGACCTAACCGGGCCGTGTCCGGATAGGACTCTGGCCCGGCAGGCTTTAAAAGCCGGCCCACCCCCCCGGGGAGGAACCCTAGCCCCAGCCCCGAGCCACCCCAGCCGCTCGCGCCCGCCGCCGCCAGCGCTGCCGCCGCCGCTCGCGCCGCCCCGCCGCCGCCGCCCCGGCCCGCGCCGCCGCCGCCCGCCGGATCCGCCGCCCCGCCGGGCCGCTGAGGTTCGCCGCTGCCTCATAATCCACGCCGCCCGTTTTTTTTAAGAAAACCGATTGGTTTTCCGTCAGTTTTTTTTCGGTTTTTTTAGTTTTTGTTTTTTATTAGATCGGTTTTTTCGGTTTAGGTTAAATAGCGAACGTTCGCTCGTTTGTTCGTTTAAACGAACACGTTCATCGTTTAGATCTGGATAACGAACGTTCATTCGTTAATCCGTTCGTCGTTTTCTTTTTCTCAGATTAAATCCGCGATTTTTCTGATCGCGATTCCTGATCCGATTTTCGTTTTAGTTTAGCTTTTCGCTCATTTATCGGAATCAGGTGATTCAAGCGCCTAGAGTTTCTTCTCGAAACCCTCTATCTGTTTAACCAACTTAAACAAGATTTTGCTACTGTAAAATTTGCCCTAGATCCAGATTACAAGAACAAAGTTGTTTTCTTCCGCCATTTGACTTTCGTTGCCTCGTTCGATTTGATTCTTTTTGCCAACCGGAGTTCTTAAGTTGAACCTTCTGGTTAGATCTCTTATTTGAGTTTTACCTGTGCATTAGTTGAGTACTTATTGTATACTTGTTTGTTTGTCTGCGATAGAGTATCCGGAGTGCGCCGCCTGTTACTTCGAATCGCTAGGTTTCCCGGATCATCAGCAAGGCAAGTAACACTTTGATCATACCTTTTCTACTACCCAGTTTTATTGCATTAGATCAATCCTCACACATTGCATAATTAGGATCTAATTAAATTGTCAGATGGGAAGTAGATGAGGTAGTACCTATTACCTGTTATTATCAAACCTTTGGGAGTTACTTCTACGTTTGCTTATTATGCCATGCTATGCTAGTAGACGTGGATTGGGTGAGTGATATCCATGACAGATGTGAGATTGATAATTAATGGTTTATCTAAGGTGGCAACTTAAACACACATCTGGGTGGATTGAGGCACCTGGGTATTCCAGGACTTGCCTGTTTTCTTTTGGACCGCCACCCAGGCTCAAAGGGATCATGAGACTATTCATACTAGAAACTTCCGTGTGCAGCCACAAGCTATTATGGGCTCTAGCATAGTTGACTAAGTTGTGCGAACTCTTACAGTGGTAGACTAGCAGATGTAGGGGATGTAGGTGGTACGGTCTACCCGATCGTAAGGTGCTAGCGCTTCTAAAAGACTATGTCTCGGTCATCCGTCTTCTCAAACACCATGTAGTGCGAGAAAACAAACGGAGGCGATCGAGTCTTGTGGGGAAAAGTGTGCAAACCTCTTCAGAGTGTAATAAACTAATCATGGTTAGTCGTGTCCCTGGTTATGGACATCTTGAGTATCTAGTACTTGGATTTTCATGTGAATCTCAACATGTTACTCTAAAATTAGTTTTGTTGGGTTATGTTTAATGATGATGCTTAATTGGGATTGAGAATGCTGTCAACCATTCTCAATGTTTAACAATGACCATGATAGTAATTAAATTTTATTCCTTTGAAGTAGGGAAAAATTGGCTTTACGCAAAACTGTAACCATAGAGCTTTCCACCAGCCAAATATGCATATAGTATAGCTGTTTCATTCCATTACTCTCTATGTGTTACCTTGCTAGCATATTCCATGTGCTGACCCGTTTTCGGGCTGCAACGTTAATGTTGCAGACTTTTTAGACGACGATTAAGGAGTTTTTAGGTCGTGGTTCTATACTCAGTGATGCCGTTGGAGTTGATGGACTCACTTATCTTCCAAGCCTTCCGTTGTTATCGTTATTAGATGGCCTTAAGCCATATTTATTGTAATAAGTTCTCTTTTGAGACATTTGATGTAATAAGTGTGTGATTGCTGCTCTGCTATAAATCCTCCGAGTACTGTGTGGTGTCAGCATTACTGATCCAGGGATGACACCGGAGCATAGAGATCAGACTATTTGAGGTCTGGTCGCTACAAACGAGTAAAGAGACTTGCCGGTAACGAGATTGAACTAGGTATTGAGATACCGACGATCGAATCTCGGGCAAGTAACATACCGATGACAAAGGGAACAATGTATGTTGTTATGCGGTTTGACCGATAAAGATCTTCGTAGAATATGTGGGAGCCAATATGAGCATCCAGGTTCCGCTATTGGTTATTGAACGGAGACGTATCTCGGTCATGTCTACATAGTTCTCAAACCTGTAGGGTCCGCACGCTTAAAGTTCGGTGACGATCGTAATAAGAGTTTTTGTGTTTTGATGTACCGAAGGTTGTTCGGAGTCCCGGATGAGATTCGGGACATGACGAGGAGTCTCGAAATGGTTGAGACATAAAGATTGATATATTGGATGACTATGTTTGGACATCGGAAGGGTTCCGAGTGGTTCAGGCATTTTTTCGGAGTACCGGGAGGTTACCGGAACCCCCCGGGAGAAGTTATGGGCCTTATGGGCCATAAGAAGGAAGCACACCAGCCCACAAGGGGCTGGTGCGCCCCCTTTGGGCAGGAGGCCGAATTGGAGAAGGTTTGGGGGTGCGGCCTCCCCTTTCCTTCTCTCCTACTCCTCCTTCCCTTCCTCTCCTACTCCAACTAGGGAAGGGAGGAATCCTACTCCCGGTGGGAGTAGGACTCCTCCAGGGCACGCCATAGGGGCCAGCCCTCTCCCCCTCCTCCACTCCTTTATATACAGGGGTGGGGGCACCCCATAGACACACAAGTTGATCTTCGTGATCGTTCCTTAGCCGTGTGTGGTGCCCCCTTCCACCATATTCACCTCGGTCATATCGTAGCGGTGCTTAGGCGAAGCCCTGCGTCGGTAGAACATCATCACCGTCATCACACCGTCGTGCTGACGAAACTCTTCCTCAACACTTTGCTGGATCGGAGCTCGAGGGACGTCACCGAGTTGAACGTGTGCAGAACTCGGAGGTGCCGTATGTTCGGTACTTGGATCGGTCGGATCGGGAAGACGTACGACTACTTCCTCTATGTTGTGTCAACGCTTCCATTGCCGGTCTACGAGGGTACGTAGACAACACTCTCCCATCTTGTTGCTATGCATCACCATGATCTTGCGTGTGCGTAGGAAAATTTTGAAATTACTACGTTCCCCAATAGTGGCATCTGAGCCTAGGTTTTATGCGTTGATGTTGTGCACGAGTAGAACACAAGTGAGTTGTGGGCGATATAAGTCATACTGCTTACCAACATGTCATACTTTGGTTCGGCGGTATTGTTGGATGAAGCGGCCCGGACCAACATTACGCGTACGCTTATGCGAGACTGGTTCTACCGATGTGCTTTGCACACAGGTGGCTGGCGGGTGTCAGTTTCTCCAACTTTAGTTTAACCGAGTGTGGCTACGCCCGGTCCTTGCAAAGGTTAAAACAGCACCAAATTGACAAACTATCGTTGTGGTTTTAATGCATAGGTAAGAACGGTTCTTGCTCAGCCCGTAGTAGCCACGTAAAACTTGCAACAACAAAGTAGAGGACGTCTAACTTGTTTTTGCAGGGCATGTTGTGATGTGATATGGTCAAGATGTGATGAGACATAAGTTGTTGTATGAGATGATCATGTTTTCTTGAAGTTATCAGCAACTCACAAAAGCATTATGGTTATCTCTCTATTGCATAAGATGCAAGCGCCAAATAATTGCTTTACTTTATCGCTATGCGATAGCAATAGTTGCAAGAGCAATTGTTGGCGAGACAACCATGTGACGACACATTGATATAGATCAAGATGATGGAGATCATGGTGTCATGCCGGTGACGATGGAAATCATGACGATACTTTGGAGATGGAGATCAAAGGCACAAGATGATGATGACCATATCATGTCACATATTTTTTGATTGCATGTGATGTTTATCTTTTATACATCTTATTTTTCTTAGTTCGACGGTAGCTTCATAAGATGATCTCTCACTAATTATCAAGGTACAAGTGTTCTCCCTGAGTATGCACCATTGCGAAAGTTCTTCGTGCTGAGACACCACGTGATGATCAGTTGTGATAGGCTCTACGTTCAAATACAATGGGTGCAAAACAGTTGCACACGCGGAATACTCAGGTTAAACTTGACGAGCCTAGCATATAACAGATATGGCCTCGGAACACGGAGACCGAAAGGTCGAGCGTGAATCATATAGTAGATATGATCAACATAGTGATGTTCACCATTGAAACTACTCCATCTCACGTGATGATCGGACATGGTTTAGTTGATTTGGATCACGTGATCACTTAGAGGATTAGAGGGATGTCTATCTAAGTGGGAGTTCTTAAGTAATATGATTAATTGAACTTTAATTTATCATGAACTTAGTCCTGGTAGTATTAGCATATCTATGTTGTAGATCAATAGCTCGCGTTGTTGCTTCCCTATGTTTTATATATGTTCCTAGAGAAAACTAAGTTGAAAGATGTTAGTAGCAAAGATGCGGATTGGATCCGTGATCTGAGGTTTATCCTCATTGCTGCACAGAAGAATTATGTCCTTGATGCACCGCTAGGTGACAGACCTAATGCAGGAGCAAATGCAGACGTTATGAATGTTTGGCTAGCTCAATATGATGACTACTTGATAGTTTAGTGCACCATGCTTAACGGCTTAGAATCAGGACTTCAAAGACGTTTTGAATGTCATGGACCATATGAGATGTTCCAGGAGTTGAAGTTACTATTTCAAGCAAATACCCGAGTTGAGAGATATGAAGTCTCCAACAAGTTCTATAGCTAAAAGATGGAGGAGAATCGCTCAAGCAGTGAGCATGTGCTCAGATTGTCTGGGTACTACAATCGCTCGAATCAAGTGGGAGTTAATCTTCCAGATAAGATAGTGATTGACAGAATTCTCTAGTCACCATCACCAAGTTAGTAGAACTTCGTGATGAACTATAATATGCAAGGGATAACGGATACAATTCCCAAGCTCTTCGTGATGCTAAAGTCGACGAAGGTAGAAATCAAGAAAAACATCAAGTGTTGATGGTTGACAAGACCACTAGTTTCAAGAAAACGGCAAAGGGAAGAAGGGGAACTTCAAGAAGAACGGCAAGCAAGTTTCTACTCAAGTGAAGAAGCCGAAGTCTGGTCCTAAGCCTGAGACTAAGTGCTTCTACTGCAAAGGGACTGGTCACTGGAAGCGGAACTACCCCAAGTAGCGGATAAGAAGGATGGCAAAGTGAACATAGGTATATTTGATATACATGTTATTGATGTGTACTTTACTAGTGTTTATGGCAACCCCTCAGTATTTGATACTAGTTCAGTTGCTAAGAGTAGTAACTCGAAACGGGAGTTGCAGAATGAACAAAGACTAGTTAAGGGTGAAGTGATGATGTGTGTTGGAAGTGGTTCCAAGATTGATATGATCATCATCGCACACTCCCTATACTTTTGGGATTAGTGTTGAACCTAAATAAGTGTTATTTGGTGTTTGTGTTGAGCATGAATATGATTTGATCATGTTTATTGCAATACGGTTATTCATTTAAGTAAGAGAATAAATTGTTGTTCTGTTTACATGAATAAAACCTTATATGGTTACACACCCAATGAAAATGGTTCGTTGGATCTCGATCGTAGTGATACACATATTCATAATATTGAAACCAAAAGATGCAAAGTTAATAATGATGGCGCAACTTATTTGTGGCGCTGCCGTTTAGGTCATATTGGTGTAAAGCGCATGAAAAAAATCCATGCTGATGGGCTTTTGGAATCACTTGATTATGAATCAGTTGATGCTTGCAAACCATGCCTCATGGGCAAGATGACTAAGACTCCGTTCTCCGGAACAATGGAGCGAGCAACAGATTTGTTGGAAATCATACATACTGATGTATGTGGTCCGATGAATATTGAGGCTCGTGGCAGGTATCATTATTTTCTGATCTTCACAGATGATTTGAGCAGATATGAGTACATCTACTTGATGAAACACAAGTCTGAAACATTTGAAAAGTTCAAAGAATTTCAGAGTGAAGTGGAGAATCATCGTAACAAAAATAAAAGTTTCTACGACATGATCGCAGAAGTAAAATATTTGAGTTACTAGTTTGGCCTTCAGTTAAAAACAATGTGAAATAGTTTCACCACTCACGCCACCTGGAACACCACAGTGTAATGGTGTGTCCGAACGTCATAACCGTACTTTATTAGATATGGTGCGATCTATGATGTCTCTTACCGATCTAACACTATCGTTTTGGGGTTTTACATTAGAGACAGCTGCATTCACGTTAAATAGGGCACCATCTAAATCCGTTGAGACGACACCGTATGAACTATGGTTTGGCAAGAAACCTAAGCTGTCGTTTCTTAAAGTTTGAGGTTGCAATGCTTATGTGAAAAAGTTTCAACCTAATAAGCTCAAACCCAAATCGGAGAAGTGCGTCTTCATAGGATACCCAAAAGAAAATGTTGGGTACACCTTCTATCATAGATCCGAAGGCAAGATATTCGTTGCTTTGAATGGATCCTTTCTAGAGAAGGAGTTTCTCTCGAAAGAAGTGAGTGGGAGGAAAGTAGAACTTGATGAGGTAAATGTACCTGCTCCCTTATTGGAAAGTAGTTCATCACAAAAATCTGTTCCTGTGACTACTACACCAATTAGTGAGGAAGCTAATGATGATGATCATGTAACTTCAGATCAAGTTACTACCGAACCTCGTAGGTAAACCAGAGTGAGATCCGCACCAGAGTGGTACGGTAATCCTGTTCTGGAGGTGACAACTTGACCATGACGAGCCTACGAACTATGAGGAAGCGATCATGAGCCCAGATTCCGCGAAATGGCTTGAGGCCATGAAATCTGAGATGAGATCCATGTATGAGAACAAAGTATGGACTTTGATTGACTTGCCCAATGATCGGCGAGCCATTGAGATTAAATGGATCTTCAAGAGGAAGACGGACGCTGATAGTAGTGTTACTATCTACAAAGCTAGAATTGTCGCAAAAGGTTTTCGACAAGTTCAAGGTGTTGACTACGATGAGAGTTTCTCACTCATATCTATGCTTAAGTCTGTCCGAATTATGTTAGCAATTGCCGCATTTTATGAAATCTGGCAAATGGATAAACAAAACTGCATTCTTTAATGGATTTATTAAAGAAGAGTTGTATATGATGCAACTAGAAGGTTTTGTCAATCCTAAAGGTACTAACAAAATATGCAAGCTCTAGCAATCCATCTATGGACTGGTGCAAGCATCTCGGAGTTGGAATATACGCTTTGATAAGTTGATCAAAGCATATAGTTTTATACAGACTTGCGGTGAAGCCTGTATTTACAAGAAAGTGAGTGGGAGCACTACAACATTTCTGATAAGTATATGTGTATGATGCATTGTTGATCAGAAATAATGTAGAATTATTCTGCAAAGCATAAAGAAGTGTTTGAAAGGAGTTTTTCAAAGAAAGACCTCGGTGAAGCTGCTTACATATTGAGCATCAAGATCTATAGAGATAGATCAAGACGCTTGATAAGTTTTCAATGAGTACATACCTTAACAAGTTTTTGAAGTAGTTCAAAATGGAACAGTCAAAGAAAGAGTTCTTACCTGTGTTACAAGGTGTGAAATTGAGTAAGACTCAAAGCCCAACCACGGCAGAAGATAGAGAGAGAATGAAAGTCATTCCCTATGCCTCAGCCATAGGTTCTATAAAGTATGCCATGCTATGTACCAGACCTATTGTATATCCTGCCCTGAGTTTGGCAAGGGAGTACAATAGTGATCTAGGAGTAGATCACTGGGCATTGGTCAAAATTATCCTTAGTGGAATAAGGATATGTTTCTCGATTATGGAGGTGACAAAAGGTTCGTCGTAAAGGGTTACGTCGATGCAAGTTTTGACACTGATCCACATGACTCAAAATCTCAATCTGGATACATATTTAAAGTGGGAGCAATTAGCTAGAGTATCTCCGTGCAGAGCATTGTTGACATAGAAATTTGCAAAATACTTACGGATCTGAATGTGGCAGACCCGTTGACTAAACTTCTCTCACAAGCAAAACATGATCACACCTTAGTACTGTTTGGGTGTAAATCACATAGCGATGTGAACTAGATTATTGACTCTAGTAAACCCTTTGGGTGTTGGTCACATATCGATGTGAACTATAGGTGTTAATCACATGGTGATGTGAACTATTGGTGTTAAATCACATGGAGATGTGAACTAGATTATTGACTCTAGTGCAAGTGGGAGACTGAAGGAAATATGCCCTAGAGGCAATAATAAAGTTATTATTTATTTCCTTATATCATGATAAATGTTTATTATTCATGCTAGAATTGTATTAACCGGAAACATAATACATGTGTGAATACATAGACAAACAGAGTGTCACTAGTATGCCTCTACTTGACTAGCTCGTTGATCAAAGATGGTTATGTTTCCTAACCATAGACATGAGTTGTCACTTGATTAACAGGATCACATCATTAGGAGAATGATGTGATTGACTTGACCCATTCCGTTAGCATAGCACTTGATCGTTTAGTTTTTTGCTATTGCTTTCTTCATGACTTACACATGTTCCTATGACTATGAGATTATGCAACTCCCGTTTACCGGAGGAACACTTTGTGTGCTACCAAACGTCACAACGTAACTAGGTGATTATAAAGGTGCTCTATAGGTGTCTCCGAAGGTACTTGTTGGGTTGGCGTATTTCGAGATCAGGATTTGTCACTCCGATTGTCGGAGAGGTATCTCTGGGCCCACTCGGTAATGCACATCACTATAAGCCTTGCAAGCATTGCAACTAATGAGTTAGTTGCGGGATGATGTGTTACGGAATGAGTAAAGAGACTTGCCGGTAACGAGATTGAACTAGGTATTGAGATACCGATGATCGAATCTCGGGCAAGTAACATACCGATGACAAAGGGAACAACGTATGTTGTTATGCGGTTTGACCGATAAAGATCTTCGTAGAATATGTGGGAGCCAATATGAGCATCCAGGTTCCGCTATTGGTTATTGACCGGAGACGTGTCTCGGTCATGTCTACATAGTTCTCGAACCCGTAGGGTCCGCACGCTTAAAGTTCGATGACGATCGTAATAAGAGTTTTTGTGTTTTGATGTACCGAAGGTTGTTCGGAGTCCCGGATGAGATCGGGGACATGACAAGGAGTCTCGAAATGGTTGAGACGTAAAGATTGATATATTGGATGACTATGTTTGGACATCGGAAGGGTTCCGAGTGGTTCAGGCATTTTTCCGGAGTACCGGGAGGTTACCAGAACCCCCCGGGAGAAGTTATGGGCCTTATGGGCCATAAGAAGGAAGCACACCAGCCCACAAGGGGCTGGTGCGCCCCTTTGGGCAGGAGGCCGAATTGGAGAAGGTTTGGGGGGTGCGGCCTCCCCTTTCCTTCTCTCCTACTCCTCCTTCCCTTCCTCTCCTACTCCAACTAGGGAAGGGAGGAATCCTACTCCCGGTGGGAGTAGGACTCCTCCAGGGCGCGCCATAGGGGCTGGCCCTCTCCCCCTCCTCCACTCCTTTATATATGGGGGTGGGGGGCACCCCATAGACACACAAGTTGATCTTCGTGATCGTTCCTTAGCCGTGTGCGGTGCCCCCTTCCACCATATTCACCTCGGTCATATCGTAGCGGTGCTTAGGCGAAGCCCTGCGTCGGTAGAACATCATCACCATCATCACGCCGTCATGCTGACGAAAGTCTCCCTCAACACTTTGCTAGATCGGAGCTCGACGGACGTCACCGAGTTGAACGTGTGCAGAACTCGGAGATGTCGTACGTTCGGTACTTGGATCGGTCGGATCGGGAAGACGTACGACTACTTCCTCTATGTTGTGTCAACGCTTCCGTTGCCGGTCTACGAGGGTACGTAGACAACACTCTCCCATCTCGTTGCTATGCATCACCATGATCTTGCGTGTGCGTAGGAAAATTTTGAAATTACTACTAAGGAGTATATGACTACACAATTTGAGCATAATAAGTATTTTACCGAGGAACTTAAGGAACAGTCCATTGTGCTTGATGCGATAACAAAACAAATTGATGATATTAGTAGAGAAGTTTGCAATCTCCAATCCAAGTATGCTTTTGCTGAAAGTTTGCTAGGAAAAATATCTGATGCACAAGCTATTCTAGTAAATCAAATGGCCGCTAAACCAATCTCACTAGAGGATAAAAAGTGATCAAGATCTTAAAATGATTGGTGTTTCTTCTATTGATTCCTTGTTCAGTAAAGTTAAGATTGATGAAAAAGGGACTGGAGAAGAGTCAACTTTAGGTAGAAGGCATCCCAATATTTCGGAGGGTGAAAATCTTGTTGAGAAAATTGATGAAAGTGGGTTTGAAGAGGTCAAAACTTTAGCTAGTGATGTGCCCACTCTTTTGGATTACAAAGACTTTAATTATGATAGTTGCTCTTTGATTGATTGTATTTATTTGTTGCAATCCATGATAAATTCACCCCATGTTTATGAACAAAATAAAGCTTTTGCTAAACATATTTGTCGATGCTATGATGAAAGCTTTAGAAGAAAAGTTGGAATTAGAAGTTTAAATTCCTAGAAAATTGCATGATCAATAGGAACCTACTATCAAAGTCAAGATTAAAAATTATGAGTGTTTTGCTTTGTGTGACTTGGGTGCTAGTGTTTCTACAATTCTGAAATCTTTATGTGATGTGCTTGGTCTTACCAATCTTGAAGAATGTTCTTTAAATTTGCACTTGGCGGATTCTACTATTAAAAAGCCTATGGGAATAATTAATGATGTTCTTATTCTTGAAAATTGGAATTATGTGCCCATAGATTTTATTGTTCTTGATATTGATTGCAATCCGTCTTGTCCAATTATTCTTCGTAGACCATTTTTTTGCACTATAGGTGTCGTGATTGATATGAAAGAAGGTAATATTAAGTTCCAATTTCCTTTGAGGAAGGGTATGGAACACTTCCCTAGAACAAGAATTAGTCCACCTTATGAATAAATCATGAGGGCATCTTATGGATCTCGAAACAAAGATGACAAAACTTAGATCCTTGCTTTATGCCTAGCTAAGGGCATAAAACTATAGCGCTTGTTGGGAGGCAACACAATGAATAAAAATTATTTTTGCTTTTTGCTTCATGTTCTTGAGTGTTAGCACAATTATGCTACTGATATGATTGTGTTTTTTGTGTTTTAATTAGTGTTTGTGCCAAGTAAATCCTTTAGGATCTCCTTGGGTGATAGTTGTTTGATCTTGCTGAAAAAACATAAACTTTTGCGCTCATGAAAATAATTTTCATTTTGAACCAGAGAGCGATAAAATACCAATTCCTTTTGAGTAGATTTATATACAAATTTCCCAGGTCGTCCTTATTTTTCAGAGTTTTTGGAGTTATAGAAGTATTCGAAACATCCAGATTGCTACAGACTGTTCTGTTTTGGACAGATTCTATTTTCTTTGCGCTGTGTGCTTATTTTGATGGCTCTATGGTTTTCTTTCATGAATTTTTGCCATAGAAAAGTTGCAATACAGTAGATATAATGCAAAAACAAAATATGAATTGGTTTACTACAGTAATTATAGTAGTGAGTTATTTCCTTTACTAACGGATCTCACGAAGGTTTTTGTTGAGTTTTGTGTGATTGAAGTTTTCAAGTTTTGGGTTATCTTACGATGGATGAAGGAATAAGGAGTAAGAAGAGCCTGAGCTTGGGAATGCCCCGGCATCCCAAGCTATTATCCAAAAATAAGCAAACAACTAAGCTTGGGGATGCCCCGAGTGGCATCCCCTCTTTCTTCTAACGACCATCGGTATTTTACTCGAAGCTATATTTTTATTCGTCACATACTATGTGTTTTGCTTGATATGAGTCTTTGCTTGTTTTATTTTGTGTTTTAAGTCTTGATCCCTTGCTAGACACACTTATTTGAGAGAGCCAAAATTATGTCATGACTTGTTAGAATTTCTCTCTATGCTTCATTTAAATTTTTAAGAGCTATGGACTTGCTCTAGTGCTTCACTTATATATTTTTGAGCACGTTGTGCTTCAGTATTTTTGAAGAAATGCTCTCTTGCTTCACTTAGATTTATTTGAGAGTTAGTAAAAATTTCAAGAAATTCTCTCATGCTTCACTTAAATTAATTTGAGAGAAAGAGAGAAAAATTATGCTCATGATCTTCACTTATATTTGTCTAAGCTTATCAAAAGCAACATATTAAAATCAGTTCCAAAGTGATAGATATCCAAGGTTATAATAAAAAAATTCATGAAGATCATTGGACAAAATAAACTTGATTCTTAGTAATAGTTTTGAGATATGATGATGTAATATGTGAGTTATGTTGATGAGTAATTATGCTTTAGTAAGAATATTGGTGTTAAGGTTTGTGATTCCCTATGCAAGCACGAAAGTCAATAATTATGCAATGATATTATATCCTACTTGTGGTGCATTATTCGGTGTTAATTATTCTTAATGCTCGCTTATGAGATTATTCGTTTCTTGGTTGGTCGCTTCTCAATCTTTTGCTAACCTTCATTTTGCACTAAGTATGATCTCTACTTGTGCATCCAAAAACCTTTAAACCATTTTTGCCACATGAGTCAACTATATCTACCTATATGTGGTATTCTTTTGCCGTTCTAAGCAAATTTGTATGTGTCATCTCTGATTTTCAAAATAAACGTCTCTTTTATATTCATTTCGCTCGTAGAGCGGTGAAGGGTGGCTAATATTTTCCATGCTAGATGTGTTATTCTCAAGATGAGTGTTTATTCACTTATCATTGCATGAGAGTAAGGCAAAGGTATTAGGGATGCCCAGTCCCGAAATGAAAAATGAATTTACTTTATGCTATCAAATAATAAATTCCTTGGAAAGTGTTCGTATGGAAGGCACCCGTGGATACGGTTAGCCATGGAAAGTGAAAGTATGGTGGAAAAAGGAATAAACTTTATTTTCTGTTTGGGAACCGCCTATGATATATTTAGCATGGAAAGTGTTGGGAACTCTAAGTCGTTTTCGTTGGTGGGAAGGATACACCTCCTGAGGGAGTCCTGGATTAGGGGGTCTCCGGACAGCCGAACTATATCCTTTGGCCGGACTGTTGAACTATGGAGATACAAGATTGAAGACTTCGTCCCATGTCCAGATGGGACTCTACTTGGCGTGGAAGGCAAGCTAGGCAATACAGATATGTACATCTCGTCCTTTGTAACCGACCTTTTGTAACCCTAGTCCCCTCCGATGTCTATATAAACTAGAGGATTTTAGTCCGTAGGACAACATACAATCATACCATAGGCTAGCTTCTAGGGTTTAGCCTCTCCGATCATGTGGTAGATCAACTCTTGTACTACTCATATTATCAAGAATAAATCAAGCAGGACATAGGGTTTTACCTCCATCAAGAGGGCCCGAACCTGGGTAAAACATCATGTTCCCTGCCTCCTGTTACCATCCGCCTTAGACGCACAGTTCAGGACCCCCTACCCGAGATCCGCCGGTTTTGACACCGACATTGGTGCTTTCATTGAGAGTTCCTCTGTGTCATCGTCATTAGGCTGGATGGCTCCTTCGATCATCGATAGCGATGCAGTCCAGGGTGAGACTTTTCTCCCCGGACAGATCCTTGTATTCGGCGGCTTCGTACTGCGGGCCAACTCGCTTAGCCATCTGGAGCAGATCGAGAGTTATGCCCCTGGCCACCAGGTCAGGTTCGGAAGCTTAAACTACACGGCCGACATTCGCGGAGACTCGATCTTAGATGGATTCGAGCCCCTGCCAAGAGCGCCGCACGGTCACGATGAGCATGATTTAGCTCTACCATCGGACAGTGTTTAGGCAACCGCTCCGACCCTCATTTCGGAGCCAATTGCGCCATCCATGGACGGGTGGATAGAACCCGCCACGAAGGTCGCACTCTCATTGGCGATCAAGCTGAATATCGACCTTACCCTTCAAGAGAGCCGTGACATCGAACTGCCGGATTCTTCCTCGGCCACGGACTCCGAACCGCCTGTGCCCGTGCCTATCAGATCCAACTGGGCGCCAATCATGGAGTTCACCTCCGTGGATATCTTTCAGCACTCGCCCTTCGGTGACATACTGAGCTCATTAAGCTCTCTCTCCCTGTCAGGAGAGTCCTGGCCGAACTATGTTCGGCGGTGAAAGCACAAGTGCTCCCTGGGTGGTTTTGGTAATTAATGTCAACATATCTCTTGTTGGACTAACACTTTTACCTAGTATGTTTCAGATAAGTTCAACAATGGAGTGGCATGGACTAGAGGATGTGGAACCCCTTCAAGATGCTAAGGACAAAGGATTGGCTCAAGCTTCAAGATCAAGACTCTATATTTTCTATTTTAGTGATCCAAGATCACATTGAGTCTATAGGAAAAGCCAATACTATCAAGAGGGATGAGGTGTTGCTTAATGGCTTGCTTGCTCAAAGTGCTTAGTGATATGCTCCAAAACCCTCAACTACCTTCTCACATCCACATATGACCTAAACCAAAAGTCAAACTCGGCCCCACCGATTCTATCTATCCGGCGCCACCGAGTTTCAGATGTCATAGCCACTGCCAGAAACCCTAATCAGTTTGGTCTCACCGATGGGATCTCGGTCTCACCGAGATGGGCTTGCAAACTCTCTGTTACATGTTGCAATATTTTCGGTCCCACCGAGATATGCAATCGGCCCCACCGAGTTTGCTTGGCCAACTCTCTGTTTCGCTTATTACCCAAATCGGTCCCACCGAGTTTGAGTAATCGGTCAAACCGAGTTTTGGTTTTACCCTAACCCTAGCACATCGGTACCACCGAGTTGAACTAGTCGGTCCCACCGAAAACCCTAATGGACACTAGGTTTACTAAATCGGTCTGACCGAGTTTTTCCCTTCGGTCTCACCGAGATTGGTAAATTGAGTGTAACGGTTAGATTTTGTGTGGAGGCTATATATACCCCTCCACCCACTCTTCATTCGTGGAGAGAGCCATCAGAACATACCTACACTTCCAATACACATTTTCTGAGAGAGAACCACCTACACTTGTGTTGAGGTCAAGATATTCCATTCGAACCATATGAATCTTGATCTCTAGCCTTCCCAAGTTGCTTTCCACTCAAATCTTCTTTCCACCAAATCCAAATCCTGTGAGAGAGAGTTGAGTGTTGGGGAAACTATCATTTGAAGCACAAGAGCAAGGAGTTCATCATCAACACACCATTTGTTACTTCTTGGAGAGTGGTGTCTCCTAGATTGGCTAGGTGTCACTTGGGAGCCTCCAACAAGATTGTGGAGTTGAACCAAGGAGTTTGTAAGGGCAAGGAGATCGCCTACTTCGTGAAGATCTATCGCTAGTGAGGAAAGTCCTTCGTGGGCGACGGTCGTGATGGAATAGACAAGGTTACTTCTTTGTGGACCCTTCGTGGGTGGAGCCCTCCATGGACTCGCGCAACCGTTACCCTCCGTGGGTTGAAGTCTCCATCAACGTGGATGTACGATAGCACGACCTATCGGAACCACGACAAAAACCTCCGTGTCTCCAATTGCGTTTGAATACTCCAAACCCTTCTCCTTACATTCTTGCAAGTTGCATGCTTTACTTCCTGCTGCTCATATACTCATTGCATGCTTGCTTGATATGTATTGTGTTTGTTAAACTTGTTCTTAAACTCCACTTAAACTTAAGAATATTAAAAACTGCAACTTTTGGCAATTAGTGTCTAATCACCCCCCTCTAGACACCTCTTCTCAATCCTTTCAATTGGTACCAGAGCATTGGTCTCCATTGCCTTGGTTTAAACACCGTTGGAGGAAGACGGATGTGTCTACTTTAGGGAGTCTTAGACATAGAGTGCCTATTCTTGATGGAGAGTATTTTTGTGAGTGTAAAAATGAAATGCTTGAGATTTTCAATGAATATCATTTGAACAAGTACATTACTAACTCTTGTGCACCTCATGTTGATCCTTTGCACCCTACCCTAGATGAAGATATTGACATGATTCGCAATCTTAGAACTGTTAATCTTATCACTAGAGGCTTGCCTAGAAACTTGATTGGATGTTTGCCTACTCTTAAGTGTGCCTACACCATATGGAAATTTCTTGAGGAACTCTTTCCAAATCATTCCTTGAAAGATCTAGATGAAATCCTCCATAAGTCTATTGCCTTGATTAAGATGAGTTCTAATGATCCCAAATTTGGTGACTGCTTATTTGAGCTTACTAATCTTACGAGTGCCAAAGGAGATGTTGGAATCATTAGCAATATCATTTCCAGAGCTATTAGAATTCATAAACATAACTATAGAAATGATCATTTATCTAATGAATTGCCCTCTCTAGGAATTGATCAATCACAAGATGATGTTGAACATGAATACTTAGATGAGGATGATGATGATGATAGTGACTATGATCTCGATGATGCGATGAGACACTTTGGTCTTATGGCAAATCTTCGCGGCTACATGGCTGGAGGAAAGGAATGGGTGCTTGATAGTGGATGTACTGATCATATGACCGGAGATAAAGACATGTTCCATGAGCTTGCTGAAAATGACGACCCTCGAAAGTATGTCACTTTTGGTGATAATTCAAAGGGTAAGGTGGTTGGCCTTGGTAAGGTGGCCATCTCACATGATAGCTCCATACAAAATGTCATGCTCGTTGAATCTCTTGGCTACAACTTACTTTCAGTATCTAGACTTGCTGATTTCGGTTTCAATGTCCTATTTACTGAAGTAGACTGCCAAGTGTTTCATAGACATAATCATAAAATGGTCTTTATCGGTATACGTAGAGGAGATCTTTACATTTTTGATTTCACTAAAAAGGGTCAACCTAAAACTTGCTTAATTGCCAAATCTTCTAAAGGCTGGTTGTGGCATAGAAGACTAGGTCATGTTGGTATGCGAAATCTTGATAAGCTTATTAAAGGTGATCATATCCTTGGAATAAAAGATGTCATATTTGACAAGGATAGACTTTGTAGTGCTTGTCAAGCAGGGAAACAAGTTGGAGGAAGTCACCGCGCGAAGAACATCATGACCACAAGAAGACCACTCGAGCTACTTCACATGGATCTCTTTGGTCCAAATGCCTACAAGAGTCTCGGTGGTAACTCATTTGGTCTAGTCATAGTTGATGATTTTTCAAGATTTACGTGGGTGTTCTTTCTTGATGACAAATCGCAGGTCCAAAAGATCTTCAAAAACTTCGCTAGGAAGGCCCAAAATCAGTTTGACGTGAAGATCAAGAAGGTTTGGAGTGACAACGGAACGGAGTTCAAGAACGCAAATTTGGACACCTTTCTTGACGAAGAAGGGATTTCACACGAGTTCTCGGCTATGTACACACCTCAACAAAATGGAGTTGTTAAAAGGAAGAACCGGACTCATATCGAGATGGCAAGAACGATGCTTGATGAGTACAAAATGCCAAAGCACTTTTGGGCAGAAGCGGTTGAGACAGCTTGTCATGCAACAAATTGCTTGTATCTTCACGAGCTACTCGGCAAGACGGCATACGAGCTCCTCACCGGTAACAAACCCCAAGTTGGATACTTTCGAGTATTCGGCTCAAAGTGCTACATTCTTGATAAGCATCGTCATTCTAAATTTGCTCCTAAATCTCATGAAGATTTCCTACTTGGTTATGGCTCAAACTCTCACACTTACCGTGTCTACAACAATTTCACCCGAAAGGTTGAAGAGACGGTAGATGTGAAGTTTGATGAATCTAATGGCTCGCAAGTAGAGCAATTGCCAATTGATGTAGGAGACAAAGACCCTTCAAAAGCAATTCAAGACTTGTCCATTGGCAAGATTCGTCCAACGGAAGTGAAGGAGAGTACCTCGTCCGTCCAAGTGGAAGCTTCTACCTGACGACAAGGTGAACCAAGAGTTGATACGGAAGCATCCACAAGTGGGACCACGCCAAGATGAAGAAAACGAGGAAGCACACCAAGATGAACATCAACAATCTCCTTCTCCACCACGACAAGAGAACAACAACGTCAACAATGAAGAAGGCCAAGAAGAAGCACAAGATGAAGAGGATGTTCCACCCCGACCCAAGCAAAAGCTTTCACGAGTTCGAGCAAGAATTTCTAAGGATCATCCCGTCAAGCAAATCTACAATGCTATCCAAACCGGGAGAATCACTCGCTCTAAAACTCATTTAGCTAACTTTTGTGAACATTACTCATTCATCTCTAGCATTGAACCTATGAAGGTTGAAGAAGCATTGGAGGATCCGGATTGGATAAACGCTATGCATGAAGAGCTACACAACTTTGAGAGAAATCAAGTGTGGACATTGGTCGAGAAGCCCGACAACAACCACAACATCATTGGTACCAAATGGGTGTTTCACAACAAGCAAGATGAAGATGGACAAGTGGTTCGCAACAAAGCACGTCTCGTCGCCCAAGGCTACACACAAGTTGAAGGTATGGACTATGGTGAGACATATGCTCCCGTTGCTAGACTTGAGTCCATTCGCATCTTACTTGCTTATGCTAATCACCATGATATCACCTTGTACCAAATGGACATTAAAAGTGCTTTTCTAAATGGCAAAATTGAGGAAGAAGTTTATGTTAAGCAACCTCCTGGCTTCGTCAATCCTAAGAAACCTAATCATGTTTACAAACTTCACAAATCCCTTTATGGTCTTAAACAAGCTCCTAGAGCATGGTATAAATGCTTGACCAAGTTCCTTATTGAAAAAGGCTTTGAAATTGGTAAAATTGATTCTACTCTTTTTACTAAAAGGGTTAATGGAGAACTATTTGTATGCCAAATTTATGTTGATGATATCATATTTGGTTCAACTAACCCTCATTTTAGTGAGAAGTTTGGAAAGCTAATGTCAGAGAAGTTTGAGATGTCTATGATGAGTGAACTCAAATTCTTTCTCGGTTTGCAAATCAAGCAAACTAAGGAAGGTACCTTTGTCTCTCAAACTAAGTACACCAATGACTTATTCAAGAAGTTCAATATGCAAGAATGCAAAGGTATGACTACACCCATGCCTACTAGTGGACATCTTGATTTAACCAAAGATGGTGAACCGGTTGATCAAAAGGTTTATCGCTCTATGATTGGTTCATTATTATATCTATGTGCCTCTCGTCCCGATATTATCCTAAGTGTGTGCATGTGTGCATGATATAAAGCTGCTCCTAAAGAGTGTCATCTTAAGGCTGTGAAAAGGATAGTGAGATACCTAATCCATACACCAAATTTTGGCATTTGGTATCCTAAGAGGTCCTCTTTTGATCTTGTTGGCTACTCCGATTCGGACTATGCTGGAGACAAGGTTGATAGAAAGTCCACTTCGGGTACTTGTCAATTCCTTGGTAGATCTCTTGTGTCTTGGTCTTCCAAGAAACAAAACTCGGTATCCTTATCCACCGCCGAAGCGGAATACATTGCCGCTGGTTCATGTTGCGCTCAATTACTTTGGATGACCCAAACTCTTAAAGATTATGGGATATATGTGAAACATGTTCCATTGCTATGTGACAATGAAAGTGCTATTAAGATTGCTCACAATCCCATGCAAACATTCTCGAACTAAGCATATTGAAGTTCGTCATCATTTCATTCGAGATCATGTTGCAAAAGGGGACATTAACCTTAAGCATGTTCGCATAGATAAGCAATTGGCGGATATATTCACTAAACCACTTGATGAGAAAGTGTTTTGCAGGTTGAGAGGTGAATTGAACATCATTGATGCTTCAAACTTGGAGTAGGAACTCCATTTGATACATGCGGGGCATGAGCCTATGACTAATCCTCGATATTTCTCTTATGATGCTATTCATATGTCTTGGATATATTTGTACCTTGCATGTTATCTAACCTGTTTAGGTGCTTGGTTGAATCTAAATCTATGAGATTGCAACTCACTCACATCTTGAGCAATCTCTACATCACCAAGTCTCTACACAATGGTGGTTGAAGACAAGGAAGCACGAAACCATTCAAACATATCCTTTAGCAAATTCCATGTTGAGTCTCATGATTGTCATTTTGGATACACAAGTGCTCTTCCTTGCAAAGCTAACCCATGTAGGTAGATGAACCCAAACTCCAAGTGGTGCTCCCAACCCTTGATGAACTACACCAACCTTGAGCAACCCACACAAGTTCAACTACATGAACAAGATCAACACCACCACCCAAGGTATGTTATTCCATCTTAGAGAAGCTTTACTCCAAGTCATGAGTCAAAGCAACTTGACAAGATGTGAATACATCAAAAGGCTTAAACGAAAAATGGTAACCCCATTTTAAGCTTAAACGATGAGTATGATCTATGATCAAGTGCTCTCACTTGACTCCTAAGTCAATATACTCTAACATAGGTGACTTTGTTACCGACCATTTCTAGATGAAGTTCTCTAGTGTTTCTTCGTGCTTTTGCATTTTCATATTTGTTTCCCCTTTCAAAAAAAAACTTCATCTGGAACTTTTAGTTTCTTTTCTTTCCTTTTTTGTTCTGCATTTTCTGCATCCAATTCATTGCAAATCTTTCAGTAAATTCCTTGCATATCCTTGTGAGATCTTACTTGTCTAGTGAGCTGAGGTGACAAGTGCTTTCACTCTGATGAACTCGGTCACACCGGTTTGTTCTCTTTGGCCCAACCGAAATCTTTCGGTGCAACCGAAGCACACAACTCGGAGTCACCGATTTCATCACAGGAAAGCCAACTTGCCACTTATTCCTGATTTCTGTTTGCTCCAGCTCCACTCAATGATTCTTGTCCTCTGCCAGCATCATATTAGACATGCTGCTTTGCTCTGTGACTCAAGGACCAACCCATTTGTATCACATGTCCAGAAGAGCCCTTCTTGGAAATTGATGTCAAAGGGGGAGAGAAAGATCACATCAAAGCTTGAGAGAGAGATCGCATCAAAGCTTAAGAGAGAGATCACATCAAAGCTTAATCCTTGCTATAGGGGGAGAAAGAGAGAATACTCAGGGGGAGAGAGTTTCTCAACTAGGAGAAAGTAATATCATCAAAGACCCCAGATGCTTGGTGTTCAAGAGGAGAGATGTCACATGTCTTTAAGAGGGGAAAGACATGTTTGGTTGCTTGCTTTAGCTCAAGCTCTGTGGTTTCTTTTTGTTGCTCTGATTTTCTGTTTCCTATCTTCTCCCAATATCCCATGCAGATTCAGGGGGAGCAAGACATCTAAGGGAAGGAAATCTCTGATTTTATTGCATATCTTTACCTTTGGGGACATGTCTATATCCAATGTGGTACTTAGTACTCACCCTACATGCCATCCCAGTCTTGGTTCTCTTGTGGTTTCTCTTGTTTTGCTCTGGTCAGTAGGTGTATCTGTGTTACTTAACCTTGTTTGCGCAGGTTCATCCCATCCTAAGCCAACTCAAGACCACAAGGTAAGTATATGCATCACAGTCGTGTGAATGAGAAGTTCTTGCTGATGTACATACTGTTTGCAAGAAGGACTCATGAGCATGAAGGTACATTTCTCACATTCACATCATTTGCTCTGATGCATATAGCCAAGATACATGTAACACATTGCTTACTCTGTCATGTTTACGCATTCACATGCTCCTATATTCAATATTCACATGATTGCATACATGTAGGGGGAGCCTATGCATGTTACATGTCTTTCCAAAGCTTTACTTGCTATTCTCTATACCTTTATCTAAAGCTTTGATGTATCTTGTCATCAATTACCAAAAAGGGGGATATTGAAAGCACAAGTGCTCCCTGGGTGGTTTTGGTAATTAATGTCAACATATCTCTTGTTGTACTAACACTTTCACCTAGTATGTTTCAGATAAGTTCAACAATGGAGTGGCATGGACTAGAGGATGTGGAACCCTTTCAAGATGCTAAGGAAAAAGGATTGGCTCAAGCTTCAAGATCAAGACTCTACATTTTCTATTTTAGTGATCCAAGATCACATTGAGTCTATAGGAAAAGCCAATACTATCAAGAGGGGATGAGGTGTTGCTTAATGGCTTGCTTGCTCAAAGTGCTTAGTGATATGCTCCAAAACCCTCAACTACCTTCCACATTCACATATGACCTAAACCAAAAGTCAAACTCGGCCCCACCAATTCTTTCTATCCGGCGCCACCGAGTTTCAGATGTCATAGCCATTGCCAGAAACCCTAATCAGTTCGATCTCACCGATGGGATCTTGGTCTCACCGAGATGGGCTTGCAAACTCTCTATTACCTGTTGCAATATTTTCGGTCCCACCGAGATATGCAATCGGCCCCACCGAGTTTCCTTGGCCAACTCTCTATTTCGCTTATTACCCAAATCGGTACCACCGAGTTTGAGTAATCGGTCAAACCGAGTTTTGGTTTTACCCTAACCCTAGCACATCGGTTCCACCAAGTTGAACTAGTCGGTCCCACCGAAAACCCTAACGGTCACTAGGTTTACTAAATCGGTCCGACCGAGTTTTTCCCTTCGGTCTCACCGAGATTGGTAAATTGAGTGTAACGGTTAGATTTTGTGTGGAGGCTATATATACCCCTCCACCCACTCTTCATTCGTGGAGAGAGCCATCAGAACATACCTACACTTCCAATACACATTTTCTGAGAGAGAACCACCTACACTTGTGTTGAGATCAAGATATTCCATTCAAACCATATGAATATTGATCTCTAGCCTTCCCAAGTTGCTTTCCACTCAAATCTTCTTTCCACCAAATCCAAATCCTGTGAGAGAGAGTTGAGTGTTGGGGAGACTATCATTTGAAGCACAAGAGCAAGGAGTTCATCATCAACACACCATTTGTTACTTCTTGGAGAGTGGTGTCTCCTAGATTGGCTAGGTGTCACTTGGGAGCCTCCAACAAGATTGTGGAGTTGAACCAATGAGTGTGTAAGGGCAAGGAGATCGCCTACTTCGTGAAGATCTACCGCTAGTGAGGCAAGTCCTTCGTGGGCGACGGCGGTGATGGAATAGACAAGGTTGCTTCTTCGTGGACCCTTCATGGGTGGAGCCCTCCGTGGACTCGCGCAACCGTTACCCTCCGTGCGTTGAAGTCTCCATCAACGTGGATGTACGATAGCACCACCTATCGGAACCACGACAAAAACCTCCGTGTCTCCAATTGCGTTTGAATACTCCAAACCCTTCTCCTTACATTCTTGCAAGTTGCATGCTTTACTTCCCGCTGCTCATATACTCATTGCATGCTTGCTTGATATGTATTGTGTTTGTTAAACTTGTTCTTAAACTCCACTTAAACTTAAGAATATTAAAAAGCTGCAACTTTTGGCAATTAGTGTCTAATCACCCCCTCTAGACACCTCTTCTCGATCCTTTCAGGCGGGATTGGGACGCGGATGACGAAGAAATTCGCCGCCCACCCACCACCCACTTAGTAGCCACTGTCGACGATTTGACCGACATGCTCGACTCCGACTCCGAAGACATCGACGGTATGGATGACGATGCAGGAGACAAACAGGAACCACTACCCACAGGGCACTGGACGCCCACTTCATCATATGGTGTATACATGGTGGACACACCCAAAGAAAACGACCACGAGGAATGGAAGGATGCAGCGAAGGGTTGTTCCCTCAAGAAGCAGTCAAAGCGGCGGCGTAAGCGCCGGTCCAAATCCCGCCTCGGCAAAAACAGTGATCATATAGACCCAGCGTTAGAGCAGGGTGAACCATCGCCCGACCACGGCAACACGAAGAATCAAACCGAACAACCTGACTCCGTCGAAGATAATAGTTCGGACGACATCACACCGGACAGGCGCCCGGAGCAACAGAATGCCCATCAAAGGCTTGTTGCCACTGCGAGGAGTCTGAAAAAAGCAGAAGCAAAGGCTCAGGGCTGCACAAGACACACTCAGAATCAGACGGAGTGAAGTACTCAACACTGCAGCGAAGTACGGCGGTAATCGCCACACCAAGAGCTACCCGAAACGAAAGTTGCTACCTAAATTCGATGAGGAGGCCTTAGATCCCCCGCAATTGAAAAACAAAACGGCCATCCGGTCGGATAGACGACCTCGTGGCCAACATAGAGCGGCAAACGACGCTGCACATAAGGCAGTACGCGATCCACGCGAGGGCTCGCATCAAAAGGACGGCGCAACCAGATCCATATACGGGCCACGCAAGCGCGCTCCAGTATGCAATGCAACACAACAAACATCCGAACATCACGGTACACCCAAATACAGGGGTGCCGCACACCCCCTATGTTTCACCTATGAGGTGCTGGACCATGAATTTCCAGAGGGATTCAAACCCGTAAACATAGAGGCGTACGACGGAACAACATACCCTGGGGTCTGGATCGAGGACTACATCCTCCATATCCACATGGCTCGAGGAGATGATCTCCACGCCATCAAGTACTTACCCCTCAAGCTCAAAGGGCCAGCTCGGCACTGGCCTCCCTGAAAACTCCATTAGAAGCTGGGAAGAGCTTGAAGACGCTTTTCGGGTAAATTTTCAAGGGACCTATGTCCGACCACCGGATGCAGACGGTTTAAGTAATATACCTCAACAGCCCGGAGAGTCAGCCCGAAAGCTTTGGAACAGGTTCCTCACTAAAAAGAACCAAATAGTTGATTGTCTGGACGCCGAAGCCTTAACAGCTTTCAAGCACAGCGTTCGAGACGAATGGCTCGCCAGACACCTCGGTCAAGAAAAGTCGAGAACAATGGCAGCATTAACAAGCCTCATGACCCGCTTTTGCGCGGGCGAGGACAGCTAGTTAGCCCGGTGCAGCACCAGTGACCCAAGTACATCCGAAGTCAGGGATGAAAACGGGAAACCACGATGCAGCAAAAACAAGCGCCGAGTAAAGAAGACAACCCGAAGAGCACGGTGGTAAACGCCAGATTCAGAAGCTCTCGGCCAGGTCAGCAAAAGCTGCCCTCCAAAGGCAACAGAGACAAACTGTCTAGCCTAAACAAGATTCTGGACAAAATATGTCGGATCCACAGCACCCCCGATAAACCTGCAAATCATACCCATAGAGAATGTTGGGTCTTCAAGCAGTCTGGAAAGCTAAACGCCGAACACAAGAGGCAGGATACACCAAGCGAAGACGAGGACGAGCCTCGCAAGCAAAGCACTGGGGAACAAAAGAAATTCCCACCAGAAGTTAAAACAGTAAACGTGTTACGCGTGACAAAGGGGAGAAACAAAGCGGCACTCCTAGAGACACATGTCCCAGGGCCTATCACAGCAGAGTTCTGCCACTAGTCGTCCCAATCGATCACCTTCGACCATCGGGATTACTCGACAAGTATCTGACATGCAGGATGTGCTGCCTTGGTGTTAGACCCGATAATTGATGGATACCACTTCACACGAGTCCTGATGGACGGCGGCAGTAGTTTAAACCTGATATGTCAGGACACAGTCCGCAAAATGGGGATAGACCCAACAAAAATTAGCCATAGCAATACTACCTTTAAAGGGGTAACGCCAGGCCCAGAATCCTATTGCACGGGCTCCCTACTACTAGAGGTTATATTCGGCTTCCTCGATAACTTCCGCAGTGAAAATTTAACCTTCCACATCGCTCCGTTCCAAAGTGGCTATCAAGCACTACTCGGACGTGAAGCTTTCGCTCGCTTTAACGCAATACCGCATTACGCTTCCCTCATGCTTAAAATGCCCGGTCCATGTGGCATTATTACAGTAAATGGAAATATTGAGCGCTCCTTGCGCGCGGAAGACCGCGCGGCTGCCTTGGCAGCCGCATACTAAACGGCCTCACCAACTAACGCATCTGATAGGTCGTTAAGACCACGGACACAGTTGGACGAGTCCGGTGCAGCTATATGTAATTGATACAGGTTTGATGGCTATACCCTATTACAATACAAGGGGCTCAACGCGCGCGCACAAGTGGCAATCAGGCTCAACTTTACTCATTTTGAAGTATATATTGTTTATTTAGTATAACTTACCTTTTGCACGGAAACTTATCAACTAAGTTCCTCTCTTTTACAGATGACCATCGTGCTACACCCGTCCAGGATACGGCACAACAGAGACACAGGCGCAGACATGCAGCAGGGACCCGTTCCAAGGATTCTTTTTAGATTAAGACCCTGCGTAAACCTTTTTACTGTCTCTTGTTGATACACATCCCCCGGATTCTTAGTACAATTGAGAAGGATGCTGATGTATTGGCATGTGGCCACATCAGAATATTGCACGTACCTGGACACCAGGGGCTTATTACAAAGGGCACTGCTTAAGCCCAGTTTCCACCATAAAGACCGAATACCTTAGGGAGTGTTCAGCGTCGCGAGTTTGGCCTTATATGCATCAGCTCTGAATCATGTATTTGGTCAAATGTTGGGTTTGCCCGGCTCCTGTGTTTTGTTGCCTTACATTCCGCTTTATCGGCTAAGGCGGCACCAGGAGAACTACTGCGATTGTGCCCTGGTTCATCCGGACGAGCACCTCAGTAGAGAAAGCCGAAAATTGACTGTCATGATATAGCGTGAGACTGGTCAACCACTCGATGACCTAGCGGAATCTTCGGGATTCCTCCGCTTTAACGAAGGGCCGTTTCTCGGCCAGGCATATACGCACCCCGAGTTCGGATGAGTGCGGAGCCACCAGGGGCTATATAGTAGCCCCACTGTCAAACTCCTCTGGCTAAGTAAAAGTGTTAAAGCATTATAGTCCGGTTGCCTAGTTCGTTGCGCTATCACCTCCTTAATGGACCAAGACATTGGATCAAGTGTGAACATGCGTCTTCTGCGAACACCCCCGCATTATATGCGTGGGGGCTGAAGCCGACGACTGCAATCTTTCAGGTTATATACATATATGCAGAAACGGCCGCACAGGAGGCATCATAGCACTTTTGGGCAAAAGTATAAATATAGCCTTGATAAATTCAATAAAACATTGTTTTTACAATGGGAATACATGTCATTCAAACATAATATTCTTCGAGCACTGAGCCTCTATCGAACGAGCGCCTTCAAGAACTTCTTCATAGTAGTGCTCGGCAGCCACTCGGCCTATGGCCGAACCCTGCGCCGCAACAGTGGTGGCATCCATCTCCGCCCAGTATGTTTTGACACGGGCAAGGGCCATCCGCGAGCCTTCTATGCACGCCGACCTCTTTACATCATCAATGCATGGCACAGCGCCAAGGAAATGTTGCACTAAACTAAAGTAGCTACTCGGCCTTGGCCCTACTAGCCACAAATGATCCACAACGGACCTCATGGCCAGTCCGGATAATCTATGGAGCTCGGCCCAACCGATCAATCGCTCATTCAGCAGCTGCAGACGGACTGGAGCGTGAAACTGTGACCAGAACAGCTTCTCCACTTCAGGACCTTTCTGATCCTTGAAGTACTCGGTCGCATCCGTAGCACTCGCAGCCAAATCCATGTACTCATCCGAATAACTCCATAGCTGGTCCAGAGGAGCATATTTCGGATCTCCGAACTTAGTCCGCAACAAGAAGGGCTTCCCAGAAACAATATCCGCAGATTGATTCAGCTCCTCCTTCGTCGCTCTAATTTTGGAGCGGGCCTCCTTGGCAGCCACCCGGGCCTTCTCCAGGTCTGTCACCTTCACCCAGTTTTCTTCTTCAAGAAGCCGGTACCGGCCAGCAGCATCTTTTAGTTCCACGGCCATCTTGGCAATTTTCTCTTTACTCCCGCAATGTGCGGCATGTTCGGCCCTTAACTCTTCGGCCGCCTTTAAAGCAGCTACATTACTACTCCCTGGTTGTTCCTTGGCTCGGGCAAGCTCCGCCCGAAGGGTACCCACGATGGTAGCTCCATCTGCAGTCACAACATATTAAAGATACTGGCATCATGCTGCTCTTACTATGTGACATTCACCAGAAAAATCACCTACCCTGTGCCTCGTCAAGCCGCTTGTTAACAAGAACGATGTCGGCATCTGCCGCATCCAGTTGCCGCTTTAGTTCAGCAAACCCATCAGTCCGGCTAGCCACTGGAGCTTCACCCACCTGCACATAAAGGCGGTCAGGTTATTACCTGGGACTATGATCCTCTATTTGCTGCCGTTCTCGACGGCAACCAGAGTCTCAGGGGCTACTATCTACATAGGGCACACCTAAAAATGTGTGGTACTGTCAAAAATGTACATCATTTCACGTACCTCAAAACCCGTCAGTAGACTCATAAAGGCTTCATGCAACCCGCTTTCGGCGGACGAAATCATTTCAATCACCGTACCCATCAACGTACAGTGCTCTTCTGAGATAGTCGATTGCTCTAGCAGATCCCTCAGTACGTCCGACCGCATACCAGATGGTGTCGGACTCTTTTGATTGCTCTCTTCAAGAGTCGGATACTGGGGACTTCGGGTGGCCATAGGATTACCTTCTGGCCTTGCCGGATCAGGAGAAACCCTCTGCGACGACACCTCGGGGTCGCCCGCCTCGTGAGGCGGTGTGGAAGGGGGAGGCATTTCGCTCTCCATCATCTCTGGAAGAAGATCCCTCGAAGACGAGCTCTACTGAGAAGGGCTAAGATCCAAACTGCAAGATAAATGCTTCGGTTATTTTCCTCAGAAGTAAGGTAGGGTATCTTCACAATTAAGTACCTTTTTTTACTTACAGCTCGTTAGAGGGCTGATCCCCGTGCGGACATTGTGTGTCAGGAACATCCTCTGAGGCAGGACCCTCTGGCGGAGATTTCTTCTCCCGTTTGGAAACCTTGGTTTCCGGATCTTCAGAGGTAGTCCTCTTCCTTCCCCGGGGAGAGAGAATGTCAGATTCTTCCCCTTGGTTATCCTCCCTCGCGGAGGCGCTCATTCCCTCGGTTGGAATAGGTAGCGATGGAGGCCCACTTTCGCCCTCTTTATTCCCTCCTTCATCTTCCTTTGAGGGCACCAGACAAGGTGCTGGCTCGAGCATCTTTTCCAGCACCGGATTGTCCAAGCCTTCGGGAAGGGGGGCCGAACACCGGATCATCTTCGCCTTTGTTATCCAGTCCTGGTCAAAGAGCGATTCTTCAGAATGATGTCATGATAAATAAAAAGGACAGTGTGTTCGGCCATAGGATTACTTACTTGGGCAGCGGTGCGGTTGCTGCTCAGGCCCACGTCCTTGGTAGTGTCCGGACACTCTATTTGGGGTCCGAAGAACGATTTGTACATCTCCTCGTGCGTCATGCCAAGGAAATTCTGAATAGTGTGCGGTCCTTCCGGGTTGAATTCCCACATGCGGAGGGGCCGGCGTTTGCAGGGCTGGACTCGACGAACCAGCATAACTTGCATTACCATAACCAGACTGAAATCTCCCTCGAAGAGATCTCGGATATGGCTCTGCAGTATTGGCACGTCCTTGGCTGGACCCCAGCTCAGCCCCCTGCTGATCCATGACATCTGTTGTGGTGGAGGGCCCGAGCGAAAGGTGGGCGCAGCTACCCACTTGGCACTTCGGGGAGCTGTGACGTAAAACCACTCCTGTTGCCACAATCCGGACACCTCTAGAAAGGAACCCTTTAGCCATGGAGCGTCAGCAATTTTGCTTATTAGAGCACCTCCGCACGCTGCGTACTGCCCCTCGACCATCTTCGGCTTCACATGGAATGTCTTGAGCCACAGGCCGAAGTGAGGGGTAATGCAGAGGAAGTCCTCACAAACGACAATAAATGACGAGATGTGAAGAAGGGAATCCGGGGCCAGATCATGAAAATCCAGCCCGTAATAGAACATGAGACCCCTAACAAAGGGATCCAGAGAGAGGCCTAGTCCTCGGAGGAAGTGGGAGACGAACACAACGCTCTCATTGGGTTCGGGAGTAGGGACGACCTGCCCTCGGGCAGGCAGCCTGTGCGACATTTCGGCGGTCAAATATCTGGCCTCCCTCAACTTTTTGATGTCCTCCTCCGTGACGGAGGAAGGCATCCACCGGCCTTGAAGGCTGGATCTGGACATGATTGAAGGTCCGAAGCACCTGACCTGGGCTTTGGGTGTTAGAACTCGAGGTGGGGGAAGGATTCGATTGAGCGTGGGAGGGAAAGAAGAAAAAGCCTTGTCCCTTTATAAAGGGGATGAATGCCAGGCGTCCTCCTCGTGGCCGTTCTAGACTTACCTAAAATCTAGGAGTCATACCAACAGGCACGGTTGGGTTACCCACGTTTGTATTGATGAGAATCCCGTGATAAAGGGAACATGATCTCTGCTTTGACAAGACATGTCAAGAAACCGCCTCACATTATGTGTGGGGCTGGTTAAAGAAAAATGGTTCAAATAATTACCGGGCCATGGTGTGATGTCATGCTGCCAAAACATGTCAGCAGATGATTTCTGGAAATATTATTGTCTCTCTACGGTGGTATGTGAAACTTATTTTGCAGGGTCGGACACTATCCTTGTATTCAAACTCTTCTGTGGTGTATTCGGAGGAGGAACCCGCCTTGCAATGCCGAAGACAACACTACGTGCCGAACTCATCGTCATTGAAGCCTGGTTCAGGGGCTACTGAGGGAGTCCTGGATTAGGGGGTCTCCAGAAAGCCGGACTATATCCTTTGGCCGGACTATTGGACTGTGAAGATACAAGATTGAAGACTTTGTCCCGTGTCCGGATGGGACTCTACTTGGCGTGGAAGGCAAGCTAGGCAATACGGATATGTACATCTCCTCCTTTGTAACCGACCTTGTGTAACCCTAGCCCCCTCCGGTGTCTATATAAACCGGAGGATTTTAGTCCGTAGGACAACATACAATCATACCATAGGCTAGCTTCTAGGGTTTAGCCTCTCTGATCTCGTGGTAGATCAACTCTTGTACTACTCATATTATCAATAATAAATCAAGCAGGACGTAGGGTTTTACCTCCATCAAGAGGGCCCGAACCTGGGTAAAACATCGTGTTCCCTGCCTCCTGTTACCATCCACCTTAGACGCACATTTTGGGACCCCCTACCCGAGATCCGCCGGTTTTGACACCGTCACCTCCCAAAATGTATGTATCTCTAAGTTTTTCGCTTTGAGCTCTGGCACCTCTACAAATCTCTACTTCCCTCTACGAAGGGCCTTTCCTTTACTTTATGCAATTTTTATTTTTGAGTTCGAGTCTCCATCTTCTCTTATAAAAGCACCAACTAGGAGGCAATATGATCATACTTGAGTATTGGGTGTAGTTAATATGCGAGTGCGTTTCATGAATGGATCAATGGTTGAGCATGATGGGCTACGGATAACTTGTTTTAGCGTTGATATTTTGAAAGACATGGTTGCTTGTTGATATGCTTGAGTATTTAAATTATCATGTCAAAACTAGACTATTGCATTGAACAATATAAAAGTCCAAATGTCCATGCTATAAAGAAAAGAAATATGATATTACATGATAGGCAACATTCCACATCAAATTTTTTGTTTTTATCACTTACCTACTCGAGGACGAGTAGGAATTAAGCTTGGGGATGCTGATACGTCTCCAACGTATATATAATTTTGATTGTTCCATGCTATTATATTATCAATCTTGGATGTTTTATAATCATTTTGTAGTTGTTTTATATCATTTTTTGGTACTAACCTATTGACACAGTGCCAAGTGCCAATTGCTGTTTTTTGCATGTTTTTTACATCATAGGAAATCAATACCAAACGGAGTACAAAATGCTGCAAAACTTTATGTAGATTTTTTATGGACCAGAAGATACCTAATGGGCCAATGCAGACCCTAGGGAGTGCTACAAGGAGAGCACAACCCACCAGGGCGCGCCAGGAGGCCCAGGCGCGCCCTGGTAGGTTGTGCCCACCTTGGGTACCCCCCGGACTGCCAGTTTGCTCTATAAATACCCCAATATTCCTAAACCCCTAGGGGAGCCGACGAAATATTGATCCAGCCGATGGTCCAGAACCACCAGATCCAATCTAGACACCATCTCGGATGGGGTTCACCTCCTCCATTGGTGCCTCTCCGATGATACATGAGTAGTTCTTTGTAGACCTTCAGGTTCGTAGTTAGTAGCTAGATGGCTTCCTATCTCTCTCTCTCTGAATTCTCAATACAATGGTCTCTTGGAGATCCATATGATGTAACTCTTTTGCGATGTGTTTGTTGGAATTGATGAACTTTGAGTTTATGATCAGATCTATCTTTTTTTTATCCATGAAAGTATTTGAGTTTCTTTGATCTATTTTATGCATGATCTCTTATAGCCTCGTATTTCTCTCCAATATTTGGGTTTTGTTTGGCCAACTTGATCTATTTATCTTGCAATGGGAAGAGGTGCTTTGTAGTGGGTTCGATCTTACAGTGCTTGATCCCAGTGACAGAAAGGGAACTGACACGTATGTATCGTTGCTACTAAGGATAAAACGACGGGGTCTATCTCTACATAGATAGATCATGTCCACATGATGTCATCGTTCTTATTGCATTACTCCGCTTTTCCATGAAGTTAATACACTAGATGCTGGATAGCGGTCAATGTGTGGAGTAATAGTAGTAGATGCAGGCAGGAGTCGGTCTACTAATCTTGGACATGATGCCTATGTAATGATCATTGCCTGGATATCGTCATGATTATTTGAAGTTTTATCACTGTTTGCTATTTTTTTTAGAGAATCCACTAGCGAAACCTACGCCCCCAGGTCTCTTTCTCATATTATTTGCCTTTGGGATCTACTTTTCCATTGCATTTATTTTCAGATCTATTAATCCAAAAATCCAAAAATACCTTGCTGCAATTTATTCTTATTTGTTTTATTTGGTGTTCGATCTATCAATCTATTATGATTTATCTCACGTCTGTTTGCCTATCTTGAGGCGCCGTACCCGGAAGGGATTGACAACCCCTTTAACACGTCGAGTTGCGAGGATTTGTTATCTGTGTGCAGGGGCTGATTACGTTGTGTTGCTTGGTTCTCCTACTGGTTCGATAACCTTGATTTCACATCTGAGGGAAATATCTACCGCTGTTGTGCTGTATCATCCCTTCCTCTTTGGGGAAATACCGACGTAGCTTCGAGCCGCATCAGGCAATTAGCAGTAAACTCGGTGTTCTTGTCCAATTTCTTCCTGATCTTTGGGCATATTCTCTGCCATGACCACTTTTCTATAGCTTCTCTTTGCTTACTCACCATCCTATGCATTATCTTGTAAAAAATATACTCAATCATGCTTAGCATTGGCATTTCTCTACCCTCAAGGATATAACTGTTAAAAACTTCCAAGTTATTGTTCAGCAGGATGTCACATTTTGGAAATTCACTGAAGAATGCTTTGCACCAAGTTTTCCACTCTACTCAGTCCAGTGAAAGGCAGCTGAGCTATGACCATCCATTTTTCACAGTTCTCTCTCCACTTCAACTTGTTTGGTGATCTCGCAATGGCCCACAGGTCTTGCTTCAGTACCTCTCCTTTGTGCTTCTCATTGAAATTTTGGTAAATGTGCCTCACACAAAACCTGTGCTCTGCATCTGGCCAAACTTTCTGGACAACATTTATCAGACCTTTCTACTTGTCGCTCATAAGTGTGAAAGGAGCACTGTTGGTGATGTTCAGATCATCTTTCAAAGTTGTGAGGAACCACTCCCAAGAACTTGTGCATTCTATTTCCACCCAGCCCATAGCGATGGGGAAAATGCAGCCATTAGGATCAATGCCAACTGCACTAAGTAACACACCTTTGAACCTATTTTTATATGACAACCATCTATGAAGATAATAGGCCTGTAGCCCTTAAGCAACCCTATCTTACATGCATCATATGACCAATACAATGTTTTCAAACATTTTCTGCCCAATGGAAATTTTGTATCTTTGACCAGTCCAGTTGTCAGCAAAAAAGTTGAGCTAGGGTTCTTGTCTCTTAATTCATGTCCATAATCCCATAGTCTACTGAATTGCTCTTCTTCATCACCATGGATCTCCTTCAGTGTTGCTGTCCTAGCCCTAGCTAGCTTCCATCTATTAGGGGTGCAATTAAACTCCTTTGTTATTTTCCTTGAAAATGTTCCAAGTGACATCTTCTGGTCATCTCTGAACTCATTTATGAAATAGTTGCAAAGGAATTTAGCTGGTATGTCCTTCAACCTCCACTTCTTCTGACACATATGATCTCCATAGTAGGCCTTGATAACAAATCCTCTAGTCCTGTTGTCATTGCCAACCCTAAGCAGCCATGGGCAATCACTCTGACAAACTGCATGAAATCTGATCTTATCATTTTTCAACTTCTTGATCTGCACTTTGTTCCTTATTAAATATGCAGTAATAGCTTTCCTCAGCTCAACCACATCAGCAAATACTATCCCTACTTTAAATACAGGGTTTTTCATGTCCACCTCGGAATTGAAAACTTTGAACTTGTACATCAGTTGCTCTTCTTCTTCAATTGAGAGATTCAAATCTTCATCATCAAGTACATAGTCAGGTTCCACCTCTTCCTCCTCTTGCACAGCTTCGTCATCAACATCAAAGTTAATGTTCTCTTCATAAAGATCATCATCTCCATCATCTATGTCATAATCACTGTCACTGAATTATGAATCTGAAAGCACTACATCTTCTGCAATAGCAGTCAGCAAGTGATCTTCTTCAGCTAAATCAGTCAGCAAGTGAACTTCTTCAGCAAAATCAGTCAGCAAATGCTCTTCTACTGCAACATCAATCAGCAAGTGCTCTCCTTGTGCAACGTCAGTCAACAAGTGCTCTCCTTGTTCAACATCAGTCAGCAAATGCTCTTCTTCTGCAACATTACCCAGCAAGTTCTCTGCTTCTGTCTCATGTGCTGCAAACTCTGAAATTGGATCTTTAGCATTTACTGAAATGATGCTGTGAGAACTAGCTGCACTGGCTGCAATAGCATTTGGGTTTACCACTCTGACAGGGTTCTCTACTGCTCCCACTGCACATATCAAATCTTGCCTGAAATTACTAATGAAATTTGCATGATCAACCACGATTGCAAGAACCTTATGCTAAGCACTGGCTATTATCATTTGCTTCACATCCTATTCACCTCTGATTTTGGGCATACCATCTGAAACTGTTTTGTCAGGCATGCACCAATAAATGATGTGCTCATTGACAGGATATCCCAACCATAGCAGGTTCTCTCCAATGAATGCATATGAGAATGTGCCAGAATCAACATAGTCTAGCACCTCCACTAAAGGATTATAGTACTCCATATTATTTATTGGTCCACAGAATAGTCCACCATGCTCCAGTTCCAATGTGAAGAAAGGGGTGTCCACACTTAGTCACATTCCTGAATCACACACTACAACCACACAGTGCAGAATGTAAGCACAAGCATCAATAAAGATAACTGAATAAATACATTTAACTGAATCTTGCAAGTTAAGTGGAAGTTAACTGAATCATGCAAGTTATATGAATCTGCAAGTTAACTGAATCTTCAAGTTAAATGAATCTTCAAGTTAAGTGCACCTTCAAGTTAAATGAATCTTCAAATTAACTGCATCTTGAACTAAACTGAATAAATTCAGTTATCTTCAGAAACTGACTTAATTGAAAAAATACAGTAACTGTAACTTGCAAACTGAATTCAGTTAACAGAATAAATTCAGTTAACTACAGCTTGCAAATTAACTCAACAAATGCAGTAACCAACTTATTTAGCATGGCTAATGTACAAACTAAGTACCAATCCACTACTTATCTCAAGCTATGCCCTACATTGCCCAAACAAAGTTTAGACTTTTTACGCTGCAATGTTGTCCCCAACGCACAAACCCTAGGCCAAATTTCCCACGTATTTGCAAAACATTATGTACGTACTAGCCATAAACCTAAAGTCTGGCCGAAAGAACATTCAAAACAAGAACCCTAGGTTCTTGCCTAAAATCCCCAACTTCACCCAAAACCCTAGACTCCAATCGACTACCAAATAACTAGTTTGACGTCGCGGGAAGCACTACAACCACGAACTACCAATGAAATGGCCTGAAACGAGCTCAAAACTGGGCGATCCAACGGGGAGGAGGAGAACACCGAGCG
>NC_041392.1:573970632-574016200 GCF_002162155.2 Triticum dicoccoides
GGATTACTAACCATAGTTCGGATGATTAACACTAAACGACCGAACTTGGTGCGCGCGGTAGGCGGCGGGTGCACAGCGCCGGTGAAGTCCGGCGACGACGCCATGGCTCACACAAGCGTAGCCAGCATGGCCTGTCGGTCAGTCACGGACAGGAGGGAGGAGGCGACGAATGATTGGGCGAGGGGAGGGAGACCCAATAAATTCAGGTGAAAAGTGCGATGTAGTGTGGGTTGATTAGTGCTAAGGCCAGGGTAATTGCAAAAAGTGTTGCGGTGACCTGCTCTGCTGATTTGGCTCCAGTTGGCGTCGTCTAATTGGCTGAGGACTAAATCTGCACATTGGGTGCAAATTACGGGATGCAATAGTTTGCTTTTTCAAGTTTTGGACTAGATCATCACATCGTGGACAAGTTCCATGACTCCTGGTGTTATTACCTCCTTATAGATTGTAAGATCGGTGTAGTATTATTTGTCAATATCCGGCACCCACTATGGACCCCAAATGGAACGCATACATCTTCTCGAACATCTTTTCCAATGAAGCTCACACCCATGAACTTTGAGCAATGGCCTCACCTAGCAATAGCCCCAATGAAGAGGGTTTCTAATTAATGACTGAATAGCAAGGGAGCACTACTCCATCACCGGAAGGTCGTTTGCAGGCCGTGTGGGGGGCAGGCCATCTCGATGCATGATAACTCACAAGTATAGGGGATTGCAACCGTTTTCGAGGGTAAAGTATTCAACCCAAATTTATTGATTTGACACAAGGGGAGCCAAAGAATACTCTCAAGTATTAGCAGCTGAGTTGTCAATTCAACCACACCTGGAAACTTAATATCTGCAGCAAAGTGTTTAGTAGCAAAGTAATATGATAGTAGTGATAACGGTAGCAGAAGGTAACAGTAGTAAAAGTAATGTTTTTGGTATTTTGTAGTGATGATAGCAATAACAACGGAAAAGTAAATAAGCAAAGAGCAATATATGGAAAGCTCGTAGGAAATGGACCGGTGATGGAGAATTATGCCGGATGCGGTTCATCATGTAACATTCATAACCTAGGGTGACACAGAACTAGCTCCAGTTCGCATGTATTCCGAACATAGTCATACGTGCTTATGGAAAAGAACTTGCATGACATCTTTTGTCCGACCCTCCCATGGTAGCGGGGTCCTTACGGAAACTAAGGGATATTAAGGCCTCTTTTTAATAGAGAACCGAAACAAAGCATTAACACATAGTGAATATATGAACTCCTCAAACTACGGTCATCACCGGTAAGTATCCTGATTATTGTCACTTCGGGGTTAACGGATCATAACACATAATAGGTGACTATAAACTTGCAAGATAGGATCAAGAACACTCATATATTGATGAAAACATAATAGGTTCAGATCTAAAATCATGGCACTCGGGCCCTAGTGACAAGCATTAAGCATAGCAAAGTCATAGCAACATCAATCTCAGAACATAGTGGACACTAGGGATCAAACCCTAACAAAACTAACTCGATTACATGATAGATCCCATCCAACCCATCACCGTCCAGAAAGCCTACGATGGAATTACTCACGCACGGCGGTGAGCATCATGAAATTGGTGATGGAGGATGGTTGGTGATGACGATGGCGACGGATTCCCCTCTCTGGAGCCCCGAACAGACTCCAGATCAGCCCTCCCGAGAGGTTTTAGGTCTTGGTGGCGGCTCTGTATCGTAAAACGCGATGATTTCTTCTCCCTGATTTTTTTCTCCCCGAAACTCAATATATGGAGGTGGAGTTGGAGTCGAAGAGGCAGCAGGGGGCCCACGAGATAGGGGGGCGTGCCCTAGGGGGGCAGGCGCGCCCCCACCCTCGTGGAGAGACGGTGGGCCCCCTGGCCTTCATCGTTGGCAGGTATTTTCTTATTTTCTGAAAAGTGTCTCCGTGAAGTTTCAGGTCATTCCGAGAACGTTTGTTCCTGCACATAAATAACACAATGGTAGTTATGCTGAAAACAGCGTCAGTCCGGGTTAGTTCCATTCAAATCATGCAAGTTAGAGTCCAAAACAAGGGCAAAAGTGTTTGGAAAAGTAGATACGTTGAAGACGTATCAACTCCCCCAAGCTTAAACATTTGCTTGTCCTCAAGCAATTCAGTTGATAAACTGAAAGTGATAAAGAAAAACTTCTACAAACTCTGTTTGCTCTTGTTGTTGTAAATATGTAAAGCCAGCATTCAAGTTTTCAGCAAGGATTATAACTACCCACATTTGCAATAACGCCTAGGTCTCAAGTTTACTCATATCAATAGCATGATCAACTAGCGAGCCATAATAATAAAACTCAGATGACAACACTTTCTCAAAATAATCATAATATGATATAACAGGATGGTATCTCGCTAGCCCTTTCTGAGACTGCAAAACATAAATGCAGAGCACCTTTAAAGACCAAGGACTTACTAGACATTGTAATTCAAGGTAAAAGAGATCCAGTCAAGTCATACTCAATGTAAACTAACAGTAATGAATGCAAATGACAGCGGTGCTCTCCAACTGGTGCTTTTTAATAAGAGGATGATGACTTAGCATAAAAGTAAATAGATAGGCCCTTCGCAGAGGGAAGCAAGGATTTGTAGAGGTGCCAGAGCTCGGTTTTGAAACAGAGGTGAATAATATTTTGAGTGGTATACTTTCATTGTCAACATAACAACCAAGAGATGGCGATATCTTCCATGCTACACACATTATAGGTGGTTCCCAAACAGAATGGTAAAGTTTATAATCCCCCTTCCACCACAAGCATCAATCCATGGCTTGCTCGAAACAACGAGTGCCTCCAACTAACAAGAGTCCCTGGGGGAGTTTTGTTTGCAATTATTTTGATTTAGTTTGCATAAAGCATGGGACTGGGCATCCCGGTGACCAGCCATTTATCTCGTGAGTGAGCAGCGGAGTCCACTCCTCTTGAGAATAACCCGCCTAACATGGAAGATACAAACATCCCTAGTTGATACATGAGCTATTCGAGCATACAAAACAGGATATTTATTTGAAGGTTTAGAGTTTGGCACATACAAATTTACTTGGAACGGCAGGTAGATACCGTATATAGGTAGGTATAGTGGACTCATGTGGAATAACTTTGGGGTTTTAAGGAGTTTGGATGCAGAAGTAGTATTCCCGCTTAGTACAGGTGAAGGCTAGCAAAAGACTAGGAAGCGACCAGCTAGAGAGCGACAACAGTCATGAACATGCATTAAAATTAATCAACACCGAATGCAAGCATGAGTAGGATATAATCCACCATGAACATAAATATCGTGAAGGCTATGTTGATTTTGTTTCAACTACATGCGTGAGCATGTGCCAAGTCAAGTCACTTAAATCATTCAGAGGAGGGTACCACCCTATCATACCACATCATAACCATTTTAATAGCATGTTGGCACGCAAGGTAAACCATTATAACTCATAGCTAATCAAGCATGGCACAAGAAACTATGATCTCTAGTTGTCATTGCAAACATGTTTATTCATAATAGGCTGAACCAGGAACGATGAACTAATCATATTTACAAAAACAAAAGAGGTCGAGTTCATACCAGCCTTTCTCATCTCAGCCAGTCCATCATATATCATCATAATTGCCTTTCACTTGCACGACCGAATGATGTGAATAATAATAATAATAGTGCACGTGCATTGGACTAAGCTGGAATCTGCAGGCATTCAATAAACAGAAGAAGACAAGGCAATATTGGATCTTTTGTTAGATAAACAATAATGCATATAAGAGCCACTTCAACAATTTAATTATGGTCTTCTCCTATCGACCCCCAAAGAAAAGAAAATAAATAAAACTATTTACACGGGAAAGCTCCCAACAAGCAAAAGAAGAACAGGAAATATTTTTGGGTTTTCTTTTTAATTACTACTACAGGCATGGAAAGTAACCTAATTTTTTTTCTTAAGGTTTATCAAACACACAAGAAGAAAGCATAAAAAGGAAAATAAACTAGCATGGATGATACAATGAAAAAGTATGAGCACCGACATCTAGCAATGAGTGTGTGAACATAAATGTAATGTCGGTGGGAAATACATACTCCCCCAAGCTTAGGCTTTTGGCCTAAGTTGGTCTATGGCCATAGCTGGCCTGGCTGATATCCATAATAGTAGCTGGGGTCATACTGTGATGCAGCAGCTATCGCCTGCTGAGCTGCAGCGTGGCGACTAGCGGCCTCCTCTCTCCTCTCGTACTCATCTGCCTCCTCTCTGGTAATAGTATATGCTCCTCTTGCCTAATAATCAAAGAAAGCAGGAGCAGGGAGAGTAATACGGATAGCACGACATCTATCAAAGATTAGTCGATACTGGAGAGGTGATTCGTTCCTCTCGACAAACTGGTGGTGAACCATAGCATTAAAATCTAAATAGGCAGGAGGTAATTCAATATCATCTTCGCATGCATCTATACCAAGAAAATTAGCTATGCGGCTTGCATAAATTCCACCAAAGAAATATCCATTATGTCTATTAAGATGCAACCTACGTGCAACAATAGCTCCCAAATTATATGATTTGTCTCCTAACACAGCACTCCTAAGAATACTAAGATCGAGGACACACATGTGACATGCCTCATCTTTACCATTTATGCATCTACCTATGAAGAGAGCAAAATAATGTATAGCAGGAAAGTGAATGCTCCCTATGGTAGCTTGTGTAATATCTCTAGATTCTCCCACAGTTATATTAGTAAGAAAGTCTCTAAATTCATATTTGCGAGGATCCCTTATACTACCCCTTTGTGGAAGTTTGCAAGCAGTGGTAAAATCCTCTAAGTCCATGGTATAAGATTTATCATAAAGATCAAACAGGACAGTTGGAGAAATACGTGAAGTTGAAAATTCAAACCTCCTCACAAAGGAACTAGTGAGATTATGATACTGACTGCACTTCTCTTCCTCGAAGCTCACGAGATCAGCGTTACGCAAATATGCGTTGAATTCCTCTTTTATTCCCGCTCGATTCATAAAATTTTCAAAAGGCCACTCACAAGGACGCACTAGAGCATCTCTTGGTGGCTCTTCGTCAGCATCACGCATTGAAAATCTGGGTCCTTGCTTCCTTGAAGAACCACCTTGGAACACTTTCCTAAGCACTTTTCTTCCTCTGAAAAATTCTGAAATTTTTTAGTAACTTCAAAATAAAAGTAAACCAAACTCAATAATATTGATAGAAACTACTCCTACAAGTGCCTAGGGCCTATATCATGCATCAAAACTACTTTTGACCATATAAATTTGACATGCAAGCTCAAGAACAGGGTCACCTAAGCAGCAAAAATTTGCAATGAATAAAGCACTAGAACAAAAATTAATTGGACCAATGGAGGAGTCACATACCAAGGAACAATCTCCCCAAGCAATTTTGTGAGAGGTGCTTTGAGCAAGGAGATCAAAAATGGCAGCAAAAAGAGCTTGGACTCGGGTTTGAGCTGGTTATTTGTGTTTGGGGAGGAAGATGAAGTGTGTGGGTGCAGGAATAAGTGGAGGAGGGCCACCGTGGGCCCACGAGACAGGGGGCCACCCTAGAGGGGTGGGCACGCCCTCCACCCTCGTGGCAAGGTGGTTGCCCCCCTTGGTGTGTTCTCTGTTCCATAAATCCTCAAATATTCTCAAAAAAATCATATTTAATTTTCAGGGCATTTGGAGAACTTTTATTTTCGAGGTATTTTTATATTGCACGGATAATCAGATAACAGACAGACAAATATTTATTTTTATTTTATTTAATATAAATAACAGAAAGTAAAAGTGGGATACAGAAGGTTGTGCCTTCTAGTTTCATCCATCTCATGATCATCAAAAGGAATCCTCTAACAAGGTTGATCAAGTCTTGTTAGCGAACTCATTCTGAATAACATGGAACCGGAGAAATTTCGAATAACACTAAGTTACCTCAACGGGGATATGCATATCCCCAATAATAAGAATATCATATTTCTTCTTGATAGTAGGAAGAGGAAATTCAAAACCTCCAAATATAATCGATGGAATTTTTCCAATAGAGTTGATACTATGAACTTGAGGTTGTTTCCTTGGAAAGTGTACCATGTGCTCATTACCATTAACATGAAAAGTGACATTGTCTTTAGTGCAATCAATAACAGCCCCTGCAGTATTCAAAAAGGGTCTTCCAAGAATAATAGACATACTATCGTCCTCGGGAATATCAAGAATAACAAAGTCCGTTAAAATAGTAACGTTTGTAACTACAACAGGCACATCCTCACAAATACCGACAGGTATAGCAGTTGATTTATCAGCCATTTGCAAAGATATTTCAATAGGTGTCAACTTATTCAAATCAAGTCTACGATATAAAGAGAGAGGCATAACACTAACACCGGCTCCAAGATCACATAAAGCAGTTTTAACATAATTTCTTTTAATAGAGGATGGTATAGTGGGTACACCGGGATCTCCAAGTTTCTTTGGTATTCCACCCTTAAAAGTATAATTAGCAAGCATGGTGGAAATTTCAGCTTCCGGTATCTTTCTTTTATTTGTAATAATATCTTTCATATGCTTAGCACAAGGATTTGTTTTAAGCATATCAGTTAATCGCATACGCAAAAAAAAATAGGTCTAATCATTTCAGCGAAGCGCTCAAAATCCTCATCATCCTTTTTCTTGGATGGTTTGGGAGGAAAAGGCATGGGTTTCTGAACCCATGGTTCTCTTTCTTTACCATGTTTCCTAGCAAAAAAATCTTTCTTATCATAACATTGATTCTTTGATTGTGGGTTATCAAGATCAACAGCAGGTTCAATTTCTATGTCATTATCATTACTAGGTTGAGCATCATCATGAACATTATCATTAACATTACCACTAGTTTCAGGTTCATTACCAGATTGTGTTTCAGCATCAGAAATAGAAATATCATTTGGATTCTCAGGGGTTTCAACAATAGGATCACTAGAAGCATGCAAAGTCCTATCATTTTTTTCTTCTTTTTAGAAGAACTAGGTGCATCTATATTATTTCTCTGAGAATCTTGCTCAATTCTCTTAGGGTGGCCTTCAGGATACAAAGGTTCTTGAGTCATTCTACCAGTTCTAGTAGCCACTCTAATAGCATAATCATTATCTTTACTATTCAATTCATTGAGCAAATCATTTTGAGCTTTAAGTACTTGTTCTACTTGAGTGGTAACCATAGAAGCATGTTTACTAATAAGTTTAAGTTCACCTTTGACATTAGCCATATAATCACCCAAGTGTCCAAGCATATTTGAATTGTATTTTAATTTTCTACCAAAATAAGCATTAAAATCTTCTTGCTTAGCCATAAATTTATCAAACTTATCTAAGCATGGGCTAGCAATTTTAGTAAATGGGATTATAGCTTTATCATATCTATAGAGAGAATTTACCTTTACTACCTGTGTCGGGTTATCAAGACCATAAGTTTCTTCAATAGGTAAAGGATTTGGATTATATGTTTCTTCAACAGGCGGTAAATTAAGACCATGTATCTCTTCAATAGGAGGTAAATTCTTAACATCTTTAGCTTTAATACCTTTTTCTTTCATATATTTGTTTTCCTCTTGCATATCTTCAGGACTGAGAAATAGAATACCCCTCTTCTTCGGAGTTGGTTTAGGAATAGGCTCAGGAATTGGCTCCGGAGGTGTCCAATTATTTTCATTTGTCAACATATTATTCAATAGAATTTCAGCTTCATCCGGTGTTCTTTCCCTGAAAACAGAACTAGCACAACTATCCAGGTAATCTCTGGAGGCATCAGTTAGTCCATTATAAAAGATATCAAGTATTTCATTTTTCTTAAGAGGATGATCAGGCAAAGCATTAAGTAATTGGAGAAGCCTCCCCCAAGCTTGTGGGAGACTCTCTTCTTCAATTTGCACAAAATTATATATATATCCCTTAAAGCAGCTTGTTTCTTATGAGCAGGGAAATATTTAGCAGAGAAGTAATAAATCAAATCCTGGGGACTACGCACACAACCAGGATCAAGAGAATTAAACCATATCTTAGCATCACCCTTTAATGAGAACGGGAATATTTTAAGGATATAAAAGTAGCAAGTTCTCTCATCTTTAGTGAATAGGGTAGCTATATCATTCAGTTTAGTAAGATGTGCCACAACAGTTTCAGATTCATAGCCATGAAAAGGATCAGATTCAACCAAAGTAATTATATCAGGATCAACAGAGAATTCATAATTCTTATCAGTAACAAAGATAGGTGAAGTAGCAAAAGCAGGGTCATGTTTCATTCTAGCATTTAGAGATTGCTTACTCCATTTAGCTAGTAATTTTTTAAGTTCAGTTCTATTTCTACAAGCTAAAATAGCTAAAGAAGCATCTTGATCAAAAACATAACCCTTGGGAATGGCAAGTGGTTCTTCATCATCACTTTCATCAGTATCATCAGATTCAATATTTTCAATTTCTCTAGCCCTAGCAAGTTGTTCATCAAGAAAATCACTAAGTGGCATAGTAGTATCAGGCATAGAGGTAGTTTCATCATAAGTATCATGCATAGCAGAAGTGGCATCATCAATAACATGCGACATATCAGAACGAATAGCAGAAGCAGGTGTAGGTGTCGCTAACTTACTCATAACAGAAGGTGAATCAAGTGCAGAGCTAGATGGCAGTTCCTTACCTCCCCTCGTAGTTGAGGGATAGATCTTGGTTTTTGGATCTCTCAAGTTCTTCATAATGATAAGCAGATATATATCCCAAGTGACTCAAAGAATAGAGCTATGCTCCCCGGCAACGGTGCTAGAAAATAGTCTTGATAACCCACAAGTATAGGGGATCGCAACCGTTTTCGAGGGTAAAGTATTCAACCCAAATTTATTGATTCGACACAAGGGGAGCCAAAGAATACTCTCAAGTATTAGCAGCTGAGTTGTCAATTCAACCACACCTGGAAACTTAATATCTGCAGCAAAGTGTTTAGTAGCAAAGTAATATGATAGTAGTGATAACGGTAGCAGAAGGTAACAGTAGTAAAAGTAATGTTTTTGGTTTTTTGTAGTGATGATAGCAATAGCAACGGAAAAGTAAGCAAAGAGCAATATATGGAAAGCTCGTAGGAAATGGATCGGTGATGGAGAATTATGCCAGATGTGGTTCATCATGTAACAGTCATAACCTAGGGTGACATAGAACTAGCTCCAGTTCATTGATATAATGTAGGCATATATTTCGAACATAGTCATACGTGCTTATGGAAGAGAACTTGCATGACATCTTTTGTCCTACCCTCCCGTGGTAGCGGGGTCCTTACGGAAACTAAGGGATATTAAGGCCTCCTTTTAATAGAGAACCGGAACAAAGCATTAACATAGTGAATATATGAACTCCTCAAACTACGGTCATCACTGGTAAGTATCCCGATTATTGTCACTTCGGGGTTAATGGATCATAACACATAATAGGTGACTATAGACTTGCAAGATAGGATCAAGAACACCTATATATTGATGAAAACATAATAGGTTCAGATCTGAAATCATGGCACTCGGGCCCTAGTGACAAGCATTAAGCATGGCAAAGTCATAGCAACATCAATCTCAGAACATAGTGGACACTAGGGATCGAACCCTAACAAAACTAACTCGATTACATGATAGATCCCATCCAACCTATGATCGTCCAGCAAGCCTATGATGGAATTACTCACGCACGGCAGTGAGCATCATGAAATTGGTGATGGAGGATGGTTGGTGATGACGATGGCGACGGATTCCCCTCTCCGGAGCCCCGAACGGACTCCAGATCAGCCCTCCCAAGAGGTTTTAGGGCTTGGAGGCGGCTCCGTATCGTAAAACATGATGATTTCTTATCCTTGATTTTTTCTCCCCGAAACTCGATATATGGAGGTGGAGTTAGAGTCGGAGAGGCAACAGGGGGCCCACGAGGTAGGGGGCGCGCCCTAGGGGGGCAAGCGCGCCCCCCACCCTCGTGGAGAGACGGTGGCCCCCCTGGCCTTCATCTTTGGCAGGTATTTTTCTTATTTTCTGAAAAGTGTCTCCGTGAAGTTTCAGGTCATTCCGAGAACGTTTGCTCCTGCACATACATAACACCATGGTAGTTCTACTGAAAACAGCGTCAGTCCGGGTTAGTTCCATTCAAATCATGCAAGTTAGAGTCCAAAACAAGGGCAAAAGTGTTTGGAAGTGTAGATACGTTAGAGACGTATCAATGCACACCTGGCATGGTAACATGCTGCACTTCTCGACGGCGTGACCAATAGTGTGGCCTAAGAGCATCTCCAGCCGTTGCCCCCAGGCGGCTTGTAAAATCGCCGCTTGGGGGCGAACCGGTGCAAAAATCAGCCTGGGGGCTTTCGGGTTCCCAGCCGCCGGCCCCAAGGTTACCCCCAGAAGGCGTCTTTAATGTTTTTTTAAAAGGAGTCCGGCTAAAATTCGGCAAATGGGACAAACATTCGGCTAAAATTCGGCGAACATGACATTACATAGGTGACTTAAATAGTCTTTTACATAGGAAAATGAAAATACTTTTAAAAAATAACAAAGGCCGCAACTACGGGCTGAAGAACGCGCTAAGCGCGGCGAAGTCGCCACCGTCATCATCGCCGCCATCGCTGTTGTCATCGTCGTCCTTGTCCTCCTTCATGCGACCGCCCCTGCCCGGGATCGCCCTGGCAGACTGGTGGTGGCGCGTCGTCATCGCTGTCGTCATCGAGACGATGATGCCTCCCTCGTCTCGGCCCCGGTGCCGAGCGGCGAACTGCTCAAACACGCGGCACTCGCACTCCAGCTCCGTCCGCGCCCAGTCTTCACGTGCCCACTTCAAGGACGCCTCGTCGGAGAGCCCCGGCTCTGTCTTCACGGCGGCGAGCCCTGGCTCTGTCTTCACGGTGGCCGGCTCCGTCTTCAGCTTGACGAAGCGCGGAGGAGCCAAGGAGGAGGCGCGCCTGCCCCCCTCGTTGATGATGATGCCGACGCTGCGGTTGCGCCGGCCGAGCAGCATCTCCGCGGGCTCGGCCTTGACGCCGAACAACGCCGGTGACCCGGAGGAGGAGAAGCGGGATGTAACGCCCTCGATGCGGCTATAGCTCCCACTTGTCGAGGCACGACTTAGAGGCATAACCGCATTGAAAGCAATGTCGCAAGTTAGGCAATCTTCACAACATCCCATGTAATATAGATAATAAAAGGGGAGATACATAGTTGGCTTACACTCGCCACGTCAATCAAAGTACATAAATAGCATTACATCAATCAAAACACTCCTGGCCCGACTACGGCGCCAAAATAAAAGATAAACCCAACATGCGACACGGTCCCGATCACCCCCAACTGGGCACCACTACTGATCATCAGGGAAAGACACATAGTATCAGCGTGAGTCCTCGTCGAACTCCCACTTGAGCTCAAGCGCGTCATCTGGAACGGAATCATCAGGCCCTGCATCTGGTTTGGAAGTAATCTGTGAGCCACAGGGACTCAGCAATCTCGCACCCTCGCGATCAAGACTATTTAAGCTTGTAGGAAAAGCAAGGAAAATATGTGGAGCTGCAGCAAGCGACTAGCATATATGGTGGCTATCATGTTCGCAAAAGAGAGCGAGAAGAGGAGGCAAAGCGCGAACGAGAAACTAGAGAACATCCTGCGCAAGCATTACTCCAACACCGTGTTCACTTCCCGGACTCCGCCGAGAAGAGACCATCACGGTAACTCACACAGTTGATTCATTTTAATTAAGTTAAGGTTCAAGTTATCTACAACCGGACATTAACAAATTCCCATCTACCCATAACCGCGGGCACGGCTTTCGAAAGTTCAAATCCCTGTAGGGGAGTCCCAACTTAGCCCATGACAAGCTCTCATGGTCAATGAAGGAATAGACCTTCTCCCGAGACATTCCGATCAGACTCGGTATCCCGGTTCTACAATACACTTCGACAAGTTAAAACAAATCCAGCAACACCGCCCGAATGTACCGACAAATCCCGATAGGAGCTGCACATATCTCGTTCTCAGGGCACACTCAGATGAGACTAGCTACGAGTAAAACCAACCCTCAAGTTGCCCCGAGGTGGCCCCGCAGGCAGCTCAGTCGGACCAACACTCAGAGGAGCACTGGTCCGGGGGGGTTAAATAAGATGACCCTCGGGCTCCGGAAACCCAAGGGAAAAAGAGGCTAGGTGGCAAATGGTAAAATCAAGGTTGGGCATTGCTGGAAAAGCTTTAATCAAGGCGAACTATCAAGGGGTTCCCATTATCACCCAACCGCGTAAGGAACGCAAAATCCGGGAACATAACACCGATATGACGGAAACTAGGGCGGCAAGAGTGGAACAAAACACTAGGCGAGAGGCCGAGACTTCCACCCTTTACCAAGTATATAGATGCATTAAGATAACAAGATAATATAATGATATCCCAACAAGTAAATAATATTCCAACAAGGAACGGTCTCCAATCTTCACCTGCAACTAGCAACGCTATAAGAGGGGCTGAGCAAAGCGGTAACATAGCCAATCAACGGTTTGCTAGGACATGGTGGGTTAGAGGTTAGACATGGCAATTTGGGAGGCATGATAAGAAAATGGTAGGCATCATAGCATAGGCATAGCAAAAGAGCGAGCATCTAGCAAAGCAAAGATAGTAGTGATTTCGAGGGTATGATCATCTTGCCTGCAAAGTTATCAGAGTTGACTGGATCCTCGAAAGCAAACTCAACGGGCTCCTCGTTAGCGAACTCGTCTCCCGGCTCTACCCAAACAAGACAAACAAGCAACAAGGACACAATCAACCACGTGCAAACTCAAACAACATGATGCAAACATGGTATGCTATGCGGGATGCAATATGCGATTTGTATGCAAGACTTGACAAGGAATGAAAGAACCTGGCCTAAAATTGGAAATCCAAGTGTGTCACTGGAAAGATGAGATGAAATCGCTTGAAAACGATATAAAGAACGCCGGAATCGGAGTTACGGTTTGGAAATGGCAAGCAATTCAAATATGACCATGTTCTGCGATTTACAGCAAGTGGCCAACTAAATGCAACAAGATGAACATGCTACAGCACCCAAACATGACAACAAATTACATGGCAGGGATCCATTCATGATGCTCAACAAAAGACTAGCACTGAACTACGGCCAATTCATCCAATAACAGGTTCAAACAAGCATGGCAAAAATGCATTTGGTAAACAGATTTCAGACTTAGTGAAATTAACACTTGTCTGGAATTTCAGATCAGGTAGCCCACTTTGGAGCATGAAAACTATATGCTACAGGACCTGAACATGGCAAAGTAAAGCATGGCATGGAGATACTCAAAGATCTTAACAAAAGTCCCTTAGTGACCTTGAGCCAAAAGGAATCAGAAAATACATTTGCAAGCATGTGAACATGGCAAAAACATAATTAGTTCTCAGACTTAGTAAAAACTGGACCATGCTGAAACAGATATCAAGTAGGCATGTTTATGAGCTCGATGCACTCACTACAGAGCAAGTCATGACAATCTAAGCATACACCCATCAAGAATACACATTATACAAGCTATACATGGCAAGAACAATAGCATAGCAGGCACAGATCAACTACAACATCCTCGGCAAAATTGCTAACAAGTAGACAATCTACCCAGATTCACGAAATGACAAAAGTAGAGCTCGATTGACTCAAGCTAGGGTGATCCATAATTGCAAACAAAGACATGGACGGATAGAGCACTACAAGATTATCAAAACATCCTTACTGACCATCCTCAAAAGAGGCACGGATCACTAGGAAACAACATGAACTTATGGCATATTGAGATAAACAGCTCAAGGACTTAGTGGAAATGCTAAGTCCGTGAAATCAGCATTAACGAATGCTCCACTTTGCAAGCTTGTGCTAGTCACCACATACACCACAAAAATACATGGATTGCACCCCTGGATAGATGGAAAAACATATATCAAAACTCATGTAGAGCTCAGGGGCATATCATGCACACAATAATCATGGCAAAAATGACAAATATCTAATTGGAGCAGCAGATCTGACAATTATCTCAAATAGCCTTCTTACAACAGCATTTCGGGCATCAAGATGAACTCAAATGAAAAAGATTCAATGAGATGAAATGATGTGCTCTCTGAGACGAACATTTTGATATGCTATATGCCTAAAATGGAGCTACGCATGAGGAGTTACGATGCGATGAACAAGGGCATATGGATCTGAGAATCGGGGACTTAGAAGAAAATTCCACCTCGCGGATTAGGGTTGACCCGGGCACGCAAAACGAGGCGGTGGCGGATCTCGCCAGAGATGACGAAGACAGCGGCCGGCGAGGTCGGGGTCTTCGGATCCAGCCCTCCCGCGGCCGAATCTGGCCGGAGGCGAGGCGTGGGGCACCGGGAGGAGGCGGCGGCCGGTGAGGGCTTGTGGCGGCGCGGCGACCGGGGTCTTGAACGGCGAGGTGGCGGCGGCGGGGCGGAGGGAGACGAAGCCCCGGGCGGCGGCGCCGGATCCCGGGCCGCGGGGACCGGCCACGGGCCGAGCGGGCCCGCGGGGTGTCGGCGGCGATGTGGGGCGCCCGCGCCATGTGGCGCGCCTCGGTTGGTGGCAGCTGTTTGTCCGGAGGGGGCTGGACGTGTCCGGCGGCGGCAGATGATGGATCTAGGGTTAGGGGGAGAGTGGAACCGCAAATTTTTAGGAGGGGTCTATATATAGACATAGAGGGAGCTAGGAGAGTCCAAATGAGGTGCGGTTTTCGGCCACGTGATCGTGATCGAACGCTCTAGATTATGGAGAGGGTTTTGGTGGGTTTTGGGCCAAAATGGAGAGGTGTTGGGCTGCAACACACACGAGGCCTTTTTGGTCCCTCGGTTAACTGTTGGAGCATCAAACGAAGTCCAAATGGTACGAAACTTGACAGGCGGTCTACCGGTAGTAAACCAAGGCCGCTTGGCAAGTCTCGGTCCAATCCGGAAATGTTTAATCCCTACACACGAAAGAAAGGTAGAAATGACCACTGGAGGAGAACGAAGCGCTGGAATGCAAAACGGACAACGGGGGAAATGCTCGAATGCATGAGATGAACATGTATGCAAATGCAATGCACATGATGACATGATATGAGATGCATGACAACGACAACAACACACGGAGAAAAAAACCCGAACCCGAGAAGATAAAATAACTTAACGCCGGAAACGGCAAGAGTTGGAGTACATATTGGGTAATTCATATCCGGGGTGTTACAACACTCCACCACTACGAAAGGATCTCGTCCTGAGATCTAGGACTGAAGGAACGCCGGGTATTCAGAACGGAGGTGATCCTCGCGTTCCCAGGTAGCTTCACGGTCGGAATAGTGTGACCACTTGACTTTGAGGAATTTGATGGACTTGTTGCGAGTCTTGCGTTCAGTCTCTTCAAGAATAGCAACGGGGTGCTCACGATAAGAAAGATCTTCTTGGAGCTCAATGTCCTCGAAGTTGATGGTGCGGTCAGGAGTCTTGAAGCACTTTCGGAGCTGAGAGACATGGAACACGTCATGAACATTTGCAAAGTTTGAAGGAAGCTCAAGTTGATAGGCGAGATCGCCTCTCTTGCTGACGATCTTGAAAGGTCCCACGTATCTAGGGGCAAGCTTCCCTTTGATACCGAAGCGACGAGTACCTTTCATAGGAGAGACGCGGAGGTAAACATGATCTCCGATCTCGAAAGCCAAATCACGGTGCTTACTATCATAGTAGCTTTTTTGGCGGGATTGGGCTGCTTTGAGGTTATCTCAAATGACTTTGCACATTTCCTCTGCCTCTGTGATTAAGTCATTTCCCAGAAGTTGACGTTCACCGATTTCAGACCAGTTGAGAGGGGTACGGCACTTCCTGCCATACAGAATTTCAAATGGGGCCTTGCCCGAACTTGCTTGAAAACTGTTGTTGTAGGAGAATTCAGCATAAGGAAGACAATCCTCCCACTTCATGCCGAAGGAGATCACACAAGCCCTGAGCATATCTTCAAGAATCTGGTTGACACGCTCGACTTGACCGCTAGTTTGAGGATGGAAAGCTGTGCTGAAGCGGATGTTGGTGCCCATGGCCTTCTGAAAAGAATCCCAAAACTTGGAGGTAAAGATGTTGCCACGGTCTGAAGAGATCACTTGTGGAATACCGTGCAGAGAGACAATTCGAGAGGTATAGAGCTCCGCTAATTGAGCTGCAGTGATTGACTCTTTGATAGGCAGAAAGTGAGCCACTTTAGTGAGTTTGTCGATGACAACGAATATAGCATCATTGCCACGTTTGGACTTTGGAAACCCAGTCACGAAGTCCATCTCAATGTGGTCAAACTTCCATTCAAGAATGGCAAGAGGTTGGAGTAGACCAGCTGGCCTTTGGTGTTCTGCCTTCACTCTTCTGCAAACATCACACTCATTCACGAATTGAGCAATCTCGCGCTTCATTCGAGTCCACCAATAAGCCTGCTTGAGGTCCTGATACATCTTCGTGCTCCCAGGGTGGATGGAGAGGAGAGAATTGTGAGCCTCGTTCATGATCACTTTACGGAGGTCACCTTTGGGCACAACAATACGATCCTCGAAGAAGAGAGTATCCTTGTCATCAAGGCGGTAGCACTTGTACTTGGGTTGACTCTTAGCAATCCCAATCTTCACCTTTTTCACCATAGCATCAAGAAGCTGGGCTTGGCGAATCTTGTCTTCCAAGGTAGGAGAGACTTGAAGGTTGGCGAGGAAACCTTGAGGAACAACTTGCAGATTGAGTTTGCGGAAAGCTTCACAAAGCTCGGGTTGATAAGGCTTGAGAATCAGATTGTTGCAATAAGCCTTCCTGCTCAATGCATCAGCAATCACATTGGCCTTGCCTGGAGTATACTCGATACTCGGATTATACTCTTGAATCATTTCGACCCATCGAGTCTGCCTGAGGTTGAGATTAGGCTGAGTGAAGATGTACTTGAGACTCTTGTGATCAGTGAAAATGTCCACTTTTCTTCCCAATAAGAGATGTCTCCAAGTCAAAAGAGCATGCACAACTGCCGCCAACTCGAGATCATGAGTGGGGTAGTTCTTCTTGTTGGGCTTCAACTGGCGAGAGGTATAAGCCACAACTTTCTTCTCTTGCATCAACACTGCGCCGAGACCTTGGAGAGAGGCATCGCAAAAGACCTCGTATGGCTTGGATTCATCAGGCGGAGTCAGAACTGGAGCAGTGACCAATTTCTCTTTCAAAGTGTTGAAAGCAATGTCACACTCCGGAGACCAAACGTACTTGACGTGCTTCTGGAGAAGATTTGAGAGAGGCTTCGCAATCTTAGAAAAGTTTTCAACGAATCTTCGACAGTAACTTGCGAGACCGAGGAAGCTACGGAGTTGCTTCACGTTCTGAGGTGGTTCCCAATTCACAATTGCAGACACCTTCTCAGGATTCACCGCAATGCCCTTGGCAGAGATGATGTGACCAAGATAAAGAACCTCATCGAGCCAAAATTCGCACTTGGAGAACTTGGTGTAGAACTTGTGTTCCCTGAGCTTATCGAGCACCAAACGCAAGTGCTTGGCATGATCTTCCTTGTTCTTCGAAAAGACCAGAATGTCATCGAGATAGACCAAAACGAAGTCATTGGTGTAGGCGTTGAAGATGAAGTTCATCATGCGAGAGAAAGTTGGAGGAGCGTTGACGAGGCCAAAAGACATGACAGTGTATTCTTATGAACTAAAGCTTGTCCTGAAAGCCGTCTTGGGAATATCTTGCTCACGGATACGAATCTGATGATAACCTATACGGAGATCAAGCTTGGAGAATACTTGGGCACCTTTGAGTTGTTCGAACAGCTCATTGATGTTGGGAAGTGGGTATTTGTTCTTGATGGTCTTCTTGTTCAATGGACGGTAATCAACACAAAGTCGGTCCGTTCCATCCTTCTTCTTCACAAAAAGAACACCACAACCCCACGGAGAAGAACTAGGCCGGATGAGAACCATTCTCTCTTGAATATCGAGTTGCTTCTTCAGCTCCTTCAACTTTTCAGGTCCGAGCTTGTAAGGACGCTTGCACACAGGTTCCGTGCCGGGCTCAAGATCAATGACGAATTCAATTGGCCGGTGCGGAGGCATTCCTGGAAGCTCTTCTGGAAAGACGTCTTGATACTCGCAAACGACTGGAATTTGCGAGATGGCATCCAGTTCACCCTTCTCATTGAGAGAAAACAAACGGATGGTATTATCCCGAGCGGCAAAGACAACTACATCCTCAGACGAATAAGTCAATTAAATCTGCCTGGCTGCACAATCAAGCTGAGCCTTGTGCTTAGAAAGCCAATCCATCCCGAGAATAAGATCAATATCCGAGTTGCCAAGAACCATTGGAGAATCCAGAAACTTGAAATCACCCATCATGATAGAAATATCCGGAACCATCATACTAGAACTCAGACGCTTAGCCGGAGAGACGACTTGCATAGCTCTAGGTAATGCCTTAGTACTAAAATTGTTCTCCGATGCAAATGGAAATGACATGAAGGAATGCGATGCACCAGAGTCAAAAAGTACTTTTGCGGGAACATCGTTAACAGGAAGGTTACCCATGATGACATCTGACGAGTCCTCTGCCTGAGCCGCGTTCATCAAGTTGATCTTGGCGTGCTTGGGGTTATGCTTGACCACAGCTGTACTTGCCTATCTCATAGGAGGAGGAGGAGGGAGACGCCTCTGATTGAAGCATTTGTTGGCATAGTGACCCTTCTGTTGGCACTTGTTGCACGTGACCTGTGAAAGCGGACGGTGATATGGAGCACTCGATCTTGGAGCTTGAGACGAAGTCTTGTTCTGAAAGCCAGGGTTGGGTGGGTGGGAAGATCCACTGCCACCTTTGCTCTTCTGCTAGTACGGCTGACGGAACGGAGGAGGAGGAAGCCAAAACTTTTGCTGCTTGGCCACTTGAGTAGAGGAAGAAGGAGTAGTGTCTCTGACTCGCTTCTTGGAAGCATCACACCTCAGTTGAGCGGCCTCTTGCTTCAATGCCATGTTGTAGAACTCATCGTACCTCAAGGGCTCAAAGAGAACAAGAGCTAGCTGGATTTCTTCCCTGAGACCACCCCTGAACTGGTATATCATGCTCTTCTCATCAGGGACGTCCTGCTTAGCAAAGCGGGCGAGCTTCTGAAACAACTTGTTGTAGTCATAGACAGACAAAGAGCCTTGCTTCAGGTTGCGGAATTCCTCACGCTTTCTCTCAACCACGCTCTGAGGAATATGATGAGCTTTGAAGTCTTGACGAAATTCATCCCAGGTAATCGCACGACCTCCTCTGGAATCCTTGTACTGCTGGAACCATTCTGCAGCTTGAACTTTGAGTTGGAAGGAAGTGAACTTGACGAAGTCCTCAGGCCTGACATTACTGCACTCGAAATGCTTGCACAGATCCACGAGCCAATCGTCAGCATCAGTTGCCTCAACACAATTGCTGAAAGTCTTTGGCCCGTTAGCAAGGAACTGGTTGAGTGTAGCAAAGTGATTCTGATTGTTGCCTTGGTTGCCTTGGTTCGCTTGATTGCGCTCTTGAAGAATTTGCATGATCAACTGTGTGTTTGCATTGGTTGCGGCCATCACAGCTTGCCATGCCTCCGGAGGAGGAGGAGGTGGTGGCGGATCTTGATTCTAATTCTGATTGGTGCTCTTAGCGGGAGCCATCCTGAAGAGGGTGACAACCATTAGCACATTGACAGATAAAATGAAGCTGAATCAAACGGGTTGAAATTGCAACAAATAGTCTTCACATCCGAACAAAATGAACGAATGCATTCCACTTGAAATGGTCACATATCCATAAGTTGAGAAGCCACTTAGAATTTAGGTAGAGGAATAAATCAACAAGGTACGGATCAAGAACGAATACTCGGTAAGAAATCCCAATCTCAAACCAAATATCCGTGGAAGAAGCACTAGAGCTACAAGAATTCCCACCTATGAAACTCCCGAACCTTTCCGGTTATGCAATCAGGTGTTGGGGATACAGGGGAAGCATAATATCTCACCCAAATCTAGCAATTCCTACATCCAGCTGTATCCATCCTTCAACACATAACCGAGAAAAACTTCGGAAACCATCTACCTCAACCTTCGAAAAGCATACGTTATACAAGTTATGGCGATACTCCCGAACTCCCGCCCTAGTACTGGGTGGTGTCGAGGTTATCTCACCAACGAACTGCATAAAAGAGATTTTTGATGTCGGCGTACTAAAACTCAGGTATTCCAGAACTGCAATGATAAAATTGTGACGACAACACCTCGGAGCTCAACTCCCCGGGACACTGCCACAACCCCTAAAGACAGGAGGCACCAAGAACAATGTTCTCGTCACAAAACCATCGGAACGATTCCAAGATACCCGCGTGATCCTAAAAAAAATTAGTGAAATTTGAGAAGAGAAGAGTCAAAACTCTATGTCAGGAAGCCTTACCAGAGCGATGAGGAGACTGGGGAGTAAAAAGAATTCCTAAACTCTCTGATATATAATTCCTAAATGTCTCAAAACATTTTTCTAGACTCAACTCGGCCGCTAAAAACGATCAATCAATGGGGGCTCCTAAGGTCGGGGAAGGCTCTGATACCAACTTGTAACGCCCTCGATGCGGCTATAGCTCCCACGTGTCGAGGCACGACTTAGAGGCATAACCACATTGAAAGCAATGTCGTAAGTTAGGCAATCTTCGCAACATCCCATGTAATATAGATAATAAAAGGGGAGATACATAGTTGGCTTACACTCTCCACGTCAATCAAAGTACATAAATAGCATTACATCAATCAAAACACTCATGGCCCGACTACGGCGCCAAAATAAAAGATAAACCCAACATGCGACATGGTTCCGATCACCCCCAACTGGGCACCACTACTGATCATCAGGGAAAGACACATAGTATCGGCGTGAGTCCTCGTCGAACTCCCACTTGAGCTCAAGCGCGTCATCTGGAACGGAATCATCAGGCCCTGCATCTGGTTTGGAAGTAATCTGTGAGCCACAGGGACTCAACAATCTCGCACCCTCGCGATCAAGACTATTTAAGCTTGTAGGAAAAGCAAGGAAAATATGTGGAGCTGCAGCAAGCGACTAGCATATATGGTGGCTATCATGTTCGCAAAAGAGAGCGAGAAGAGGAGGCAAAGCGCGAACGAGAAACTAGAGAACATCCTGCGCAAGCATTACTCCAACACCGTGTTCACTTCCCGGACTCCGCCGAGAAGAGACCATCACGGTAACTCACACAGTTGATTCATTTTAATTAAGTTAAGGTTCAAGTTATCTACAACCGGACATTAACAAATTCCCATCTGCCCATAACCGCGGGCACGGCTTTCGGAAGTTCAAATCCCTGCAGGGGAGTCCCAACTTAGCCCATGACAAGCTCTCATGGTCAACGAAGGAATAGACCTTCTCCCGAGACATTCCGATCAGACTCGGTATCCCGGTTCTACAAGACACTTCGACAAGTTAAAACAAATCCAGCAACACCGCCCGAATGTACCGACAAATCCCGATAGGAGCTGCACATATCTCATTCTCAGGGCACACTCAGATGAGACTAGCTACGAGTAAAACCAACCCTCAAGTTGCCCCGAGGTGGCCCCGCAGGCAGCTCAGTCGGACCAACACTCAGAGGAGCACTGGTCCGGGGGGGGGGTTAAATAAGATGACCCTCGGGCTCCGGAAACCCAAGGGAAAAAGAGGCTAGGTGGCAAATGGTAAAACCAAGGTTGGGCATTGCTGGAAAAGCTTTAATCAAGGCGAACTATCAAGGGGTTCCCATTATCACCCAACCGCGTAAGGAACGCAAAATCCGGGAACATAACACCGATATGACGGAAACTAGGGCGGCAAGAGTGGAACAAAACACTAGGCGAGAGGCCGAGCCTTCCACCCTTTACCAAGTATATAGATGCATCAAGATAACAAAATAATATAATGATATCCCAACAAGTAAATAATATTCCAACAAGGAACGGTCTCCAATCTTCACCTGCAACTAGCAACGCTATAAGAGGGGCTGAGCAAAGCGGTAACATAGCCAATCAACGGTTTGCTAGGACATGGTGGGTTAGAGGTTAGACATGGCAATTTGGGAGGCATGATAAGCAAATGGTAGGCATCGTAGCATAGGCATAGCAAAAGAGCGAGCATCTCGCAAAGCAAAGATAGTAGTGATTTCAAGGGTATGATCATCTTGCCAGCGAAGTTGTCAGAGTTGACTGGATCCTCGAAAGCAAACTCAACGGGATCCTCGTTAGCGAACTCGTCTCTCGGCTCTACCCAAACAAGACAAACAAGCAACAAGGACACAATCAACCACGTGCAAACTCAAACAATATGATGCAAACATGGTATGCTATGCGGGATGCAATATGCGATGCGTATTTAAGACTTGACAAGGAATGAAAGAACCTGGCCTCAACTTGGAAATCCAAGTGTGCCACTGGAAAGATGAGATGAAATCGCTTGAAAACGATATAAAGAACGCCGGAATCGGAGTTACGGTTTGGAAATGGCAAGCAATTCAAATATGACCACGTTCTGCGATTTACAGCAAGTGGCCAACTAAATGCAACAAGATGAACATGCTACAACACCCAAACATGACAACAAATTACATGGCAGGGATCCATTCATGATGCTTAACAAAAGACTAGCACTGAACTACGGCCAATTCATCCAATAACAGGTTCAAACAAGCATGGAAAAAATGCATTTGGTAACAGATTTCAGACTTAGTGAAATTAACACTTGTCTGGAATTTCTGATCAGGTAGCCCACTTTGGAGCATGAAACTATATGCTACAGGACCTGAACATGGCAAAGTAAAGCATGGCATGGAGCTACTCAAAGAGCTTAACAAAAGTCCCTTAGTGACCTTGAGCCAAAAGGAATCAGAAAATACATTTGCAAGCATGTGAACATGGCGAAAACATAATCAGTTCTCAGACTTAGTGAAAACTGGAGCATGCTGAAACAGATATCAAGTAGGCATGTTTATGAGCTCGATGCACTCACTACAGAGCAAGTCATGACAATCTAAGCATACACCCATCAAGAATACACATTATACAAGCTAGACATGGCAAGAACAATAGAATAGCAGGCGCGGATCAACTACAACATCCTCGGCAAAATTGCTAACAAGTAGACAATCTGCCCAGATTCACGAAATGACAAAAGTAGAGTTCGATTGACTCAATCTAGGGTGGTCCATAATTGCAAACAAAGACATTGATGGATAGAGCACTACAAGATTATCAAAACATCCTTATTTATTATCCTCAAAAGAGGCACGGATCACTAGGAAACAATATGAACTTATGGCATATTGAGATAAACAGCTCAAGGACTTAGTGAAAATGCTAAGTACCTGAAATCAGCATTAACGAATGCTCCACTTTGCAAGTTTGTGCTAGTCACCACACACATCACAAAAATACATGGATTGCACCCCTGGATAGATGGCAAAAGATATATCAAAACTCATGTAGAGCTCAGGGGCATATCATGCACACAATAATCATGGCAAAAATGACAAATATCTAATTGGAGCAGCAGATCTGACAATTATCTCAAATAGCCTTCTTCCAATAGTATTTCGGGCATCAAGATGAACTCAAATGAAAAAGATGCAATAAGATGAAATGATATGCTCTCTGAGACGAACATTTTGATATGCTATATGCCCAAAACAGAGCTACGGATGAGGAGTTACGATGCAATGAACAAGGGCATATGGATCTGGGAATCGGGGACTTAGAAGAAAATTCCACCTCGCGGTTTAGGGTTGACCCGGGCACGCAAAACGAGGCGGTGGCGGATCTCGCCGGAGATGACGAAGACGGCGGCCGGCGAGGTCAGGGTCTTCGGATCCAGCCCTCCCGCGGCCGAATCTGGCCGGAGGCGAGGCACGGGGCACCGGGAGGAGGCGGCGGCCGGTGAGGGCTTGCGGTGGCGCGGCGGCCGGGGTCTTGAACGGCGAGGTGGTGGCGCCGGCGTCGGACTTCCGGTGGCGGCGGGGCGATGAACCAGGCGGCGGGGCGGAGGGAGACGAAGCCCCGGGCGGCGGCGGCGGATCCCGGGCCGCGGGGGCCAGCCACGGGCCCGCGGGGTGTCGGCGGCGATGTGGGGCGCCCGCGCCACGTGGCGCGCCCCGGTTGGCGGTGGCGGTTTGTCCGGTGGGGGCCGGACGTGTCCAGCGGCGGCAGAGGATGGATCTAGGGTTAGGGGGAGAGTGGAACCGCGAATTTTTAGGAGGGGTCTATATATAGACATAGAGGGAGCTAGGAGAGTCCAAATGATGTGCGGTTTTCGGCCACGCGATCGTGATCGAACACTCAAGATAATGGAGAGGGTTTTGGTGGGTTTTTGACCAAAATGGAGAGGTGTTGGGCTGCAACACACACGAGGCCTTTTTGGTCCCTCGGTTAACCGTTGGAGCATCAAACGAAGTCCAAATGGTACGGACCTTGACAGGCGGTCTACCGGTAGTAAACCAAGGTCGCTTGGCAAGTCTCGGTCCAATCCGGAAATGTTTAATCCCCACACACGAAAGAAAGGTAGAAATGACCACCGAAGGAGAACGGAGCGCCGGAATGCAAAACGGACAACGGGGGAAATGCTCGAATGCATGAGATGAACATGTATGCAAATACAATGCACATGATGACATGATATGAGATGCATGACAACGACAACAACACACGAAGACAAAAACCCGAACCCGAGAAGATAAAATAACTTAACGCCGGAAACGGCAAGAGTTGGAGTACATATTGGGTAATTCATATCCGGGGTGTTACACGGGAGGAGGAGGAGGAAGAAGAGGACGCCGTCCACCTCGGCATCCATTGGCCGTCGTGCCGGACCAGGGCGGCAGGATACGTCATCGGCGGGTCATTCCTGCCCTCGAGGTGCCAGAGAACGGCGTGAAGCGAGCGACTGGGGCGCCCCACCACAGGCGATGCCCCGTTGGTGGAGGGCAACCGCTGCGCCTGCCGCTGCTGGAAGTACGCCGCCCACGCACATGGTTGTCGGCGGTGTACTGCGGGAGGACCCGCTGCTCCTCCGTTAGCGACGCCCGCACGTGGTCGACCTCGTTGGCGAAGTGGTCGTCGCGCGACGACGTCGGGTAGTGGGGGGATGGGAACGCCGCCGGCGCTGAGCCTCCACCCTCCCGGTCCTGCGCGCATGTCGGGAGGCGCCGGGATGTTGGCCTCGAACAGCAAGTACGCCTCCCACTCATGCAGCGAGCGGCGGCCGAAGCCGTTGGCCGCCGCCCCATCGTCGAGGAATCGCTCGCCCATCGTCGCAGCTGGGCTTGGGGAGAGTGGGGAGGAACGCCGGCGGCGGCTGCGCATAGGGAGAGAGAGAGAGAGAGAGAGGGGTAGAGCACGTCGGAGAGGCAGAGCACGACGGCTGTTGGCGGGTGTGGCCACAGGCGAGGGGGTGTTGCTTTTATAGTGGCCGGGCGCCGTGTGTACGCGTGACGGGAATGGGGGGCGTTGCCGCGCCGCCCGTGAGGAATCAATGGAAGACTGACTGGCGGGCAGCCTTGGCATTGATTCCCCGCGGGAAACCGAGGTGTTGTGAGGACAACGAGGCGGGTGTCGCCAACTCGGCGGGTCCACAGTTCGTTCGCGCCAAAATCGCTTGCCCCGGCGTCCTCAGGCGCCACCCAGCGCGTTGAGTTCGGCCTGAATCCGTCGGCGCCAGTTTCGTCCCAAACCAGCAAAAAATAGACTCCTGGAAACGCGAATAGGCTGATTTTTGGGTGCCTACGTGAAAAATTCGTCGGGGAGCTTGTTGGAGACGCGGCTGGAGATACTCTAAGCTCATGTATCTAACGACCGTGGCTAGCAGCACGTGCTTGCGGCAGCGCTCCTCCAACCAATCTATGCCCGCGTGCGAGCGAGGAGCAAACAAAACGGACCTGGGCTAGAGACAAAGCTCTCCCCGTCGCCGCAACTTCTGGGGGAAGTTCTTACCTACCAAGTCGATTGAATGGTGGCTACGATTGAATGGTGATCTCTAGCATTCGTGTTCGCGGATAAATACGGGAGGAAATATACGGGTCCTGTTGAAGATGCCCTAAATATGCATTTTACTCGCCAGAACAGAACGTTGGTGCTGAAGATACGTGCCAGTCCTACCACTGCCATCAGTAGCAGAGCCACCTCGGGGGGCCCGACGACAGAGGGTCGTTTTAGTAGACAAAGAAAAGGGGGCAGAGGTTTGGGTCGCTCCTACTCAGAAACCCCAGATTCCCAAATTCCTCCCCGACCTCCATCCCGTGGAATCCAACCAACGCGGGGAGGCACCCAGCACACCGGCGACGATGATCCAGCTCCTGTTCGTGGTGCTCGTCGCCGAGGCGGCCGTGGCGACGGTGCTGCTCTTCAAGACGCCGCTGCGGAAGCTCGCCATGCTGGGTCTCGACCGCCTCAAGCGCGGCCGCCGGGCGCCCGTCGCCGTCAAGACCGTCGCCGGCGTCGTCGTCACGCTCCTCGCCTCCACGCTCTACAGCATGGCCGAGATCAGCGCCCGCGCCGGGGACCCCGAGGCTGGAGGCGGCGCCGCCCTCTCTCCCACCGACCAGGTCCTCTTCTCGCGCCACCTCCTCGAGGCGTCCCTCATGGGTAGGTCTTGGTGACGCACGTCCCTCTTGCTCCCTTACGGCGTTTTGACTGGAAATCGTATCTATGTGCCTGCTTTAGTCTTGCTTGTATCGTCCTTGTATGAGACGGTAGAGAGATTTGGTGATGTACAGATCCATCTCATACAGATCTTTGCTCAAATTGCAACATGCAAGTAACTGAAATTGGTAGGAAGAAGATGCGAGGGGTTAAACAGTATAAGGTGGTGTTTGGATGGGGAATTGCAATCTGAGATAGATATTAGGATATGGAGATATGGGTTTTGGATTAGGGTATGCCATTTTTTTTCTTTCACCACAAAATTTCTTGTATGTTTCAGGTTTGGGAATAAAGTTCCGTATGACCAAAGGGATGGAACCATATGGATTATTATGGAACTTTACAAGCATTTACTTATATATTCATGGGAACAAATGGAAAATTCTCGCTGCTTGATCATGTTTTGTCTTGTTTTGAAGAATCCCCATAACTAAGAATTTCAAGCAATAGTTTCCAATTGGCTGGCTGTATCGAACTTATTCCTCCATCTGTTTTGTATGAATGAACTAGCTTTTGATGTAGACATAGGCTCGTTGTGCAAGTATCCTAGCCATGTGGGAGATTGAACATTAGGCTTTGATATTGTTTCTCTTATTGGCCTATTATTTTTTTTACCGAATCCGCTGATTTAATCCCCGCTAATCATAGTTAAGGTTAAGTTATGAATTGTGCAACTGTTGTATTGGGTGGATTTATGTGCTTGAATTTTTTGATTATTGTGCCCTGTAAATTCAGGCCAAATTCAACAGGTCTCTTCTTGACTTCTATCATCCTTGATTTACACCTAAGTTCTGGCGCAACTAATTGCTCCCATAGAGTTTATGGTGCCATTCAAATGCTTAATTTTCGTTTCTCCTGCTAGTTAAGTCTATGTTGGGATTTTATTTCATGTTTCCTCAACTCGTTAAGTTCTAGTACATCAGTTTTTATTATGTTCTGGATTTTTATTGTATGTTTATTATGATGTAGTATGTGTTGCTGAAACAGAATAAAAAGAGTTATTAGTAGGTTCACCTTTTCCATACCAATACCTTTCTTCAGTAGTGTATTTGTGTCCATGTTATAAGTTACTTATTTTCTCACTTCCCAAACGCGTGATGTTACTTATGTTCAAATCTGAAACTGTTTCATTACCGCAACTACAAACTTTGTCAGACAAGTGACGTGGGGGGGCGGGGGGTTGGGGGTGAATTGCCACACTCTTGCTGTTACATACGTTCAGGTTAGCGCAGCTACTAACTTCACTAGAAAAGTGATGTGTGGAGGTGAATTCCAGTTTATAGATAATATAACGTACTGTATTTCTCAACTGTACCAAAATAAATCCACTTCGTACTTACCACGATGCATGATATCTGTTCTCCTATTTGGCTATGCTAATGTTCTGAGTGATTTTTTCAGGTTACACTTTGTTTCTTGCTCTAGTCATTGACCGACTCCACCAATATATCAGAGAACTACGTGGGCTAAAGAAGAATGTCGAGGCTGTATCGAAGCAGAACAAAACATTAGAGGAAGGAAAACATGGAAGATCTCAGGAGATAGCGAAATACCAGGAAGAGGTTGCCACTCTGAACGAGGAGATGAAGAAACTGAAGCTGCAAGTACAAGAGAAGACCGAGGAGGTCCATGTTGCTGAGGACAAGGCACTTGCTATTCAAAAGCAATCTGAAAGCTTGCTGCTTGAATATGACCGGCTCCTGGAGGATAACCAACATCTCCGGGAGCAGCTGCAGTCAATTGATCTCAGGCTCTCCAATCCTTCCTGAGAGAAGAATGTATTTTAGTAGAACATTATCCTACCGTGAACCTACTTCGTGCTTGAAATTGTCTGTCGCTTTTGGAACGAAGTTGAGGTTACTCTTTCCTAGGATGTTAATACCCAGATGACATGCTAATTTAGTAATGCCTCTCTTATCGGTTTTATTGTCTTGCAGAACAATATGGTGAAACATGTATGCTAGTACGCAGTTAAGTTTGTGAACCGCTGTTAAAGTGGTGCACTGTTCTAATGTTTTTAGTGATGTCTATTTTTCCGCTTAGCCGTTCAGCATCATATAATCTACTCCCTCAGATCCATAGTAAGTGTCGCAGTTTTGAACTAAGGTTGAACTAACCTTAGTTCAAGACCGCAACACTTATTTTGGATTGGAGGGAGTATATGTTTAAAAATGTTTGAGAATTTCAAAAATTGTTTGGATTTTATAGAAATGTTAAAATCAAAAAGCTCACAATTTTAACAAGAAAGTTTTTTTGTGTGTGTGTTAAGAGCAACTCCAACGGGGCGACCTATTTCGTCCGCTGACGTTCGTTTGGGTCGGCGCGGACACAAAAGTCGGCCCAACGTGCCGATCCAAACAGACGCACGTCCGCTTGGCGTCTGTTTGCCAACCCATTTTCGGCCCATTTTTGAGCCGGATTTGCGTCGGCGCGGACACGGGACGGACGAGCGTGGGCCTTCTCCTCCCCTCAGGCCCGTTGGTCAGTGGTAGCCTCCACCATTTTCCTCCATTTCCCCCCAAAACCCTCCCGCTCGTGCGTGCTCCCGTCCCACCCCCCGCCATAGACGACGACGTGCTCGACCTCGCCGCCGCCGCCCGGGTGAAGATCATGAAGGTGGATCTCAATACCGTGTCGCCAAGGAAGAGGTCGTGGTTCGGGAAGATGCAGGCCGACATGCTCAAGTTCAACGATGAGTGATCTCGTGGCGGCGAGCGCCATCTTTTTTTATGCCGGCGGGTGTGCTGGTATGACCACGGGAGCGCGATGGCGTGATCGAACTCAAGTCCCATCCCTTTTTTGTGTGCTGGCATGTATGCCGGCCGCTGACGATTGCACCAGCATGAACTGTGTGATGATATTTTTTAAAGCCGGCATTGTATGCCGGCACTGGCATGGTGCCAGCATGAGACATGGCTGCTGGCATGATCTATGGCCACGGCCATTTTTTAAAAAATTACATGTGGACATGAAATGGGTCGGCGCGTTGGGCGCACTACCGTTTCAAATCTAAAACAGGGCGGATGCTGGACGGACGGCGGACCCAAACAAACAAAAAGTGAACAAATGCACCGTCCTTTCATGTCGGCCCGTTGGAGTTGCTCTAACCGCTAGAAACAGTACCACACTGAAAAAATCACTTACTGCTGAAGATGCTCTTACACGTATTATGATCAGTTCCAACTAATATTCCTGCACTTAGTTCTGCATTGATTAATTTTCCCATGCGCAAGTGTGATTCAGATGCATGCAGCTCATGAAGCACACTACAGAGTACACAGCAAGGGAAGCACGATACAGTTTTGTACGTGTTTCATTCATTTATTCTAGGTATTTCAATTGGCGGCCATTTTTTTTGAATATTTTTATCTGAATTGCATTCATTTGCCTACAAGGCTTTGCAGCCCATCGCAAGATAGGATGCAAGTGAACCAAAATTATAGGAGGCACAGGGCGAAGAGATAACCATAAAATGACACACACACCAACACTACACATAGCATGGGAGAACAAAGATGGAAAACACAAAGATGAGCACCGCCGGTGTAATCTAACGACATCAACCAGCCGAGACCAAACCACGACATTGTACCGTTGACACAATTGAATGACTCCGTACATCCGAGACTGCACAACGCCGCGACACCATGTGTCATGGAGCGCATTCGAAGGGACACACGAGGCCAAGACGGCGCCACAACACCTCTGTGCCATCGATGTAGTCGAAGGGCATCATCTAGCAAACCAAACCACGACACTGCACCGTCGACGCCATCGAAAGCCGCCGCATAACTGAGACTGCACAACGCCACGACACCACCTGTGTCGAGGGTACATTCGAAAGGTTACGCGAAGCCAAGGCGACGCCATAGTATCTGTGTGCCACCAGCGTAGTCATAAGGCACGGCCTAGCAGAGACACACAAAGGACACTCGAGCACGACACACACTACCATTGACCCAAGACCGACCACACCACCACCATCAACCTCAAATCGGCAAAACAACATCCCAGACCTCAGGCGAGCAGCGTCTCCAAAACAGATGCCACCAAGGTGGTAACAACGTCGAGGACGCCATCATCATACAATCCAGGAGCTGGATCAAAGGATTTCACCCGGAGAATGAACAAAGTAGGCGAGGAACCAATGCATCACACGACTGCACCTCCAAGGAGGGATCCGACGCCACAGGGCGTCGCTGCCACCAGTGCCGACCGAAGCCGACATAAAGCTTTCGCCCTTTTGCATCACCCTCGCTGTAATGCTCACAATGCGGCTATATATCCCACGTGTCGAGGCACGACTTAGAGGCATAACCGCATTGTGGTTTTGTTGCAAGAAGGGTCATCTTCACACAATCCCATGTAATGAACAAGAAAGGGATAAATAGATAGTTGGCTTACAATCACCCCGTCACACAATGATCAAATAAATCAATACATCATCCAGAGTACACACATAGTCCGACTATGGACAAATCCAAAAGAAAAGAAGATAACCCCAAATACTAGATCCCCGATCGTCCCAACTAGGCACCACTACTAATCATCAGGAAAAGACATGTAGTAACGACCAAGGTCCTTGTCAAACTCCCACTTGAGTTCGGTAGCATCACATGCACTGGTATCATCGGCACCTGCAACTGTTTTGGTAGTATCTCTGAGTCACGAGGACTCAGCAATCTCAAAACCCACGAGATCAAGACTATTTAAGCTTATGGGTAGGATGAGGTGGAGTTGCAGCAAGCACTAAGTAAATATGGTGGCTAACATACGCATATAAGAGTAAGATGAGAAACTACGCAACGATCGTGAAACTAGAAGTGATCAAGAAGTGATCCTGAACTACTTACGTTCAAACTAACCCCACCGTGTTCACTTCTCGAACCTCATCGAAAAGAGACCATCACGGTTACACACACGATTGACGCATTTTAATTAAGTCAAGTGCCAAGTTCTCTACAACCGGATATTAGCAAATTCCCATCTGCCACATAATCGCGGGCACGACACTCGAAAGTTTAAACCCTGCAGGGGTGTCCCAACTTAGCCCATGACAAGCTCACGATCCGCGGAGACAATCCTCCATCGCGGGACCCTCCGATCAGACTCGGAATCCCGGTGCATAAGATATTTCGACAATGGTAAAACTAGTCCAGCAAGACCTCATGATGCACCGACCTAGCCTGATAGGAGTAGAGCGATCTCGTTCTCAGGATACACCGGATGAGCTACGCGTACAGGTGTATACCAAATACCCTAAGTTGCCAAGGGGTGGCCCCGCACAGTGCTCTAGTTTGGACCAACACTCATGTGGAGCACTGGCCCGGTGGTTGATTAAGTCCATGGGGTCCGAAAAGTCCCTATGCAAGTTTTAGTTGTGATTAGGCAAATGGTAAAACCAAGGTTGGGGCTTGCTGGAGGAGTTTTATTCAAAGCAAACTATCAAGAGGGGCCCATAAACCCTCACCGTATTAGGGACGCAAAATCAAGGAACATAACATCGGTATGACGGAAACTAAGGCGGTAAGAATGGAACAAAACACCGAGCAAAAGGCCAAGCCTTCCACCCTTTGACAAGTATATATATGCATTAATTAAATAAGAGATATTGTGATATCCCAACATATCCATGTTCCAACATGGAACAACCTGCAAGGCACCTGCAACTAGCAACGCTATAAGAGGGGATGAGCAAAAGAGGTAACTTAGCCAAACAAATGTTTGCTAGGAAGGTGGGTTAGAGTCTTGACATGGCAATATGAAAGGCATGATAAACAAGTGGTAGGTAGCGCGACAAAGCGATAGAACGAACAACTAGCAAGCAAAGATAGAAGTGGTATCGAGGGTAATGGTCATCTTGCCTGCAAAGTTCTCGGGGTTGTCGAAAGCTTGCTCCTCATAAGCGTACTCAACAGGTTCCTCGTTCACGAACTCGTCTCCCGACTCTACCCAAAACAAGAACACAAGCAACGGAACAACAATCAATCACGGTGCAATGCACAAGCAACATGATGTAAGACATGGCATGGAATGCAAGATAGGATGTGCAATGCATATGGGTACTCCGGAAGGGAAATGATGATTAAGGCATAAACTTGGCAAACCAAGTATTCCGCTGGAAAGATGGGGTGATTTCGGTCGAAATTCATATAAGGATCACCGGAAACGGATGCACGGTTTGCAAATGACAAGTAAAACAAGAATGATGCAAATCTGCGCTTAACAACACCATAGCACTTAGGATACATCAAGAAACTATGCTACAGCACTCCAACATAGCAACAAAGCACATGGAAGTAAAGTATACATGAAGCTCTACAAATCATGAACACCGAGCTCCTACTGTAACTCACTAGAACAATCCTAAAATAGCATGGCAAAAATGCACATGATATCAGCTTCACAGACTTAGAGAAAATACTAAACATGTCAAAACAACACCAGGTAGCAATGTTTAGAGCTAGCAAACAACATGCTACAATAACATATCATGGCAAATAAAGGTATGGCATGCTAGTACTAAAGACATAGAACAAAACTCCCTTACTGGACTTTACCCAAAGATGCACGGAAAATATGATAGCATCCATGCAAACATGGCAAGTTATATGTTTAGTTTCAGACTAAGAGTGAATTGAAAAAAGCCACCACATTGAAGCGTAGGTTTGCAGAAAAGACTCTTCTACGAATTTGTGCCCGAAAACACTGATTCTTGGCCTAATCTTTTGCAGAAAACACTACTTGATGGATTTAGCCCATTTGATGACCATTATGACAGATGGAGCCCACCATTTGCTGATGTGGCTAACGGTCTTTTTGCCAAAACGTCCTCCCCTCCCTAAAGAGTTCTCCCCTAAAAAACTACCCTCTCCCTGCTCCTCCACCTCCCTCCGGTGCGCCGCCACCTCCCTCCCGGCGCGCCCCCGCCCTCCCAGCGCCGCCACCTCCCTTCCCGTTTACGACCCCGACGCGCAGCTCGGGTGCAAGCGTAGCAAGCGGCAGCCGCGCGGCGGCAGGCAGCTCGGGCGCGACCCCTGCCTCCCGACGGAGCAAGCGGCAATGACGACGCACGTCTCGGTCACAAGCGGCGACATGCTTGACCCCGCCCTCCCAGCAGAGGAAGCAGCGGCGACGGAGCCCTTGACCCCGACCTCCCAAGGGAGCAAGCACCAGCGGCATCGCGCAGCTCGGCACAAGCACCGACGGTGGCGCGCAAGCTGCAGCAACCAGCGACCTCGACGGTGAGCGAGCGGTGGCCGCCGGTACCAAGCGCATGGCGACTCCAAGCCAGCAGCACTGCCGCATGCATGAACCAGCCACCGCCTCGTCCTCTGGTGCTCGTCCCACCACCGCCAGATGCGGCACCACCGGCCAACGACAACGAGCCAACCACTTCCTCCCTCTGGACGGTGTGGCCATGGCTGGCGACGAGGACCATGAGCGTCGATGCCTCTGCTGCAGGCCGGCGACGAGGAGCTGATTGCGTTTTGTACTTTTACCCGAAGGGTGACTATGCAAAAATACCAGGGCCCCACATGTCATAATCGAGATTAAAATGCATAAAACGGTTGATCAGTGTTTTTTTGCAAAAGATTAGGACTAAAATCAGTGTTTTCTAGCACAAATTCGTAGAAGAGTCTTTCCTGCAAACCTACGCTTCAATGTGGTGGTTTTTCGCAATTCACTCAGACTTAGAAGAAAAATAGAGCATGGCAGAAACAGATTCATGATAGCAACTTTGCAAGCTCATGCCACTCACCATAAAGCATTACATGGCATCACAATGTAACCAACAGTAAGTAGACATATTCATGAAGCTAAGCATGGCAAGAGCAAGTACATAGTGTACATCGATCACTAGCGAAAGTCATGGCAAAAGTGAACCTCATGTTAACAATCTGCCAGCAATAATATTTAGCAAAAATAGAGCATGGTAATGACAAGCTAGAGTACTCCATAATTGCAACCAGAGGCATGAATGGATAAAGCAATACCACATCTTCAAAATACTCTTACTGAACTACCTCTAAATGTGTATGGATCTAATGGTAGAAACATGACAACATAGCATCAAAATGTAACAGGAAAAGACTAAGCAACATTACTGAGTGTCTGAAATCAGCAACATCACATAGCCTACTTTGCATGCTTGTGATAGTCACCACATAGATCCTAAAAATACAAGGCTTGCACCACTGTAAAGATGGCATGGAGATGCTCCTAAAACATGTAGACATCATGCTCATAGGATGCACACACAAAAAGCAACGAAAATGACAAATCATCAAGTTATGTTGAATTCCAGCAGACAACATCATATAGCACTTTTGCAACAAAGATTAGGTCAACAATATGGATAGTAACATGCATGAAAATGACCCTAACATGAAGAGCATCACGAGACGAACATTTTGATATGACATGCATGCAAAACGAAGCTACGGTCATGGAGATATGATGTGATGAACATGCACACATGTTGTGAAAAACTCAGGACTTGGCAGTTTTGGATAGTTAGGAAAACTTCAAACGAAAAAAAACACTGGTCCGGGAATCTCACGAGATGGGCTCGGCCCAAGTGAGGGGGAAAAGGTGACTGGGCCAGCGGCTAGGCTGTGGCCCACGAGGCGAACGAGGTGAGCGGGCGCGACCGACTTCGTCCTCCCGATCCCGCCTGAATCGGAGGTGAGGGCGGCGGTGGCGCCGCGGGAAGGTCCGGCGAGTGGATGGCCGCCGGCGAGAGGGGGCGGACGGATCCGGTCGTGGAGCCCCCGGATCCGGCGACGACGGGGCCGGGCGGCGACGCGGGGGTGCGGGCGCGGCAGCGGTGGTAGTGGTGACGCGGCGGGGCGGCGCAGTGGCGCGATAGTTTTGGATAGTTAGGAAAACTTCAAACAAAAAAAACACGCACTGCCGGGAATCTCACCAGATGGGCTCGACCCAGGTGAGGGGGGAAAGGTGACTGGGCCGGCGGCTAGGCCGTGGCCCACGAGGCGAACAAGGCGAGCGGGCGCGACCGACGTCGTCCTCCCAATCCCGCCTGGATCGGAGGCGAGGGCGGCGGTGGCGCCGCGGGAAGGTCCGGCGAGGGGATGGCCACCGGTGAGTAGGGGCGGACGGATCCGGGAGTGGAGCCCCCGGATCCGGCAACGACGGGGCCGGGCGGCAACGTGGGGGTGCGGGCACGGCTTCTCCGGCGAGTAGGCAGGGCGCGTCAGCGGTGGTGGTGGTGAGGCGGCGGGGCGGTGCGGTGGTCGAGGCAGCGGCACGGTGCTAGGGTTCGGCGCGGGAGGCGTGGTGGCGGGGAAGGCGCGGGAGGACAGGTGTCGACCTGTGAGTGGCTCGGAGCGGCAGCGCGGACATGTCCGGCGGCGAGGTGGAGGCGATAGACTAGGGTTTGCCCGTGCTTTTTGGAGGGGGAGGCTTATTTATAGGTAGGGGAGCTAAGAGATTCCAATTTTTTAGGGTTCAACCAAGTCTTTATTCATGCAAATTCCATAAATGGTGGGATACAAACTAGATCATGCGGGACCGACATCCACACATGTTTCCCTTGATCCAAAGAATGTGCAAACTTGGCTAGTCTATCGGCGTCATGATTCGCCGCTCTACTTTCAAACATAAAATTACAATTAAACTGTAAAGCCCTAAGGTTTATTTCAGAAACAATAGCTCTGTATCTTGCGCTGCTTCCTCTATATATATCGTTTATGGCTTGCTTTGAGTCGGACGTGATAACCATATTCTAGAGAAAGAGGTCTGTCGCAAGTGCTAGGCCTTCCCTTCATGCTAGTGTTTCCAACGTGGCCACATCAGAGATGCCATTGATAACCAACACTGAGCTGCCAAGGAAGTTTCCCTTGCCATCTCGACACACCGTCGCTGCTGCTCCCCTATTGTGCACCTTGGAGATTGCTGCATCAACTTGGATTTTCATGTATCCCGGAGGGGGCGCCTTTGGCTTGATAACCAATGGTCTGGGGGCGACATGCTTCCTCTTCCCCTGAGTAGGTAGTAGCTCAAGTTCATGGATGAACCTTGAGATGAACTGGTGGGCTGCTGCGGGACTTTAAAACATTTGTTCATGGATTGCCTTCCTCCTTGCCCACCAAATGGCCTAGAGAGTGACAGCTAGGCGGATGAAAGCACCATGAGATAAAGAGTCAATCATAGCAAACAACCGCTGTTTCGCATTAGGTTCAGTCGTCGCACACATATGCTTTGCCAGTTCTCCATCCACCATGGCCCAAACGCACCGTGACATCGAGCATTCCAGCATAGAATGGCAGCAAGAATCTGGTGCGCCACAAAGCCCACACTCACATGAAGTCGACATGTTTTTGTGTGCCTGGACATCTTCAGTGGGGATGGATTGCTTAGCAAGTCTCCATAGAAACATCCTAATCTTTCCAGGAACCTTTGGCTGTCACAATTCCTTCCATGAATCAACATCTCTGGCCGTGCTTGAAGATCCTGTCGATCCATCAAGCCACACTCCTCTTCTGTACTTTGTTTCTACCATCATTCTATATGCCGATCTTACCGAGAAGCACCTGTTCCTCTCAAAGAACCATGTCCACGTATCCTCGATATTTGTGGTACACAATGGTATCTCCAAGATAGTTGTTATATCTACTAGAAGACAAACCTCTTCCAACCTGGCGATGTTCCAGGTGGCCGAAGTGGCATCAATCAATTCTGCGACCATCTGCAGAGGGTTAGATGTTCATGCACCATAGGGCCGCATCATCTCCTTCCTAGGTATCCAGTTTTCATTCCAAATGTGGGTGGAGTGACCATTACCAATAGTTCTGATCAAGCCTTGTTTTAAAATGTCTCAGCCTTCAACAATTGATCTCCAAACCTGGCTTGGATGGCTACCTAGCTCGGCTGATAGGATAGATGACTCCGGAAAATATATGATCTTCAAGATCCAAGCACTCAGCGACTCCGGGTGCTGAAGGATCCTCCATGCTTGTTTCGCCAAAGTGCCAAGTTAAATAATTCAAAATCCTTGAATCCCAAGCCTCCCATGCTCTTTGGTTGTGTCATCGCCTCCCACGAGACCCAATGTGGTTTGCGTACCATCTTTACTCCCCCACCAAAACTTATGAATAAGCATGTTTAGATGTTCACATAGTCCTCTTGGTAGCTTGAAACATGACGTAGAGAAAATTGGAACTGCGTGGGCCACTGATTTAACTAACACCTCCTTCCTTGTTGTTGACATTGTTTTTCAATCCATCCTTGCACTTTACTACACAAGTAGTCCTTTAAATACTTAAACGCCCCATTCTTGGAAGACCCCACATCAAAGGGCATACCAAGGTATTTTGCACTTAAGGTTTCATTTGGAACTTGCAGCAAAGCCTTAACCTCCTGTTTTATACTTTCGGAGCATTTCTTGCTGAAGAAAATTGTGGACTTCTTGTGGTTAATTCTCTGTCCCGAAGCGTGACAATATGTGTTCAACAACTGGTTTACCTCATTCGCCCCATCTATACTAGTCTTGAAAAACAGCAGGCTGTCATCGGCGAATAATAGGTGGTTAACTGGTGGTGCCGAAGCCGCCACTTGTATCCCACCTATGTTGGATGACTCGTCTATAGATTTTAGGAGGCGCGAAAGGCCCTCTGCTGCTATCAAGAAAATATATGGGGAAATAGGGTCTCTCTGTCGAATCCCACGAGAAGGTTGAAACTCATCAAGCTTCCTCCCGTTAAATAAAACTGAGAACTTCACAGATCGTACCATGCCCATGACTATGTTAACCCACCTCTCCGTAAATCCTAGTTTCAACATTATTGCCTGAAGATAGTCCCACTCGACTCTGTCATATGCTTTCATCATGTCTAGTTTAAGTGCACAGTGGCTATTTCTCTTGGATCTATTGCGCCTCATGAAGTGAAGACACTCATAGGCAGTAATGATGTTGTCAGTAATAAGCCTGCCAGGAACAAAGGCGGATTGTTCCTCTGAAATGATATCCGGGAGCACCACCTTGAGCATGTTTGATATAACCTTGGATGCTATTTTGTAAAGTACATTACAAAGCGAGATGGGTCTGAACTGTGTCAAAGAAGTAGGGTTCTTTACCTTCAGTATGAGGACAAGAATTGTATCGTTTATACACTCTGCAGATTCGGTTCCATTAATAATACGAAGGACAACCTCTGTCACCTCATTCCAGCAAACTTCCCAATGTCACTGGAAGAAATGTGCTGGAAATCCATCTGGACCCGGCGCTTTCATGGGGAACATTTGACAAAGGGACACCTTGACTTCCTCTTGTGTGTACTTCGCTTCTAAAATTTGGTTCATTGCTGGGGTGACCTTCTGGGGTACTGATGAGGGAGTCCTGGACTAAGGGGTCCTCGAGCATCTGGCCTGTTAGCTATGGGCCGGGCTGATGGGCTGTGAAGAACACGAAGATCGAAGGCTGCACCCGTGTCCGGATGGGACTCTCCTTGGCGTGGAGGGCAAGCTTGGTGACCAAACATGTAGATTCCTTTCTTTGTAACCAACCTTATGTAACCCTAGATCCTCCTGGTGTTTATATAAACCGGAGGGCTTAGTCCGGAGAGTCAGATATTCATTACCATAGCCATACAAGCTAGACCTCTAGGGTTTAGCCATTAAGATCTCGTGGTGGATCAACTCTTGTAATACTCGTATTCATCAAGATCAATCAAGCATGACGTAGGGTATTACCTCCATAGAGAGGGCCCGAACCTGGGTAAACATCGTGTCCCTTGTCTCCTATTACCATCGACCTTAGACGCACAGTTCGGGACCCCCTACCCGAGATCCGCCGGTTTTGACACCGACATTGGTGCTTTCATTGAGAGTTCCATGTGCCGTCCCCAAAATGTTTGATGGCCCCTTCAATTGTCAACAATGATGCTGTCCAAGGTGAGACCTTCCTACCTGGATAAATCTTCGTGTTCGGCGGCTTCGCACTGTGGTCCAACTCGCTTGGCCATCTGGAGCAGATCGATAGCTACGCCCCTGGCCACCGGGCCAGATTTGGGAGCTTGAACTACGTTGCGGACATCCGTGGAGACTTAATCTTCCCGGATTCGAGACCGCGACAACCACTCCCGGTCACTCCGATGGACATGACCTAAATCTGTCATCGAACCGCATCCAGGAGATAGCTCCTGTAACCGCTCTGGCCTTAGATCCAGAGCAGACAGCACCATCCAAGGACAGGAAGCTCAACCCCACCATGGAGGCCACAGATTCCCCGGCGTTGGAGCCACGCATATACTTAATCTCACACGACACCCATGCCACCAGAACACTGGACTCATCTCCGGCCAAAAGTTCCGAACCATGTGAGCCCGCGGACGCCGAACTTGATCGTTTATCAATCTTCAAATTTAGCGCCGCAGACATCTTCCAGCACTCGCCCTTGGGCGACATGCTAAACTCATTAAAGAACATGTCCTTGGTGGAGGACTTACATCCGAATTATATCCGGTTTGAACTAGGGGCTGATGATGGAGAATTTTGCTTCCCACCCGCCACCCACTCCATAGCCACCGTCGAGGACTTAACTGACATGCTCGATTACGGCTCCGAAGACCTCGACGGTATACACGACGATGCCGATGAGGAGCAGGGCCAAAACCCGCTGTTTACCGGATGTTGGATGGTCACTTCTTCATACGACGTATACATGGTGGATACACCTAAAGAAACTAACGACGATGACAAAGATGATCTGGTCGAGGATAAACCTCCTGAGACACAGCCTAGACACCGGCATCAGCGGCGCCGCTCTAAGTCACGTCGTGCAAAAGACAGCAATGCCGACACCGGAGAAAACAACACCTCGGATGATGCCGGAGACAACAAAGACCCTGTTGAGGCAATGTCCGAACAGGATGAACGGGAAGACAAGCACGATAGCCCCGATGAACAGGCCATACATGAAGACTTGGAGGATAGAAATTATCTTCCACTCTCTGAGGATGAGGAGAGCCTCGGCGACGAGGATTTCATCGTGCCTGAGGAACCTCTCGAGTAGGAGCGCTTTAAACGCCGGCTATTGGCCACTGCAAGGATCCTAAAAAAGAAGCAGCAGCAGCTCCAAGCTGACCAAGACCTGCTCAATGATAGATGGACAGACATCCTAATAGCCGAAGAATACGGCCTCAAGCGCACAACCAAGGGTTACCCAAAGCGCAGATTGCTACCTCAGTTCGATGAGGAGGCGCCGGAACCTGTACCACGCGGTCAGGACAATGCGGTTAACCGACCACCATGCGGTCGGGATAAAGCGACAGCTCAAGCCGAACAGCAGCCCGCCTCAACCCAAAGAAAAAACAAAGATAAAACAGCTCGGGATCATACATACGACCCTCGGCAGGACCTGGACAGTAGAGCAGAACATACCAGATCGATCTACGGACCGCGAGGACGTGCCTCGATGTGCAACGGTGGCTACCTATTCGGACGTGACAAGTATAGTCATGACCGGGCCGAAAACCGCAGACGGACTCCATCTAAGCTACATCGCGATGTGGCCCAATATAGAGGCACCGCGCACCCACTCTGCTTCACTGACGAAGTAATGGAGCATGAATTCCGAGAAGGGTTTAAACCCGTGAATATCGAATCATACGACGGAACAACAGATCCCATGGTGTGGATTGAGGATTTCCTTATCCATATCCACATGGCCCGTGAAGACGACCTTCATGCCATCAAATACCCCTCGTTAAAACTCAGAGGACCAGCTCGGCACTGGCTAAACAGTCTGCCTGAAAACTCAATTGGCAGCTGGGAGGAGTTGGAAGATGCCTTCCGAGATAACTTTCAAGGTACATATGTCCGGCCACCGGATGCCGATGACCTAAGTCACATTGTCCAGCAGCCCAGAGAGTCCGCTAGAAAGCTCTGGACTAGGTTTTAAGTTAAAAAGAACCAAATTGTTGACTGTCCAGATGTGGAAGCCCTTGCGGCCTTCAAACACAGCGTCCGGGACGAGTGGCTTGCCCGCCACCTCGGTCAGGAAAAACCAAAGTCTATGTCATCCCTTACCGCTCTGATGACCCGCTTTTGCGTGGGAGAAGATAGCTGGCTCGCCCGTAGAAGCAATAGTGCCAGTGATCCGGGCACCTCCGAAGTGCGGGACGGTAATGGAAAGCCATGATGCAATAAAAACAAACGTCGCAAGAATAATGAGGGCACACAGGACACAACGGTCAACGTTGGATTCAGCGGCCCCAAACCCGGCCAACGGAAAAAGCCATTTACGACAAACAAAGATGAACCATCCAATTTAGAGAAAATATTGGATAGGCCCTGCCAGATCCATGGCCACCCCAATAAACCAGCTAATCACACCAACAGAAGCTCTTGGGTCTTCAAATAGGCCAGCAAGTTAAATGCCGAACACAAGGGGAAGAGGCCGCCCGGCGATAGCGACGACGAACAGGCTCACCAACCGAACAACGGGGGTCAGAAGCAGTTTCCCCCCGATGCAAAAATAGTAAACATGGTATACGTGACACACACACCCCTAGAGGTGAGTGCACGGAACACTCCCTCCGTACAGGAGATCCTACTACGGCTACCTCAGCCGAACTACGCAGCGGCCTTGTCACGCCACATACCATGTCGGCCATCATGCCGCCGGTCTCCATTCAACATGACCGATCAATGTCCATATTGGACTAGCAATTCAGCTTCCGCCATTCGCCTAATATGCCTTTGAAGTGGGTACCGCGCATACATAATTATGCACTTAAAATACCCTGGGCATCGGCGGAAGCACAATGAGGGTGGGCCTGCAAACCCCTATAACCCTACTTTTCTAACTGCTCTTTTCCTGTTTTCCCTCTACAGTTAGCTCAAGGGCCGGTCACCCCGAGGACTCTACCAGAGTTCGGGTTCGTACAATCACCCAAGGGTTATTCCTGTCAAGGAATCCCTTAACCGAGGACAGGCGGCGCAGACGTGCGACAGGAGGTTCAAAATAACTTTTTGTAGACCGCGTGCTCTATTCCGAGCCTGTAAAGTGCCTTTTTCCTCATCCTTCGACCCCTGGCATGTCAAATAGCCAGAGTCACGGCTTTGTTATCTATATAATAATTGGCGTATCACTTAGCTCCCAGTAAAAGTAGCCAGTGTCCAGTATGGACTTTTTCCTAATCGATCTGAATTTTTGCTCCCGTGGTTGTTTTACACACACACCTCGGCATAACCCGCCAGGGGCTCGGTATGGGAACAAATGAGTTGCCGGCAAGTCCGAACAGCTTTATAGCGTACTTCGGCGTCGCGAGTTTGGCCTTATATGCATCAGCCCCGAATCATGTCTTGGGTCAATAGTTGGGTTGCCTGGCTCCTATGCTTGCTACCCTACGTTTCGCTCTATTGGCTAGGGTAGTAAAGGGAGAACTAATGCGATTGTGCTTCCATTTCATCTGGTCAAGCACCTCAGTAGAGAAAGCCGAAAACTGACTGTCATGATGCGGCGAGAGCTGGTCAACCACTCGACGACTTATCAGAATATTTAGCGATTCTCTCCGTGTCATACAAAGGATCTTTTCCAGATCATTTTTTTGCAACACATCTTATTAAAAATAAGCCGCGTATATACCAGGGGCTATATCATAGACCCACCATAAAACTCCTATGGCTAAGTGAAAGTGTTAACGCCCTATACTCTGATTGCCTGGTTCGCCGCTTTGTCACCTCCTTCATGGACCAAGACGTTGGGTCAAGAGTGATCAAATGCTTTTCAGAACACCCCCGTACTTCCTACGAGGGGGCTGAAGCCGACGACTGGAAAAATTTCAGATTATATAAAAACGGCCGCACAGGAGGAACAAAAGCTTTCGAGCAAAACATAAAAATAGATTAAATATAAAATTGTCTTTTACAATTCCCATACATCTCACTCGAATATTATGTTTTTTGAGCATTGACCCTCTATCAAGCGGGAAGCCTCTAAGAAGTCCTCAAAATAATGCTCCGGTGCGTGATGGTCCTTGCCCTTGGGTGGACTCTTCGCTGCAACATTGATGGCCTTCATCTTCCCCCAGTATGTCTTGACACGGGCAAAGGCCATCCGTGCACCCTCAATGCACGCCGACCGCTTAACAGCGTCGATACGTGCGCCGCATCAACAAGCCGCCGCACCAAGCCGAAGTAGCTATTCGGAATAGGCTCAGTCGGCCACAGCCGGATTATGATGTTCTTCATGGCAGCGCCCGATATCCTATGAAGCTCGGCCCATTGGGACATCTGTTCATTCAGCAACAGAGGGCGCTTTGATGCGCCAAATTGTGACCATAAAAGCTTCTCCATTGTATACCCCTCTTGTGCTTGGTAAAACTGCGTCGCATTGGAAGAACTCTTCAGCAAGTCTGAAAACTCGTCTGGAGAACTCCACACTTGGTTAAGCTGAGCATAGTTCGGATCATAGAACTTAGTCTGTAGCAAAAAGGGCTTACCGTCCGCAATCTCCCCAGCTTGCCGGATCTCATCACGGGCTGCTCTGGATTCAGACCGCGCTTCTCTAGCCTCTCGCAAGGCCTTGTCAAGTTCAGCTGTTTTGGCTTCATTCTCCTTCTCAAGATATTCACAGCGGCTAGTAGCATTTTTTAGTTTGAGCGCCATCGCGGATATTTTCTCCTCGTCTTGGCGCCGTGCAGCTTGTTCGGCCTTTAGCTCAGTCGACGCCTTTTCGGCAGCCGCATTACTAAACCAAGCCCGCTCCTTGGCCCGGGCCAGCTCCGCCCGAAGAATCTCAATGGCGGCGGCATCATCTGCAGCCATATATATCCCAGTATGCAATTTTCAGCATCACGCTTATATTACAGACACGTATATAAGGACCACTCCGAATACATACCTTGCGACTCGTCAAGACGCCTATTGATTAACGCAATGTCATCCCCTGCCACATCAAGCTTCTGCTGCAGCTCGACAATATCTGTAGTCCGGGCAGTCGTTAGGGGAGAAACAACCTATGTTCCAATTAATCAGGCTAGTCCCTGGGCATTTCTTTTGATCCTCTAGTTGCCTCCCTTGGGAAGCCAATCAGAGTCTCAGGGGCTACTATCTATACACAGGTGCATTTCGTGAATAAAATATAATGGAACATATTATAGTACAAACCTCGAAACCTCTTAGCAGGCCCACAAAAGCCTCATTCAATCCGTGCTTCGCGGACAGGACCTTTTCAACCACCGTGCCCATCAAGGTATGATGTTCCTCTGAGACGGACGCCAGCTGCAGCATGTTAGTCAGTATATCCGGCGCCTCTGGATCTCCGAAGGCTTCTGTAGGAGTATGGCCACCCTTTGAAGGGATCCATTTATTCGTATCCTGCTGTAGACCGGATTGTTCGGGACCTTCATTACTGGTCCCCGGACCCGGGCCACTGAAGTATCACCTTCGGGTAATATCTTCATCATCCCTCGCACCACCTGTTGGTCGGGGGAGACCCTCCGCTACGACACCTCGAAGTCGTCCGCCCTATGGGGCGGAGAGGCCGGTGGAGGCGTCTCGCTTTCCATCATCTCTGGGAGAAGGTCCCCCGAGGAAGAGGATTGTTGAAGAAGATTGCATGCCGAACTACAAAAATATATATATTCTAGGCATCACAAGAAAAAGAATAGAATAGGTCTAAAACATCCTTGTTTACTTACGATTTGGCCTGAGGCTTGTCCTCATCATGAGACTGCGCGTCGATGTCCTCCAAGCCTGAGCCGCCCGACAGAGCCATCTTGCCTCACTTAGGAGCCTTTTTCTCCCACTCTTCGGAGGTGGCCCTTTTCTTTCC
>NC_041392.1:574016495-574060540 GCF_002162155.2 Triticum dicoccoides
GGTGACCTCCCCCTCATTTTTGTCTTAGGATGATGGGATCTTGATTCCTCCGGACACAATGTCTGATGCACCTTTGGGATGGAGGCCATCTTTGGTCCTCTCTGCCTTGCCCCCCTTTGCAGGCATCTGGTATGGTACCAGGGCCAACACCCTTGTTAAAACAGGATTCGCTGGGCCTTCGGGCAGGGGGGCTAAACACATGATTAGTTCCGCTTTTTTATCCATCCCTGGAAGAAGATAGTTCGCTCAGCACCATATTACGGTATGCGTAACTACAAAGTGTTCGGAAGACAAGTGCTTACCGGGGTATCCGGACGGTGGCAGTCAAGGCCAGCATCCTCAGTAGTGTCCGGCCAATGTTTTTTGCTTCCCGAAAAACAGCTTCCACATCCCTTCGTGCGTAATGCCGAAAGAGTGTTGGAGGGTTCGTGGTCCTTCTGGATTAAGCTCCCACATGCGGTGATACCTGCGCTGGCATGGCAGGATTCGGCGAACTAGCATCACTTGAATCACGTTGACAAGATCAATGTCTCTCTCAAGGAGGCTTCGGATGCGGCTCTGTAGAGTTTGCACTTCGTCAACTGATCCCCAGTCCAGCCCCTTGTTAATCCATGATGCAAGTTGTGGCAGAGGGCCGGAACGGAATGCATGTATAGCTGCCCACTTAGTGCGACGGGTTTCCATGACATAAAACCACTCTCGCTGCCATTGGTTGGAGGTTTCGGTGAAAGAGCCTTTTGGCCAAAGAGTGCTGGTAAGCTTGCTCACTACAGCACCATCGCACTCCGCCTGTTCCCCATTGACCACCTTTGGCTTCACACTAAAAGTCTTGAGCCATAAGCCGAAGTGTGGGGGGATTCGGAGGAAGGCCTCGCATGTAATAATGAACGCCGAGACGTGGAGGAAGGAGTCCGGAGATAGATCATGAAAATCTAGTCCGTAATAAAACATTATCCCCCGGACAAAGGGGTGAAGAGCGAACCCTAGCCCTCGGAGGAAGTGGGAGATGAATACGACCCTCTCGCCAGATCTGGGGGTCGGAATAAACTGTCCTTGAGCAGGAAGCCTATGGTGGATTTCCGTGGTCAAGTATCTGGCCGCCCGATGCTTCGCAATATCCTCCTCTCTAGCGGAGGAAGCCACCCATCGGCCTTGAGGGCTGGATCCTGACATGATGGGGAGGCTCAAAGCAATGAAGTCGGACCTTGGGTGCTAGAACTTGAGGTTGGGAAGGCTGAAGAGAGGTTTGGCATAAAAAAGACGGCCCTTGGTTCCTTTAGAAAGGCAGCGGGTATTGAACGCCTCCTCCTAAGCCCGAGAACCTGCCTATTCCTAAGGAATCTTTCCCACGGGACGATTGGGTTACCCACGCTCATATTGATGAGAATCCGCGATAAGGGGACACGATCTCTGCTTCGACGGGACGTGCCAACAAAAACCACGCCCTAAAACGTGGAACTGCGGGGCGGGAAATGGTTCAAAATAATGACCAGGCAAGCGTGACGTCACGTTACTAAGTGGTCAGCAGATTGGATTCGTGAAATATTATACTCTCTACGGCTGTGTGTTGCAGATCCGGACACGTTTGTTTCATCCGAAGACTATCTTGGAGTTCGGAAGGAGGAACCCGCCTTGCAATGCCGAAGACAGATCTACGCGCTGGATACCTTGTCATTGAAGCCAGGTTCAGGGGCTACTGAGGGGGTCCTGGACTAAGGGGTCCTCGGACGTCCGGCCTGTTAGCTATGGGCCGGATTGATGGGCTGTGAAGAACACGATGACCGAAGACTGCACCCGTGTCCGGGTGGGACTCTCCTTGGCATGGAGGGCAAGCTTGGAGACCAAACATGTAGATTCCTTTCTTTGTAACCGACCTTATGTAACCCTAGATCCTCCTGGTGTTTATATAAACCAGAGGGCTTAGTTCGGAGAGACAGATATTCATTACCATAGCCATACAAGCTAGACCTCTAGGGTTTAGCCATTACGATCTCATGGTGGATCAACTCTTGAAATACGTGTATTCATCAAGATCAATCAAGCAGGACGTAGGGTATTACCTCCATCGAGAGGGCCCGAACCTGGGTAAACATCATGTCCCCTGTCCCCTGCTACCATCGATGTTAGACGCACAGTTCGGGACCCCCTACCCGAGATCCGCCGGTTTTGACACCGACAACTGAATCCAGCACCCTATTGATGTTATGTAATCCTTCAGATAAATACAAGTTGCTGTAAAACTAGTGGTGTGCTCCTCCATCTCAGCTACCACCTCGGTCACCCTCCCATCTGGCAGATGCAATGCTTTAATTTGATTCTTTTTCCTTCGTCTACTTGCCCTTAAGTGGAAGAAGTAGGTGTTGTTATCCCCATGTGCCAACCATTCCACCCGGGCCCTCTGGCGCTAGAGCATCTCTTCTCTATTAAACAGTTCCACCGGCTGGTCACATGTTTTGACCTCAATCCTAGATGGTTCAGTTCTTCCAGGGACCGCTCTCAGGGAAGCAAGCTGAGTCTGTAAGCTTCTAATTTCCCGCCTTACATTGCCAAACACGTTACGATCCCATGTAGCTAGACCCTCTGAAAGTGATGCTAGGTTCTCTTTAATCCCTTGAACCGTTCCCTCCTGACGCTGTCCCCAGCTGTGTGCCACTGTGTCAGCTAAGTTCTCATGGGACTCCCACATCAGTTCATATTTAAAAGGCCGGGGTCCACCTGTGCATGCATGCACGTCGATCAAGTGGAGCACCAATGGTGCGTGATCAGAGGAGGCTGCTATTTCGTGGCTCAGCTCGGCTTGTGGTAAGGCAAGAATCCAGTTTGCCGAAGCTACACACCTGTCCAACCTAACCCGAGTAAAAGTCCCTCCTGCCACCTTTTTCTTGAAACTCCACGGGATCCCCTTGTACCCTATGTCCGAGATACCACAGGTGTCCAGGGCATCCCTAAAAGCATCCATCTGTGCCTGACTGCGGCTGCCAATTACGTCATGCTCATTTGCATGTAGAACTTCATTAAAATCTCCAATGACTGTCCATGGAAGCGTACTTGCAGCCACAATGCTTCTCATCATGTCCCAAGTTTTGTATTGCTCAGGGACTTGGGCCTCTCCATAAACAAAGGTGATGCGGAAAGGGAGAGTCACAAGATCCTCAACCTCCATATCGATATCATACTGCGAGTAACCAATAACTTTTGCTTTTATTGAATCTTTCCAAAATACACCAAGGCCACCACTCCTTCCCGAACTACCAACTGCAAAACTTTTATTGAAGCCTAGTGTGTCTACCATGTTTTCCACTCTTTTACCCTCTATTTGAGTTTCAAGGATACATAATATAGAGGGAGCAAAACGCCTCGTTAACTCACCAAGCTCGCGAACTTTCGCGGGTTTGCCAACCCTGCGACAGTTCCAGCATAGAAGACTCATCGCGCTCGGTGCGACTCCTCTAGGGAGCCCGCCAAACGCGCATCAGAGTTGTTGCTAGTTGTAGCCTTCAGGTTTCCCTACTCAAACATGATCATAGTGGCTTTCGTCCTCTTTGGTTCTTGCTTGGAGGTTGGGCTCTGAGGTACCGCCGTTGGGGGTAAGGCCAGAGGCGCTTGACCCGGGCTGTTTTGTGTTACATAGTCCAGCACCACAGGCTCCCCCAAGTTGACTTGTGCTGCTCCACGCTTCCTGTTGCCTTCAGCCCCTATCATGTCTATGCCATCTTCTTTACGACTAGGGTCATCCCGTTCCATCCACTCCTTGCTATCATGCTGACTTGCACCATGCTGGTTTGCCCCACGACCTGCCCCACGACCAGCTCTGCCTCTGCCTCTTCCACCACCCGGCAAACTCCCAGCTCCACGGCCATGGCCTGGACCCTTAAACCAATCAGCACGAATATTTTTGAAAACTAGCGCTAATGGAGGATGAATTCCATTGCCACATTCTTTATACAGGTGACCTAACATGCCACAGACACCGCACCAGTTAGGCAATCTCTCACACTTGACCCTGAAAATCTCCCTTTTCTTTTTAATCACCAATGAAACAACGTTCCTGAGAGGCTTTGTGACATCCACCTTTACACGAACCCTGAAAAAGTTACCCTCAAAGTATTGGGACTTGGGTTCAGCATAGATGAAGTCTCCAACAGTTGCAGCAAGGGATTTGATCAGGTCAAAAAACAGTTCCGGGAGGTCATGAATTTGAATCCACATCTCAATTTTGTTCAAACTAATCGACGAAGGTCTGGTGATTCCGTCATACAGCTTGACAACGACAGCCTTGCCCTTGAAGGTCCATGGCCCATCTTCCATTACCTGCTCCCAATCACCGAGGCAAGAGAATTGCAAGGTCTATAGGTTATCCTCCAGTGGTCGGAACTTAACTTCTTGCGCTAGATCCCATGCAACCCGCATGTTGCGGAAGAACCAATACTGACTATATTGCTTGTCGATGTGCACACAAGCAATTGCCATCCATCGAGCAGCTTCCTTCGGTATGTCACTATCCTCCACAACTATGTCCACTAGATCATCCTCTTTCAATCCCAACTCCTTCATCATTGCTTCAATGTCGCTCATCGCCGCTTCAGACGCCGATGTTGAGCCCTCCATCATATCTCTTGCCCGAGAAACAGCGGATTCCGTGGGCGGGATCTTCCCTACGCCGGCCTCCTGTCAACCACTATGGCCACCCACCCAAGGGCGTCGGCGGTCGGTGGTAGGGAAGCGGAGGGGATCGCGATCTCCACGTCGAGCGAGCGCCGCCGGGAGGAGGAAAAACCCTAACTAGAGGGGATCAAGGCGCTAGGAGAGTCCAAATGAGGTGCGGTTTTCTCCCACACAATCGTGATCCAACGACGGAGAGAATGGATGGGGGTTTAGATGGGTTAGTGGACTGTTTTGGAGGGGTGTTGGGCTGCAACAAGAGAGGGGCTTTTGCGATTACCCGGTTAACCGTTGGGGCATCAAACGACCTCCAGATGGAACGAAATTTGACACGCGGTCTAACGGTGATGTACCAAGGCCACTCGACAAATCTCGACCCATTTCGAGAACGTTTTTCTCCCGCTCACGAAACAAGATTTGAAGGGTGCAACGGGTGCATGTGGGAGCGTCGGATTGTGAAACGAACAACGGGAAAAAAGACCGGATGCATGAGACGAACACGAATGCAAAAGGAGATGCACATGATGACATGAGATGAAATGCATGACATGAACAAAATGCAAAACGAAGACAAAAACCCAACCACGAAGAAAATATCATATCACATAGCCGGAAATAGCAAGGGTTGGAGTTACAATTATGAAAAGTTACATCCGGGGTGTTACACTCGCCACCTAGGCCGAACCACGTCGCTACTGAGACCGGAGGCAGCACATCACGACTTCCACCAATGTGATTTCATGATAAAACGTTGCATGCACTTTAAACATTCCTTAAAGTATGTTAAATAAATCAGACTATTTTTTCCCAATTTTTCTGTTCACGGCATGAGCATTGAGCTCAAGCTGAGAAATTCAAAATTTTACTTTTGGCTCTCCCCTACTTTTATGTGTCAACTTACTTTCTATATCTTTGCATGACCGACTACTTCGTCTACGATGCTCCCGCTCTGCAACCCTTGAACCGGACTCGCCAGCAGAGGTTGCCTACCGCTTGGTCCTCCAATTCCCGGACCAGACCAAATACCAATTCAATTTACTGGGCTAAGTACCAACATCAAAAACCTCTCTCTCAAAAAAAAGAGTAAAGAGAAACTTTATAGCATTAACACAATAGTGTTGACATAAGAAAAACTCTTTCTGCTCACAAATACTTCCTCCGTTCACAAATATAAGATGTTTTAATTTTTTGTAAACAGAGGGAATATCCAATATAAATATGGGTACACAGATAAAGGTTGACATATGTGGTACCCATCTGAACGACCGCATTATAACACTATAAAGGGTACTCCCTCTGTTTAACAGAGGAGTACCCTCAAAAGAAAACACAATTGTCTAGTAGACATATAAAGAACTAACAATGCAACTCATACTAGCAATTTAAGCCAACTAATGAGCAACTCTATTACACATCTCTATTTACATAGCAGAACCCAACACCTTTTTAAGCTTTGACGTCCTTCATAATGACTCCATCCCGCTCTGCTCTATCTGGAGTACGAGGGTTTCCACCACAACCCTGGCACCAGAGTCTTTAATCTTTAATCCAAACGTTTATGAATAAGTGCGCCACAATACAGAACGCCGAAAGCAACAAATGCATTGGAAGTAATCCTTATTTTCCTTCGAAACGCATCTCCATTCCTGTAGGACAGAAAGAAAAACTTTTGAGGAAGTGAGCAACTTCCTACAAAATTATAACTGCATATGATTGATGATTATTACGCTTTGATCTGTGATTCAATTGAAGGTTTGCCACTGGTGGTCATCTTGGAAGAGAAAGTTTGCCCGACCCCTGTAGCTGGACGCTCAGATGCTGACTTCATGATGTGATTTATGTTTACTGAGTTCACACCAATTCTTGAGCAGCTTCTTGTAACAAGCTCATCGGGACATGGAGAGGTGTTCAAGTACCTTGCTGCCTATGATTAGACAGGATGAGAAGTCAGAACATGCACCTAAAGTTACTATTTTTTTCCCAAACCAAGAGAAAGGAAATACCGCTGCCGAATCAAGAAATCAGATTATTTCTGAAGTGCAAGATTGCAGTATTTAGAGAGAGAGAAAATAACTATAGGTTCCGCTATTTTTTTCTTTGGAAATTATACAGGACTTAAGCATTCACTTCAGAAGGTGAGAAGCACCAGGTTAATCCAAGAACCAAACCTAGGCGACAGTTAATCCTAGAACGAACCTGTGCTACAGCTTCTAAAACATACATAAATGAAGCAAGTAATCTAGCAACTTGTAAAGCCATGGAGCCCAATGTTATTGGGGATCGCCAGTCTAGGATGGAGAACTCCACTAAAAAGCATTACTGAGAGACACAACACCCCTTCCTGAAACCAGCATGGAAGGAAATTTCATAATATCACATGGAGGAAATTTCATCAATTTGCTAATATCGCGTGGAAAAAAGAAACAGAGATATCTGCAGCATGGGCTATATATTATTCAGTTTGACAGATAGACTGAACGGAACAACAACAACTAAGCTTGTGTTTTGATATAGAGTGCTTTAAAAATGACAGGTATCCCAAAACCATTTAGGCACTAAAAACCGAGGGACGTTTAGCAGTTTGCAGCATTTAGAAAAGTACAGTACATTTTAATTTATGTCAAGTGACTTTGTTTTGAGTTATATCACATGGCTATCTTGAAACAGCAGGAGCTCTGCTTTTGCATTTAAGAAGAGTAGAGAAAGTCATTACAACATGCAGTCTGCCAAGGCAGATTGCCTTGCCGGCAGCCGCCAACTCGGCCAGGCAGGAAGCCTAGGCGGCCCTCAAAAAGCAGGGGCAAAAAGGAGGAAGAAAACCAACAAAAAAGAGCTGGGGGGGAGACAATTTCCTCCTCCAGCGGTCAGCCCTCTATTGTCACAGGGCTAGTGGCCTCGTAGAAAACTCGAGCCTCATCTCTTATCATTCCAGCAAGTGCAACCGGCGTCAGCTCCTTTTGCTCGAAAATTCTTCTATTTCTTTCCCTCCAGATGTTCCAAGCAATGTAGGCCGCTAATGTGATTTGCTCCTTGTTCCTCTCCTTTGTCCCCCTGCCTTCACAGAGGCTGGCCCACCATTCCCTAATTGTTGCAGCTGACGGAACCTCTATTGCCATTCTCCTAGTGCCTCCTTGGAACTGCATCCAGACCTCTTTGGCAAAACAGCAGCCTAGTGTGATGTGATCCGCCATCTCATTTTCCTGGTCACACAGAACACACATTGCATTATGGGGCCATCCCCTTGCTTGCAGGCGATCGGTGGTCCAGTTCCTGTTTTGGATCAACAGCCATAGGTAAAACTTGATCTTCCCCTCCATCTTACTCTTCCGTATTTTGGCCAGATCAGGTTTGACCACTCTTGCCACAAATTGTATATCATAAGCAGAGGCTGCTAAGTAGCGTAGGTTTGCAGTTAGGTTCCAGCAGATTTGGTCTTTGTCGTCCCTGAGATGCAGCAATTGCACCTCTTCCCAGAGCCGCACGAATTGGTTAAGCTGCTCCTCCCCTATCATTCTCGGCAGTCCATGCATCCATCTTCTGTTGTGGAGCGCCTCCCGCACCGATATCTTCTTGAACCTGGCTAGTTGATACAGTTCTGGAAAGACCATGCAGGGGGCTTCTCCATTCAGCCATCTGTCCGTCCAGAAAGCAGCCGTTCGCCCATCCCCTAGCAGGATCGAAGTGCAGCTCGCAAACAGTTGCTTGTCCTTCTCATCACATGGCGTCGGCGATCCCTTCCATGGCCTGTCTTCCTCAGCCCAGCGAAACCATTCCCATCACAGTCGGAGGGCCCGACTGAAACATTCAATGTTCTTCACCCCCAGCCCTCCATTCTTTATTAGGGAGCACACTTGTGTCCAGTTTACAAGGCTTCGCCCCGCAATGTTTGTATCGTCCGCCTCCCAAAGGAAATTTCTCCTCAACTTATCCACCTTCTTGATAAACCATTTATCAGGGGCGAAAGCAGTCAAGAAGTATGTTGCCGTGGCCGTGATCACCGAATTTGTGTAAACCAGTCTGCCCTTTCTGTTCAGAAGCCGGTCTTTCCTTAAAGACAGCTTACCGGCAATCTTATCAATTAGCGGTTGCACCTCAATCCTCTTCGGCTTACGCACTCCCAGGGGCAGCCCCAAGTATTGACAGGGAAGGGATCCTTGGGCAATCCTAGCAGGCCCTAGTAGCTGTTGCAGGTCATTGTCCAAGCAAGCAATTGGGTATGCCACCGATTTACTCAGGTTTGTTTTGAGACCCGACGCATTTCCAAACATCTCCAATATGGCAGTGACAGCGGACATCTCCTCATGTGCCGGGTTGATGAACAAGGCCGCATCATCTGCATAGAAACTGGCCCGGAAACGTGCCACCCGCGTCCCTAGTGGCTTCAGAATGTTCCTCTCTGTTGCCATCACAAGCAGTCTCTGCAGTGGTTCCATAGCAATGATGAAAAGCAGAGGGGACAGCTGGTCTCCCTGCTCAGGCCACGGAGATGGAGAAAAGGCGCTCCGGGTGTTCCATTCAACGGTATTCTAGAAGAGGACGACACCAATATCAGAGCAATCATGTCTCTCCATCTCTGTCCAAACCCCATTGCCTCCATCACCTCTAACAAATATTCCCAGGATACTGAGTCGAAGGCCTTGGCCACGTCCAGCTTAAGGAACACAAGCGGTGATTTTGTCGAGTGAGCCGCTTTTATCACATTCTTGACATAGAGAAAATTGTCCTGGATTGACCTTCCTCGAATGAAGGCGCTCTGATTTTGCGTGACCAAGTTGTGTATCTCTGGAGCCAGCCGAGCGGCGAGCATTTTGCTTACAAGCTTTGGAACGCTGTGCATGAGGCTCATAGGCCAAAAATCTCTGGGGTCCTGAGCATTGTCCCGCTTAGGGATTAGCACGATGTTTGCCGTGTTGAGGAGATCCCAATTCCTCCCTCTGAGATTGTAAACACAGTTAACAGCCGCAAGTAAATCCTGCTTGATGACCGGCCAGGCTCTCTTAAAGAAGGCCCCCGTGAACCCATCGGGGCCTGGCGCCTTCTCGCCATGGGTCTCTTTGATCGCTGAGAGTAGCTCGGCCTCCGTAAATGCCCCCTCTAGGTGATCCAGCTGTCTACGCGACAGTCCCAACTCCTGCCAGTTCAGTGTTTGAGCCCGCCCGAACGACGATCCCATGAGTCCCTTAAACTGCTCCTTCAGAATCTTAGCCTTTCCAGCATGGTCAACGACCGGCCCCTCCCTTCCCAAGAGGACCGGTATGTGGTTCTTACGCCGACGGCCACTCGCCCGCATGTGAAAAAACCTGGTGCTGGCATCTCCCTCTTTGATCTCCGTCAGTCTTGATTTCTGCCTCCATCGGGCCTTGTCCACCACCGCAAATCCCAATAGCTTGGCTTTGAGCAGATTCCGCAGGCGCCTTTCCTCGTCAGTTAGGTCCCGGTCCTCCTGGGCAAGGTCAAGTCGGAAGATCACCTCGCTCGCCAGCCCCGACATGAAAACAGCCCATCTCTTCTTGCTTTTGTTCCACGCCCTCAGCGCCTTCGCAGTCCTTGACAGCCTTGTGTGGAGCACCCTAATGGGGTCCCTCGATTGGACCTCTCTGCCCCATGCCTGGGCAACAATTGCGTCAAAATCAGGGCACTTGAGCCAATGGTTCTCAAATCTAAACGTGTTGTGATGGGATGCATCCATCGGTCTGAGAACCAGCGGGCAATGGTCGGATATATTTGTTGAGGCCGGGGTAAGCTGGTAGTGAGGGAACGCCGCTCCCCACTCGCTGGAAACCATCACCCGATCAATCCTTGTGAGAGTTGCATTCCCACATTCGTTTGACCATGTAAATCTCCTTCCAAGCAGGGGAAACTCCATCAACTCCATCTCGTCAATGGCTGCCCTGAACCGGCCCATTATCCTCAGGTTGACGCTATTTTTGTTCTTATCAGAGGCTCTCACGATCAGGTTGAAATCCCCCATCATCATCCATCTTGGCAGCATGTGCTGTTTGGTCCTCTTCATTTCCTCAATGAACCGGATTTTGTCATCATCTTGCTGAGGCCCATACACCCCGGTGATCGACCAGCAAAAACCATCGGCCCTTCTCCTAACTGTCCCCGAGATCGAGAAATCCCCAGCCGCAAGTGGTTCCACCTCAATCTCATAATCCTCTGAGCAAGCAATGAGTATTCCCCCTATCGATCCATCTGCAGGAAGCGCAATGAAACTGTCAGCAAATCGCGGCCCAAGCATCTCCGCCACAATGTTGCGTGACATGTCACAAATCTTTATCTCTTGCAAACAGACAATATTGCATTTAAGATCAGCAACGAAAATCTGAATAGCCCTTCTCTTCGCAGGGTTATTAATCCCCCTCACATTCCAATTCAGATAGGTGCAATCCATAAATCAAACTGGGATAACTCAGCAACAACACATCTCCATGGCAGCACTACCTCATAGCCGCAGCATAAACTGCCGGAGCAAACACCAAACTCCCATCCCTCCACCCAAACTCTAACCACAAGATACAAAGGCAGAACTATCATAGAAACCTGGCTAAAAACCCAGCAATACAGAGCCTGAAAAGGATCTTCAGGCGCAGGCCACCGGCCCTCCCTGCCTTGCCCCCTTCCCGCCGCTGGTAGCATCCATCAGTGCCTGAATCACTGATATGAACCGCCCAGACAACGGTTTCTTGTACAACTCCCTGTACTTGAGCAGATCGTCCCCCGTCGGCGCCGCTGCCGGCGCCTCACCCGCTCAGATGTCGCTTTTCTTCAGCAGGACCAGCTGCACCTTGTCCATTGTTGACCACCCCGCGGTCGGCTTGGCTGCCAGCCTTCCATTGCTTCTCTTGGAGGGCTTCACCGCCAGCAGCGCCGCCGGCTCCTTGGCGACTGAAGGGCGGGGCAACAGCGACGCAGGTAGGAAGGAGGAGCAAGAGATGAGGAACAGACTGAGTGGATCAGCTGATTCCACCTCCTGCTCCCCCGCTCCCAAAGAGCCCCGCACCCCCTCTTGGGCCAACACCAGGCGGCCGCTGGCAGTTGGCGCCCAACCTGGATCGGCCCACCATCCACATTCAGCTCCGCCTCCAGCAACACGCCAGTCCTGGCCAGCCCCTCTCCTCCTGGGCTTCCGCGCCCCCCTCCTCCTGGGCTACCGCGCGGCGAATGCGGTCGAACAGGGCCGCTTGTTCATCACCCCCAGCCTCCTCTTGGCGGCCCACCACCGACACTCGGGCACATGCACCAGTGGGGCCCTCTGCATGGAAAAGGCCATGCACGTCCTTTTCTTCTCCCCCGCTCGTCGTCCCCCCTTCCTCATCGAGCCCTGCCTCCTCTGCATCAGTCTGCCCCGCACCAGCCGCCAGGGTGGTGACCACAGATTGCAGATTTTCATGAAACTGGTCCGCCCCTTCTTCCGCCATCTCCTTCTGAGCCCGTGCCTCCTTCCCTTCTTGACCCCTGTTGACCCCATCAAAGCCCCGCTGATCAGAGAGCATGGGGGTATCATCAGACCCGAGGAAGGGGTCTACCACGGACCGCGTGCCCTGGACCTCACCGGCGTCGATCAGAGGCGCAAGAGGCACCGTCGACGAGCCGGAGTTCCGTCGGCCAGAGCCGTCGTGCCCCGCCTGTCCTCTCCCCGCAACAGCCCGCTGCCGGACGGCTCCACCTTGTCGCAAGCCAGCACTAGCCTGACGGAAACCCTCTCCACTTCCATACGTCCTCCTTCCTCCCCCTCCGCCACCGCTGCCTCCATTGTCGGGGAAGCGCAGCCGCGAGTGAGCCGACTGCCTAGGCGGAGTCGGTGGGAAGTCACCATCCTCGTAGCTGAGGAACCATCTATAGCCCCATCTTCCCGGCCAATCCGGCACCACTCCATCCTCCGACGGCAGACCGCTGATCCCACTATCGTCGCTCATCTCGCTTCCCGGGCTCAGCGACGGCGGCCGCGAGAAGTCCACCACGTGGTCGAGGTGGATGAGCACCAGGTGCCCCAGCAGGCCAACCTTCCCCCATCTCGGAGGCACCTCCTCGAATATGTTGAGCTCCGGATAGTGCATCCCAGGCGATCCCGACTCCCTTGGCTCTTCCAGTTGCAGCATCCCTCTTGTCTTGAGCTTCTCCACCGAATCCATCCAGACCCACAGGCGCAGGCAACCAGTCTCCTCCTCACTCCGGACCTCCTCGTCGACCCCTTCGATAAGCATGGAAGGGTCGAACAGCGGGGCGACGGAGTCCACATCCCACGCATGCTCAGGCACCCCTTCCAAGCAAACCCGCACCTTGTACAGCAGTCGCGCCGGCGAGGCCTTCCGGAACCGCGACCACGGCGCTACCATGAAGGCAACGCGACCCAGCACCAGGTGACCCTGGCCTCCAATCACCGCGTCGCGAATCGCCGGGTCTTCGAAGATCCACAACAGCTCCCCCAGAGCCCTCATCGAGACCTTGACTGCGGATTCATCGATTCGGAACCGCAGTGCAAGGGCCCTCTTGACGTCGACGAGCTTGAAGGGGAGCGGCGCTCCGACCACCACCGCCACCACCGCACATCTTGAAAGCTTCCTCTCCGCCTCCGCCATGGCCGCCGTCCTCCGCGCCGTGGCCACGACCAGCCCGCGCCGAGCGTGAGGGTCAGCCGCCGGAGCCTCCATCGCAGAACGAACAGTGGCCCGAGGAGAGGGGCCCGCCGGCGGTGGAGGTGGAACCAGCACGGACTCCGCCCCTCCCGCGCCTCCGAGCGCCTGCGCCTGCGCCTTGACCCCGCACCACCTCGCCCGATGCCCGACCTCACCGCAGATCAGGCACCTCAGGCGATTTTTGTACTCTACGATCTACATACCCTTGTAGATCGCTAAGCGGAAGCGTTCAAGTGCTATCATTAAAAGCAATTCAAATAACTTTGTGTCGGGCACGCATAATTTGGTTTAGCACATGTTAACGCATGTATTATAAAATCCATATTTATATACCTATGTGTGTCAAGCCTTCAACTTATGTTGTTTTAATCTACTTGTGGATAAAGCAGCTATCCGCTAGATACTAATCCCTCCGTCCCATAAGAATCAGAAGGCGGAGTATACGTACCGAGAAAGATCCGGCCAGCCCGGAGTAGGATTTCTTCAGCAACACCCGCAAGGCCATCGCGGATCGAGGCGTGGCGCTGTACAAAAATCTGCGATGCCCCCACGAACGATTTGCTCGGCCCAGCCGATGAAACGATTTACCAGCCCTGCTGCATATAAACTACGTGATCAGGAGGCAAGACCTTGCGCGGTACCGGAGGTCGATCCGTGTTTGGATTCAGTTACAGGTCCGCCGCCGCTCCCGCAGCTTCCAGTATCCAGAGCAGAGAAGAGAGGAGACTTTTTTTAGGGAAATGTTTACAAACGGTGCACCGGTCGAAGCTTCGATGGGTCCCGCGCACGCCGCTCGCGATACAGAGCTCCCGCCCCTCCGTTCCACGTTGTTTTTTTTTCTTGGTCCATCACGTGGCCTTGGCCCACCACGTTTACTCGGTCAGCTCTAGTTTCATCAAGCGATTCAAGCTGTGAGGTGAGAAAAATATCTACAACTGCAGACGGACGAAGTTACATCTGTTTTTTGCTGCAACGACGATGATTTTTGCTGCAACTGCCGTTGTCTTTTGCTACGATCAGCGTGTTTATTTGCTATATCCATTTTTTTAATGGTGATGATTGGTGGCCGGCGTTCGTGCAGATGACTGGGACAACATTTTTTTGCTGCAACTATCATCGGATTTTGCTATAACTGACGAAGAAATTTGCTACATCAATTCATGGCAGAGATGCACCTGGGACAACAACGATGATTTTTTGTTGCAAATGGCATTGTCTTTTGCTACCACCAGCGAGTTTTTGCTACATCTATCTTAATGGTGATGTTTGGTGGCCATTATTCGTGCAACCCGTGCAGCGAACGTCGACGGTGGAAAAAAGCTTCAACTATCGATTTCTTACCCAAATGAAAAAAGTTGCAACTGTTTACATGAAAGCTTCAACCCTACATTTAAAAAGTTTCAACCCGTTTACATGAAATTGCTGGAACCGGCTTTTCTTCCTCGACATGGCCATGGCGTCTCTCTGTAGCAATTTTTTCTGCGCTCTAGGTTGAAGCACCGTCGTCGCCATTGTTTTTGCCAGTTGCAGCTTCCTCGCAGCATGGTCATGACATTTTTTCGCTGACGGTTCCAGCAATCGGCGTCTGGCAGTCTCTCGCCGTCGAAACAAATTACGTTGCCGGTTCCAGCTTTTGTACATACTGTTTGTAACATCGACGGTGACGGCATCACGGCTTCCACTACTGCTCTGGCCGGTTGCAACTTTCCTGGCGGTCGGTTCCAGCTTTTTATGACCACGATTGTAGCACCCCTGGTGATCAGTTCGAGCATGCATCGACACAGTCGCGTGGTAGTCGTCTCCAGCACCGGCGGCGGCCTGCAGAGCACGAGCGGCGTCCTGGGGCGATATTTTTTGGTACAACCGGAGCCCTTTTTTGTTGTGAGCAGCGATGAAATTTGCTCCCACTGATGTACATGGCGCCGGCGAGGCTACGAGCGGCAGCGGCGAGGCTTTTGAGCGCCGCCCGGCGAGTGGTGGTAGTGGGGGCTCGAGCGAGAAGAGAGCGCAGCTGTTGCATGGGTGGAGCCGGGGACAAGGGCGGCGACCGGCGACGAGGACGGCCGGCGAGGGCGCCGATCGGCGACGGGGCCGCCGCGGGGGTGCTTCAACCTTTGTCGCGGGGTGATAGCGGGGCGTCGGACGTCGCTGTGGCCCGTTGCAATTTTGATCGAAGGGGAATAACCAGGAGAAGGACAAAGTAAGGGGGTCAAATCTGACGGCTCTTAATCATAGTATCGGGCGGCTGGGGTTCGACCGGCCAAACGATTCGGCCGGTGCACCGGCGCCTATAAGCGCCCTTTTTTTAGATGAAGAGGAGAGGAGATAGGTCTCCTTGCGACGCCAGCGAACGCAACGGATATGGGCCAGAAAATAATTTAAAAGCCCATCTTTGCCAGCGGCTCGCCGGATGAAAACTGAAACCTGATGGTCAAACCTTATTTGGCGCCTGTAGCGATAGTTACAGGCGTTTTCGCCGATCCAATTGGCCGACCCGTTAAGAGTTTTCAAACGACAACCTCCTTCTGGTTTTACGAAATCACTAATTAACAAGTACTCCTTTTAAAGATCAATTTCATCTCCTCATGTTGTGATGAGTGACGTGCTTGACGCATTGCATACGCGTCACTCGTCGCAACCAGGGAGTTTTCTTTTTTTTCGTACATCTGTTTATTTAAAATATTTTATTTCTTAAATCGTGCGTTCAAATCTCAAACCGTTTTTATCATTAGATTCTGCGCGTCGAGAACTTTAAAACTAGATCCCATGTTGACAGAATTTGACGAATTTTTTTTCACAAAAAAACCAGACCGAGAGCATGTTTTTTTTCCTTTCCGAAAAAGGCACGACCATGCCTCTCGCAGAAGAAAAAAATGAAAACGTGTTTTTGCATTTCCAGAGGCACGGCCATGCCTCTCGCGAAAGCAAAACAGTGCCTCTTGCGGAAGGAAAAGGAAAGGAAAACGCGTTTTTTTTCGTTTTTGAGAGACATGGTTGTGCCTCTAGCGAAAGCAAAACCGGTGCCTCTCTCGGAAGAAAAAAACACATTTCTTCACACAATTGCTTTTCGGTTTTTTTGTCCAAATGCTAAGGAAGACCGCTGGAAAACAAAAAAGTAAAAAAAACCTGAAAAAAACCATTTAAAAGCCAAAAACGCATGCGGAAAAATAAAAAAATAAAATCCGAAGAGAGCACCCAGAGCGTGACACGTAGCGGCGGCTGAGAGCGCGCCAAGTGGCGCGCTCTCAACCCATCGCCAAGTGATTGTTGTGAGGCTCCCCAGGGGAGTGCTCGTCAACTAGTTCCTGGTTATGGCCAGCTTCCAAAAGCTTCGGAAGTCGGTTTTGAGAAGCTTCCGGTCCGGGTTTTCTATTCCGTTTTTCTATATGGTTTTCGTTCCTTTTTGTTTTTTTTCTCTCAAGTTTTTTTTTCTTCTTTTCTATTTTTATTTCCATTTTCTCAATTTATGAAATATTATCAAAATTTAAAAAAATATATTTTTTAAATTACATGATTTTTTCAAATTTGAAAACATTCTTCAAATTTATGAACTTCTTTTTAATTCATGAACCTTTTCTTCAAAACACGTGAACTTTTCTAAAATATGCAAACTTTTTTCAAATGCATACAACAACCTTTTGATTAGGGGCATCCTTAGTAGATTGGTTGGAGTTAGTAGGCGGGGTTCTTAAAACAAACTTATACAAAGCGGTACAATGGTGTTTTTCTAAATATGTTCAACCGGCTCATGGGAGTGCGACTTACATCCTATGGAAGGGTTGTCGAGGGTGATGCCAGGCACACGAAACACTTAGAGTGTCACCACTTTTGGCCCGCAATTCCAGACTCGTCCAAGCCTTAGAAGGTCCCTTGGACTTCGAATCTAAGCTTTCCTAACTCTCCTGAGAAAATTAGTAAGGGAGAGTGACCCTCCTCTTGAGTTTACTTGTGAGTGAGTGATTTAAATGCTCATGGGGGGCCTTACATAAAACCTAGGGATCCTTGACAAATGACCAAGCATATTCATAAAGAAAGGGGGTGGAAGGGTAAATCTAGATAAGCTTTTGTCCTTTGGCCCATGTGCCTTTAGTTGGGCTATAATTCGTATATTCTTTCACTATATTTTAGTAGTTACTTCACACATAAAACATTTCATAGTTATAAACTACAACCAATAAATAAAACAAAATCTTGTTTTCATTAAGTCATACAAATGAACTTACTGATACACTCACATAACAATGAATTTTGGTCTTTGTAACTTAAGACAATTACTTTTACTTGCATATAGAAACGGCCATGACTAATGTCAGTGTTTTCGATGTTCATGGAAAATTTCCGTGGGTCGATGGTTTAGAGACCAGAGATGTGTACGTCCCAAAATACATTAGCTTGGTGAGAACCACCAAGAGGAAGTTGCAACTTTAGTACAAGTTACATACGGGTGGCTACGTCCTCAGAGGGGTTACGTACTGATTTGGCTATGTTTAATTGGGCATTAGTGGGGTGCATGAGCCCACCCTAAAATCAGGGGATGTTTGGTTTGGATAGAAAGAAGTTTGGTAGGATTACATAGATGGTCTATGTAAGTCTAGCATTTTTGAAAGACTGTGTGGACTATCAAGATTTGTGGTTTTTTTTACGGGTAACTAGGGACTTTATTAAGTAGTAATCAACATCGGAATACAAATAATGTTTGGTAATGTCCCTAGCCAAATGTGGCGGCCTACAACAAGAGAAGATGCCGCTTTCGCCAGTGCATGCGCTTCGAAGTTATTCTCTCTATGTTCAAACTTGAACTTGACATGGTGGAAATCCCTTCTCCTCTCCGATATTTCATGTAACACCGATGCATAGTGTGTCGCCGTTGCTGTTTCTATCCTGTTCACCACTTCCAGACAGTCGGAGGCAATCAGCAAACGGGTTAGATGCAGGTCCGTAGCCAAGGCGAGAGCTTCATTGCATGCGTGTGCCTCCAGAACGGCCGCATCATTCAAACCGTCAAAAACCAGTGCCGAAGCCCCCAGGAACAGGCCATCCTTGTCTCTACATATCACCGCTGCTGCCCCCACATGGCCCTGCCTCGATATACCTCCATCCACATTGAATTTTGCTGCATCTTCCTCCAGTGGAAGCCATGTTTGTTCCGAGGCCAGGTCCCGACAGCTGACAAAGCGATCGGCACTTCCCGTTTCACTGCAATCTCTAGGCCCTGAAGATACCTCGTGATAAAGCACCAAGTTGACAGCGGGCTCTGAAATTCATTGTCATGGATAGCTCTCCTACGCGCCCACCATATAGCCCACATAGTGATCAAAACTTTTGCAAGCTCCTCTTCATTTAACGTTTCAAACAACCAGAACAACCACAGCCTGGGATCCGGAGATCTATTAGAAATGACATGTTCCAGTACGTCATCTTCACCTAGTGCCCACACACAACGAGCCATACGGCAGTCAAACAAAGAGTGGCGCCATGTATCTTCCTGGACATTGCATAATGGGCAAGCCGCTGTGTCTGCCATATTTCGGTGATGTCGAGTAACCCCAGTTGGCAACGAGGTATGTGCGAGGCGCCAGGTAAACACCCTGACCTTCGACGGTACCCTCGTCTTCCAGAGGTGGGTCCAATCCCGTTTGGTCGAGGCTTGATCGGATGTGCTCGCGCCATGATCTATCCAATCCTCCCGTTGATACTTTATACCCGTTAACATCCTGTACGCTGATTTGACCGAGAAGATGCCTCGCTTGTCATAGTGCCATGCATAAAAATCATCTTGCAACCTTGAGCTCAACGGGATGTTTAGAATAGCATCCACATCAGGGCCAACAAAATGTTCGACGATCATATGTTTGTTCCACGTCCTCGTGACCGAGTCGATCAACTCCGACACCTGGAGCGGTGGATCAGCCCTCAAAGCACACAGAGGCCGCAGTTTATAGTCACGTGGTATCCATTTATCACTCCAGATGTCAGTATGCTCACCTGTCCCCACTCTTTTGATGATTCCGAGTGCTAGGATTTCCTTACCCTCCATAATAGAGCGCCAAACCTGAGAGGGATAATTACCTAATGAAGCCTCAAGGATGCTGCTTTGTGGGTAGTAACGTGCCTTGAGCACCCTTGCGCTTAGAGAGTCGGGGTCCTGTAGCAGGCGCCAGGTTTGTCGGGCTAGCAAAGCTAGGTTAAAGAGTTCTATATCTCTAAAACCCATTCCTCCCATGAATTTAGGCTTACACATTGTATTCCATGACACCCAAGCCGTTTTCCTTTCTCCTCTTTTGCTACCCCACCAAAACTTCCTGAGTAGACCATTAATGTGCTCACTGGTGTCTACTACACAACCTTCTTCTTGTATACGTTGTTGGGCCTCCAAGTGCAGAGGTTTGTAGGACAGTAGCAAATTTCCCTCAAGTGGATGACCTAAAGTTTATCAATCCGTAGGAGGCGTAGGATGAAGATGGTCTCTTTCAAGCAACCCTGCAACCAAATAACAAAGAGTCTCTTGTGTCCCCAACACACCCAATACAATGTTAAATTGTATAGGTGCACTAGTTCGGCGAAGAGATGGTGATACAAGTGGTATATGGATAGTAGATATGGGTATTTGTAATCTGAAAATATAAAAACAGCAAGGTAACTAATGATAAAAGTGAGCGTAAATGGTATTGCAATGCGTTGAAACAAGGCCTAGGGTTCATACTTTCACTAGTGCAAGTTCCCTCAACAATAATAACATAATTGAATCATATAACTATCCCTCAACATGCAACAAAGAGTCACTCCAAAGTCACTAATAGCGGAGAACAAGCGAAGAGATTATGGTAGGGTATGAAACCACCTCAAAGTTATTCTTTCCAATCAATCCGTTGGGCTATTCCTATAAGTGTCACAAACAGTCCTAGAGTTCGTACTAGAATAACACCTTAAGACACAAATCAACCAAAACCCTAATGTCACCTAGATACTCCAATGTCACCTCAAGTATCCATGGGTATGATTATATGATATGCGTCACACGATCTCAGATTCATCTATTCAACCAACACATAGTACCTCAAAGAGTGCCCCAAAGTTTCTACCGGAGAATCACGACGAAAACGTGTGCCAACCCCTATGCGCAGGTTCATGGGCGGAACCCGCAAGTTGATCACCAAAACATACATCAAGTGAATCACGTGGTATCCCATTGTCACCACAGATACGCACGGCAAGACATACATCAAGTGTTCTCAATTCTTTAAAGACTCAATCCGATAAGATAACTTTAAAGGGGAAACTCAATCCATTACAAGAGAGTAGAGGGGGGAAGAAACATCATAGGATCCAAATATAATAGCAAAGCTCGCGATACATCAAGATCATACCATCTCAAGAACACAAGAGAGAGAGAGAGATCAAACACATAGCTACTGGTACATACCCTCAGCCCCGAGGGAGAACTACTCCCTCCTCGCCATGGAGAGCACCGGCATGATGAAGATGGCCACCAGAGAAGGATTCCCCCCTCCGGTAGGTTGCCGGAATGGGTCTAGATTGGCTTTCGGTGGCTACGGAGGCTTCTGGCGGCGGAACTCCCGATCTATTGTGCTTCCTGATGTTTTTAGGGTATATGGAGATATATAGGTGGAAGAAGTACGTCAGGGGGCCCACGAGGGTGGAGGGCGCGCCCTAGGGGGTGGGCGTGCCCCCTACCTCGTGGCCTCCTCGAAGGTCCCTTGACGTGCACTCCAAGTCTTTTGGACTTCTTTCCTTCCAAAAATGAGTTCCGTGAAGTTTCAGGTCCATTGGACTCCGTTTGATTTTCCTTTTCTTCGAAACCCTAAAACAAGGGAAAAACAGAAACTGGCATTGGGCTCTGGGTTAATAGGTTAGTCCCAAAAATCATATAAAATAGCATCTAAATGCATATAAAACATCCAAGGTTGATAATATAATAGCATGGAACAATCAAAAATTATAGATACGTTGGAGACGTATCAGCATCCCCAAGCTTAATTCCTGCTCGTCCTCGAGTAGGTAAATGGTAAAAACAGAATTTTTGATGTGGAATGCTACCTAACATATTTTTCCATGTAATTCTCTTTATTGTGGCAAGAATATTCAGATCCATATGATTCAAGACAAAAGTTTAATATTGACATAAAAATAATAATACTTCAAGCATACTAACCAAGCAATCATGTCTTCTCAAAATATCATGGCCAAAGAAAGCTATCCCTACAAAATCATATAGTCTGGCTATGCTCTATCTTCACCACACAAAATATGTAAATCATGCACAACCCCGATGACAAGCCAAGCAATTGTATCATACTTTTGATGTTCTCAAACTTTTTCAATCTTCACGAAATACATGAGCGTGATCCATGGACATAGCACTATAGGTGGAATAGAATGGTGGTTGTGGAGAAGACAAAAAGGAGAAGATAGTCACACATCAACTAGGCGTATCAACGGGCTATGGAGATGCCCATTAATAGATATCAATGTGAGTGAGTAGGGATTGCCATGCAACGAATGCACTAGAGCTATAAATGTATGAAAGCTCAACAAAAGAAACTAGTGGGTGTGCATCCAACTCGCTTGCTCACGAAGACCTAGGGCATTTTGAGGAAGCCCATCATTGGAATATACAAGCCAAGTTCTATAATGAAAGATTCCCACTAGTATATGAAAGTGACAACATAGGAGACTCTCTATCCTGAAGATCATAGTGCTACTTTGAAGCACAAGTGTGGTAAAAGGATAGTAGCATTGTCCTTCTCTCTTTTTCTCTCATTTTTTATTTTTTATTTGGGCCTTCTCTTTTTTTATGGCCTCTTTTCTTTTTTTATTTGGGCTTCTTTGGCCTCTTTTATTTATTTATTTTCGTCCGGAGTCTCATCCCGACTTATGGGGGAATCATAGTCTCCATCATCCTTTCCTCACTGGGACAATGCTCTAATAATGATGATCATCACACTTTTATTTACTTACAACTCAAGAATTACAACTCGATACTTAGAACAAGATATGACTCTATATGAATGCCTCCGGCGGTGTACCGGGATGTGCAATGATGCATGAGTGACATGTATGAAAGAATTATGAACGATGGCTTTGCCACAAATACAATGTCAACTACATGATCATGCTAAGCAATATGACAATGATAAAGCGTGTCATAATAAATGGAACGGTGGAAAGTTGCATGGCAACATATCTCGGAATGGCTATGGAAATGCCATAATAGGTAGGTATGGTAGCTATTTTGAGGAAGGTATATGGTGGGTTTATGGTACCGGCGAAAGTTGCGCGGTACTAGAGAGGCTAGCAATGGTGGAAGGGTGAGAGTGCGTATAATCCATGGACTCAACATTAGTCATAAAGAACTCACATACTATTGCAAAAATCTATTAGTTATCGAAACAAAGTACTACACGCATGCTCCTAGGGGGATAGATTGGTAGGAAAAGACCATCACTCGTCCCCGACTGCCACTCATAAGGAAGGCAATCAATAAATAAATCATGCTCCAACTTCATCACATAACGGTTCACCATACGTGCATGCTACGGGAATCACAAACTTTAACACAAGTATCTCTCAAATTCACAACTACTCACTAGCATGGCTCTAATATTACCATCCTCATATCTCAAAACAATCATCAAGTATCAAACTTCTCTTAGTATTCAATGCACTCTATATGAAAGTTTTTATTATATCCCTCTTGGATGCCCATCATATTAGGACTAGTTTCATAACCAAAGCAAACTACCATGCTGTTCTAAAGACTCTCAAAATGATATAAGTGAAGCATGAGAGTTCATTAATTTCTATAAAATAAAACCACCACCGTGCTCTAAAAGATATAAGTGAAGCACTAGAGCAAATGACAAACTACTCTGAAAGATATAAGTGAAGATCAATGAGTAGTCAAATAATTATGCAACTATGTGAAGACTCTCTAACATTTAATAATTTCAGATCTTGGTATTTTATTCAAACAGAAAGCAAAACAAAATAAAATGACATCTAATAATAGCAAACATCATGTGAAGAAGCAAAAACTTAGGATCAACCGATACTAACCGATAGTTGTTGAAGAAAAAATGTGAGATGCCAACCGGGGCATCCCCAAGCTTAGACGCTTGAGACTTCTTGAAATATTATCTTGGGATGCCTTGGGCATCCCCAAGCTTGAGCTTTTGTGTCTCCTTAATTCCTCTCATATCACGGTCTCCCTAAATCTCAAAAGCTTCATCCACACAAAACTCAACAAGGACTCGTGAGATAAGTTAGTATAAACCATTGCCAAAACCTCATCATACTCTACTGTAGCAACTCACTAAAATTATTATTAAACATTGCATACTAAATGTCTTTGCATATTTAATAGTCCTATCCTCAAATAGAATCATTAAAGAAGCAAACATATGCGAACAATGCAAGCATAACAACAATCTGCCTAAACAGGACAATCTGTAAAGAATGCAGCTAGATCCATACTTCCCTAACTCCAAAAATTATGAAAGAAAATTCCCACTGTAGTAAATTTATCAGAGCTTAATATGCAAAAGTTTTAAAATTTTATCACATTCGTACTTTTCTAGGGAATTATTGCAACAGTGGTAAACCTTCTGTTTTCAAACAGCAACAAAATAGGCATAGTAAACTCTATCAGTGCCACTTCTATTGAAATAAAAGATGCAAAATATTGTTCTAAATGACAGAAAGCAAATTCTAACAAAATAAATTGACGCTCCAAGCAAAACACATATCAAGTGGTAAATAAAAATATAGCTCCAAGTAAAGTTACCGATGAACGAAGACGAAAGAGGGGATGCCTTCCGGGGCATCCCCAAGCTTAGGCTTTTGGTTGTCCTTGAATATTACCTTGGGGTGCCTTGGGCATCCCCAAGCTTAGGCTCTTGCCACTCCTTATTCCATAGTCCATCGAATCTTTATCCAAAACTTGAAAACTTCACAACACAAAACTTAAAGTAGAAAATCTCGTGAGCTCCGTTAGCGAAAGAAAACAAAAGACCACTTCAAGGTACTGTAATGAACTCATTATTTATTTATATTAGTGTTAAACCTACTGTATTACAACTTCTCTATGGTTTATAAACTATTTTACTAGCCATAGATTCATCAAAATAAGCAAACAACACAATGAAAACAGAATCTGTCAAAAACAGAATAGTCTGTAGTAATCTGGATCAAACGTAAACTTCTGGAACTCCCAAAATTCTCAAATAAATTTCTGGACCTGAGTAATTTGTCTATTAATTATCTGCAAAAATAATTAACTAAATAGAACTTTCCAAATAAAAATGGCAGCAAATCTCGTGAGCGCTAAAGTTTCTGTTTTTTACAGCATGATCGCAAAGACTTTCCCCAAGTCTTCCCAAAGGTTCTAATTGGCACAAACACTAATTAAAAGCATAAAACCACATCTAAACATAGGCTAGATGAATTATTTATTACTAAACAGGAGCAAAAAGAAAGGAATAAAATAAAGTTGGGTCGCCTCCCAACAAGCGCTATCGTTTAACGCCCCTAGCTAGACATGATGATTTCAACGATGCTCACATAAAAGATAAGAATTGTAACATAAAGAGAGCATCATGAAGAATATGACTAGCACATTTAAGTATAACCCACTTCCTATGCATAGGGATTTTGCAAGCTAACAACTTATGGGAACAATAATAAATTAGCATAGGAAGGCAAAACAAGCATAATTTCAAAACTTTAAGCACATAGAGAGGAAACTTGATATTATTGCAATTCCTACAAGCATATGTTCCTCCCTCATAATTTTCAGTAGCATCATGAATGAATTCAACAATATAACCAGCACCTAAAGCATTCTTTTCATGACCTACAAGCATAGAATTTTTATTACTCTCCACATAAGCAAGTTTCTTCTCATGAATAATAGTGGGAGCAAACTCAACAAAATAATTATCATGTGAGGCATAATCCAATTGAAAACTAAAATCATGATGGCAAGTTTCATGGATATCATTATTCTTTATAGCATACAAGTCATCACAATAATCATCATAGATAGCGGGCATGCTCTCATCATAATAAATTTGCACATCAAAACTTGGGGGGCTAAAAATATCATCTTCATCAAACGTAGCATCCCCAAGCTTGTGGCTTTGCATATCATTAGCATCATGGATATTCAAGGAATTCATACTAACAATATTGCAATCATGCTCATCATTCAAATATTTAGTGCCAAACATTCTAATGCATTCTTCTTCTAGCACTTGAGCACAATTTTCCTTTCCATCAACTCACGAAAGATATTAAAAAGATGAAGCGTATGAGGCAAACTCAATTCCATTTTTTTGTAATTTTCTTTTATAAACTAAACTAGTGATAAAACAAGAAACTAAAAGACACGATTGCAAGATCTAAAGATATACCTTCAAGCGCTAACCTCCCCGGCAACGGCGCCAGAAAAGAGCTTAATGTCTACTACACATCCTTCTTGTAGACGTTGTTGGGCCTCGAAGTGCGAAGGTTTGTAGGACAGTAGCAAATTTCCCTCAAGTGGATGACCTAAGGTTTATCAATCCGTAGGAGGCGTAGGATGAAGATGGTCTCTCTCAAGCAACCCTGCAACCAAATAACAAAGAGTCTCTTGTGTCCCCAACACACCCAATACAATGTTAAATTGTATAGGTGCACTAGTTCGGCGAAGAGATGGTGATACAAGTGGTATATGGATAGTAGATATGGGTATTTGTAATCTGAAAATATAAAAACAGCAAGGTAACTAATGATAAAAGTGAGCGTAAACGGTATTGCAATGCATTGAAACAAGGCCTAGGGTTCATACTTTCACTAGTGCAAGTTCCCTCAACAATAATAACATAATTGGATCATATAACTATCCCTCAACATGCAACAAAGAGTCACTCCAAATTCACTAATAGCGGAGAACAAACAAAGAGATTATGGTAGGGTACGAAAGCACCTCAAAGTTATTCTTTCCAATCAATCCGTTGGGCTATTCCTATAAGTGTCACAAACAGCCCTAGAGTTCGTACTAGAATAACACCTTAAGACACAAATCAACCAAAACCCTAATGTCACCTAGATACTCCAATGTCACCTCAAGTATCCATGGGTATGATTATACGATATGTGTCACACAATCTCAGATTCATCTATTCAACCAACACATAGAACCTCAAAGAGTGCCCAAAAGTTTCTACTGGAGAATCACGACGAAAACGTGTGCCAACCCCTATGCATAGGTTCATGGGCGGAACCCGCAAGTTGATCACCAAAACATACATCAAGTGAATCACGTGGTATCCCATTGTCACCGCAGATACGCACGGCAAGACATACATCAAGTGTTCTCAAATCTTTAAAGACTCAATCCGATAAGATAACTTTAAAGGGGAAACTCAATCCATTACAAGAGAGTAGAGGGGGGGGGGAAGAAACATCATAGTATCCAAATATAATAGCAAAGCTTGCGATACATCAAGATCGTACCGTCTCAAGAACACAAGAGAGAGAGAGAGAGATCAAACACATAGCTACTGGTACATACCCTCAGCCCCGAGGGAGAACTACTCCCTCCTCGTCATGGAGAGCACCGGGATGATGAAGATGGCCATCGGAGAAGGATTCCCTATTGGAAATATGCCCTAGAGGCAATAATAAAAGGATTATTATTATATTTCCTTGTTCATGATTATTGTCTTTTATTCATGCTATAATTGTGTTATCCGGAAATCGTAATACATGTGTGAATACTTAGACACCAACATGTCCCTAGTAAGCCTCTAGTTAACTAGCTCGTTGATCAACAGATAGTCATGGTTTCCTGACTATGGACATTGGATGTCATTGATAACGAGATCACATCATTAGGAGAATGATGTGATGGACAAGACTCAATCTTAAACATAGCACAAGATCGTATAGTTCGTTTGCTAGAGTTTTTCCAATGTCAAAGTATCTTTTCCTTAGACCATGAGATCGTGTAACTCCCGGATACCGTAGGAGTGCTTTGGGTGTACCAAATGTCACAACGTAATTGGGTGACTATAAAGGTATACTACGGGTATCTCCGAAAGTGTCTATTGGGTTGACACGGATCAAGACTGGGATTTGTCACTCCGTATAACGGAGAGGTATCTCTGGGCCCACTCGGTAATGCATCATCATAATGATCTCAAAGTGACCAAGTGTCTGGTCACGGGATCATGCATTACGGTACGAGTAAAGTGACTTGCCGGTAACGAGATTGAACGAGGTATTGGGATACCGACGATCGAATCTCGGGCAAGTAACATACCGATTGACAAAGGGAATTATATACGGGGTTGCTTGAATCCTCGACATCGTGGTTCATCTGATGAGATCATCGAGGAGCATGTGGGAGCTAACATGGATATCCAGATCCCGCTGTTGGTTATTGACCGGATAGCCATCTCGGTCATGTCTACATGTCTCCCGAACCCGTAGGGTCTACACACTTAAGGTTCGGTGACGCTAGGGTTGTAGAGATATGAATATGCAGTAACCCGAAAGTTGTTCGGAGTCCCGGATGAGATCCCGAACGTCACGAGGATTTCCGGAATGGTCCGGAGGTAAAGAATTATATATAGGAAGTGCTATTTCGGCCATCGGGACAAGTTTCGGGGTCACCGGTATTGTACCGGGACCACCGGAAGGGTCCCGGGGGTTCACCGGGTGGGGCCACCTATCCCGGAGGGCCCCATGGGCTGAAGTGGGAGGGGAACCAGCCCCTAGTGGGCTGGTGCGCCCCCCTTGGGCCTTCCCCCTGCGCCTAGGGTTGGGAACCCTAGGGTGGGGGGCGCCCCACTTGCCTTGGGGGGCACTCCACCCCCCCTTGGCCGCCGCCCCTTGGGAGATTGGATCTCCAGGACCGCACCCCCTTGGGGACCCTATATATAGAGGGGGGGGGCGGAGGGAGGGCAGCCGCACCCTTGAGTCTTGGCGCCTCCCTCTCCCCTGCTACACCTCTCCCTATCGCAGTAGATTGGCGAAGCCCTGCTGCGGTGACCCCTGCATCCACCACCACGCCGTCGTGCTGCTGGATCTTCATCAACCTCTCCTTCCCCCTTGCTGGATCAAGAAGGAGGAGACGTCACGCTGACCGTACGTGTGTTGAACACGGAGGTGCCGTCCGTTCGGCGCTAGGATCTCCGGTGATTTGGATCACGTCGAGTACGACTTCCTCATCCCCGTTCTTTGAACGCTTCCGCGCGTGATCTACAAAGGTATGTAGATGAAATCCGATCACTCGTTGCTAGATGAACTCATAGATGGATCTTGGTGAAACCGTAGGAAAATTTTTGTTTTCTGCAACGTTCCCCAACAGTGGCATCATGAGCTAGGTCTATGCGTAGTTCCTTTTGCACGAGTAGAACACAATTTGTTGTGGGCGTAGATGTTGTCAACTTTCTTGCCGCTACTAGTCTTATTTTGCTTCAACGGTATTGTGGGATGAAGCGGCCCAGACCAACCTTACACGTACGATTACGTGAGACCGGTTCCACCGACTAACATGCACTAGTTGCATAAGGTGGCTGGCGGGTGTCTGTCTCTCCCACTTTAGTTGGAGCGGACTCGATGAAAAGGGTCCTTATGAAGGGTAAATAGAAGTTGACAAATCACGTTGTGGCTTTCACGTAGGTAAGAAAATGTTCTTTCTAGAACCCTATTGCAGCCACGTAAAACTTGCAACAACAATTAGAGGATGTCTAACTTGTTTTTGCAGCAAGTGTTTTGTGATGTGATATGGCCAAAGTTGTGATGAATGATGAACGATATATATGTGATGTATGAGATGTTCATGCTATTGTAATAGGAATCACGACTTGCATGTCGATGAGTATGACAACCGGCAGGAGCCATAGGAGTTGTCTTTATTTTTTGTATGACCTGCGTGTCATTGAGAAACGCCATGTAAATTACTTTACTTTATTGCTAAACGTGTTAGCCATAGTAGTAGAAGTAATAGTTGGCTAGCAACTTCATGGAGACACGATGATGGAGATCATGATGATGGAGATCATGGTGTCATGCCGGTGACAAGATGATCATGGAGCCCCAAGATGGAGATCAAAGGAGCTATGTGATATTGGCCATATCATGTCACTATTATTATTTGATTGCATGTGATGTTTATCATGTTTTTGCATATTGTTTACTTAGAACGACGGTAGTAAATAAGATGATCCCTCATAATAATTTCAAGAAAGTGTTCCCCCTAACTGGGCACCGTTGCGACAGTTCGTTGTTTCGAAGCACCACGTGATGATCGGTGTGTTAGATTCCAGCGTTCACATACAACGGGTGTAAGACAGATTTACACATGCAAACACTTAGGTTGACTTGATGAGCCTAGCATGTACAGACATGGCCTCGGAACACAAAAGATCGAAAGGTCGAGCATGAGTCGTATAGAAGATACGATCAACATGAAGATGTTCATCAATGTTGACTAGTCCGTCTCACGTGATGATCGGACACGGCCTAGTTAACTCGGATCATGTTATACTTAGATGACTGGAGGGATGTCTATCTAAGTGGGAGTTCATTGAATAATTTGATTTAGATGAACTTAATTATCATGAACTTAGTCTAAAATCTTTACAACATGTATTGTAGATCAAATGGCCAATGTTGTCCTCAACTTCAACGCGTTCCTAAAGAAAACCAAGCTGAAAGACGATGGCAGCAACTATACAGACTGGGTTCGGAACCTGAGGATCATCCTCATAGCTGCCAAGAAAGATTATGTACTACAAGCACCGCTAGGTGACGCACCTGTTCTCCCTGCAGAACAAGACGTTATGAACGCTTGGCAAACACGTACCGATGATTACTCCCTCGTTCAGTGCGGCATGCTTTACAGCTTAGAACCGGGGCTCCAAAAGCATTTTGAGAGACATGGAGCATATGAGATGTTCGAAGAGCTGAAAATGGTTTTTCAAACTCATGCCCGGGTCGAGAGATATGATGTCTCCGACAAGTTCTTCAGCTGTAAGATGGAGGAAAACAGTTCTGTCAGTGAGCACATACTCACTATGTCTGGGTTACATAACCGCTTGACTTAGCTGGGAGTTAATCTCCCGGATGACGCGGTCATTGACAGAATCCTTCAGTCGCTTCCACCGAGCTACAAGAGCTTTGTGATGAACTTCAATATGCAGGGGATGGAAAAGACCATTCCTGAAGTATTTGCAATGCTGAAATCAACAGAGGTAGAAGTCAAAAAGGAACATCAAGTGTTGATGGTGAATAAAACCACTAAGTTCAAGAAAGGCAAGGGTAAGAAGAACTTCAAGAAGGACGGCAAGGGAGTTGCGCTTGCCAGGAAGAAGCCAAAGAATGGACCCAAGCCCGAGACTGAGTGCTTTTATTACAAGGAAAGTGGTCACTGGAAGCGGAACTGCCCCAAATACTTGGCGGACAAGAAGGCCGGCAAAACAAAAGGTATATGCGATATACATGTAATTGATGTGTACCTTACCAGTACTCGTAGTAGCTCCTGGGTATTTGATACCGGTGCAGTTGCTCACATTTGTAACTCAAAACAGGAGCTGCGGAATAAGCGGAGACTGGCGAAGGACGAGGTAACGATGCGCGTCGGGAATGGTTCCAAGGTCAATGTGATTGCCGTCGGCATGCTGCCTCTACATTTACCTACGGGATTAGTTTTAAACCTCAATAATTGTTATTTAGTGCCAGCTTTGAGCATGAACATTGTATCAGGATCTTGTTTAATTCGAGATGGCTACTCATTTAAATCTGAGAATAATGGTTGTTCTATTTATATGAGAGATATGTTTTATGGTCATGCTCCGATGGTGAATGGTTTATTCTTAATGAATCTCGAGCGTAATGCTACACATATTCATAGTGTGAGTACCAAAAGATGTAAGGTTGATAATGATAGTCCCACATACTTGTGGCACTGCCGCCTTGGTCACATAGGTGTCAAACGCATGAAGAAGCTCCATGCAGATGGACTTTTAAAGTCTCTTGATTACGAATCATTTGACACGTGCGAACCATGCCTCATGGGTAAAATGACCAAGACTCCGTTCTCAGGAACAACGGAGCGAGCAACCAACTTATTGGAAATCATACATACTGATGTGTGCGGTCCAATGAGTGTTGAGGCTCGCGGTGGTTATCGTTATGTTCTCACCATCACTAATGACTTGAGTAGATATGGGTATGTCTATTTAATGAAACACAAGTCTGAGACCTTTGAAAAGTTCTAAGAATTTCAGAGTGAGGTTGAGAATCAACGTGACAGGAAAATCAAGTTCTTGCGATCAGATCGTGGAGGAGAATACTTGAGTCGCGAGTTTGGCACACACTTAAGAAAATGTGGAATAGTTTCACAACTAACGCCGCCTGGAACACCTCAGTGTAATGGTGTGTCCGAACACCGTAATCGCACTCTATTGGATATGGTGCGATCTATGATGTCTCTTACCGATTTACCGCTATCATTTTGGGGCTATGCTTTAGAGACTGCCGCATTCACTTTAAATAGGGCTCCATCAAAATCCGTTGAGACAACACTGTTTGAGTTATGGTTTGGGAAGAAACCTAAGCTGTCGTTTCTAAAAGTTTGGGGATGCAATGCTTATGTCAAGAAACTTCAACCTGAAAAGCTCGAACCCAAGTCGGAAAAATGCGTCTTCATAGGATACCCTAAAGAAACTATTGGGTATACCTTCTACCTCAGATCCGAAGGCAAGATCTTTGTTGCCAAGAATGGATCCTTTCTAGAGAAGGAGTTTCTCTCGAAAGAAGTAAGTGGGAGGAAAGTATAACTTGATGAAGTATTACCTCTTGAACCGGAAAATGGCGCAACTCAAGAAAATGTTCCTGAGGTGCCTGCACCGACTAGAGAGGAAGTTAATGATGATGATCATGAAACTTCAGATCAAGTTGCTACTAAACTTCGTAGGTCCACAAGGACACGTTCCGCACCAGAGTGGTACGGCAACCCTGTCTTGGAAATCATGTTGTTAGACAACGGTGAACCTTCGAACTATGAAGAAGCAATGGCGGGCCCGGATTCCGACAAATGGCTGGAAGCCATGAAATCCGAGATAGGATCCATGTATGAAAATGAAGTTTGGACTTTGACTGACTTGCTCGTTGAGCGGCGAGCCATAGAAAATAAATGGGTCTTTAAGAAGAAGACAGACGAGGATGGTAATGTGACCATCTATAAAGCTCGGCTTGTCGCTAAGGGTTATCGACAAGTTCAAGGGGTTGACTACGATGAGACTTTCTCACCGGTAGCGAAGCTGAAGTCCGTTCGAATCATGTTAGCAATTGCCGCATTCTATGATTATGAGTTATGGCAAATGGACGTCAAAACGGCATTCCTTAATGGTTACCTTAAGGAAGAATTGTATATGATGCAGCCGGAAGGTTTTGTCGATCCTAAGAATACTGACAAGGTGTGCAAGCTCCAACGCTCGATTTATGGGCTGGTGCAAGCATCTCGGAGTTGGAACATTCGCTTTGATGAGATGATCAAAGCGTTTGGGTTTATGCAGACTTATGGAGAAGCCTGCATTTACAAGAAAGTGAGTGGGAGCTCTGTAGCATTTCTCATATTATATGTAGATGACATACTTTTGATGGGAAATGATATAGAGCTTTTGGACAGCATTAAGGCCTACTTGAATAAGAGTTTTTCAATGAAGGACCTTGGAGAAGCTGCTTATATATTAGGCATCAAGATCTATAGAGACAGATCAAGACGCCTCATAGGTCTTTCACAAAGCACATACCTTGATAAGATATTGAAGAAGTTCAATATGGATCAGTCTAAGAAGGGGTTCTTGCCTATGTTGCAAGGTGTGAAATTGAGCTCAGCTCAATGTCCGACCACGGCAGAAGATATAGAAAAGATGAGTGTCATCCCCTATGCCTCAGCCATAGGTTCTATTATGTATGCCATGCTGTGTACCAGACCTGATGTAAACCTTGCCGTAAGTTTGGTAGGTAGGTACCAAAGTAATCCCGGCAAGGAACACTAGATAGCGGTCAAGAATATCCTGAAGTACCTGAAAAGGACTAAGGAAATGTTTCTCGTTTATGGAGGTGACGAAGAGCTCGTCGTAAAGGGTTACGTCGACGCTAGCTTCAACACAGATCTGGATGACTCTAAGTCACAAACCGGATACGTGTATATTTTGAATGGTGGGGCAGTAAGCTGGTGCAGTTGCAAGCAGAGTGTTGTGGCGGGATCTACATGTGAAGCGGAGTACATGGCAGCCTCGGAGGTAGCGCATGAAGTAATTTGGGTGAAGGAGTTCATCACCGACCTAGGAGTCATACCCAATGTGTCGGGGCCGATCAAACTCTTCTGTGACAACACTGGAGCTATTGCACTTGCCAAGGAGCCCAGGTTTCACAAGAAGACAAGGCACATCAAGCGTCGCTTCAACTCCATTCTTGAAAATGTTCAAGATGGATACATAGATATTTGTAAAGTACATACGGACCTGAATGTAGCAGATCCATTGACTAAACCTCTCCCTAGAGCAAAACATGATCAACACCAGAATTCCATGGGTGTTCGATTCATCACAATCTAACTAGATTATTGACTCTAGTGCAAGTGGGAGACTGTTGGAAATATGCCCAAGAGGCAATAATAAAATGATTATTATTATATTTCCTTGTTCATGATAATTGTCTTTTATTCATGCTATAATTGTGTTATCCGGAAATCGTAATACATGTGTGAATACTTAGACACCAACATGCCCCTAGTAAGCCTCTAGTTAACTAGCTCGTTGATCAACAGATAGTCATGGTTTCCTGACTATGGACATTGGATGTCATTGATAATGAGATCACATCATTAGGAGAATGATGTGATGGACAAGACCCAATCCTAAACATAGCACAAGATCGTATAGTTCGTTTGCTAGAGTTTTTCCAATGTCAAAGTATCTTTTCCTTAGACCATGAGATCGTGTAACTCCCGGATACCGTAGAAGTGCTTTGGGTGTACCAAACGTCACAACGTAACTGGGTGACTATAAAGGTATACTACGGGTATCTCCTAAAGTGTCGTTGGGTTGACACGGATCAAGACTGGGATTTGTCACTCCGTATAACGGAGAGGCATCTCTGGGCCCACTCGGTAATGCATCATCATAATGAGCTCAAAGTGACCAAGTGTCTGGTCACGGGATCATGCATTATGGTACGAGTAAAGTGACTTGCCGGTAACGAGATTGAACGAGGTATTGGGATACCGACGATCGAATCTCGGGCAAGTAACATACCGATTGACAAAGGGAATTGTATACGGGGTTGCTTGAATCCTCGACATCGTGGTTCATCCGATGAGATCATCGAGGAGCATGTGGGAGCAAACATGGGTATCCAGATCCCGCTGTTGGTTATTGACCGGATAGCCATCTCGGTTATGTCTACATGTCTCCCGAACCCGTAGGGTCTACACACTTAAGGTTCGGTGATGCTAGGGTTGTAGAGATATGAATATGCAGTAACCCAAAAGTTGTTCGGAGTCCCGGATGAGATCCCGGACATCACGAGGAGTTCCGGAATGGTTCGGAGGTAAAGAATTATATATATGAAGTGCTATTTCGACCATCGGGACAAGTTTCGGGGTCACCGGTATTGTACCGGGACCACCGGAAGGGTCCCGGGGGTCCACCGGGTGGGGCCACCTATCCCGGAGGGCCCCATGGGCTGAAGTGGGAGGGGAACCAGCCCCTAGTGGGATGGTGCGCCCTCCTTGGGCCTTCCCCCTGCGCCTAGGGTTGGGAACCCTAGGGTGGGGGGCACCCCACTTGCCTTGGGGGGCACTCAACCCCCCCTTGGCCGCCACCCCTTGGGAGATTGGATCTCCAGGGCCGGCGCCCCCCCCCTTGGGGACCCTATATATAGAGGGGGGGAGGGAGGGCAGCCGCACCCTTGAGTCTTGGCGCCTCCCTCTCCCCTGCTACACCTCTCCCTCTCGCAGTAGATCGGCGAAGCCCTGCTGCGGTGACCCCTGCATCCACCACCACGCTGTTGTGCTGCTGGATCTTCATCAACCACTCCTTCCCCCTTGCTGGATCAACAAGGAGGAGACGTCACGCTGACCGTACGTGTGTTGAACACGGAGGTGCCGTCTGTTCGGCGCTAGGATCTCCGGTGATTTGGATCACGTCGAGTACGACTTCCTCATCCCCGTTCTTTGAACGCTTCCGCGCGTGATCTACAAAGGTATGTAGATGCAATCCGATCACTCATTGCTAGATGAACTCATAGATGGATCTTGGTGAAACCGTAGGAAATTTTTTGTTTTCTGCAACGTTCCCCAACATTCCCCCCTCCGGCAGGGTGCCGGAACGGGTCTAGATTGGCTTTCGGTGGCTACGGAGGCTTCTGGCGGCGGAACTCCCGATCTATTTTGCTCCCGGATGTTTTTAGGGTATATGGAGATATATAGGCGGAAGAAGTACGTCAGGGGGGCCATGAGGGTGGAGGGCGCCCCCCTACCTCGTGGCCTCCTCGAAGGTCCCCTGACGTGCACTCCGAGTCTTCTGGGCTTCTTTCCTTCCAAAAATGAGTTCCATGAAGTTTCAGTTCAATTGGACTCCGTTTGATTTTCCTTTTCTTTGAAACCCTAAAACAAGGGAAAACAGAAACTGGCACTGGGCTCTGGGTTAATAGGTTAGTCCCAAAAATCATATGAAATAGCATATAAATGCATATAAAACATCCAAGGTTGATAATATAATAGCATGGAACAATCAAAAATTATAGATACGTTGGAGACGTATCACTGACACAAACCTCTTGGCAATTTGAAACAAGCCATAGAATAAGTTGGTATGGATTGTGCTACCAATTTAATGAGAACTTCCTTCCCTCTAGCTGATAAGAACTTTTCCATCCATCCTTGTACCTGCTTCCAAATTCTGTCTTTTAGGTACCGAAAGCACCCCTCCTTCGAGCTGCCAACATCAGTTGGTAGCCCAAGATATTTCTTCGAAAGCGATTCATTATGCACATCAAGCAAACCTTTAACCACATTCCTCAATGGATCTGACACACCTTTGCTGAAGTATATTGACGATTTTTCTGTGTTGATGCGTTGGCCTGACGCATCACAATATTTCTTCAGCAACTCCTGGACTTTAATTGCACTCTCCGTTGTTGCCTCAAAGAAAAGCAAATTGTCATCCGCAAAGAGGAGGTGGTTTACCGCCGGCGCTGTGGCCGCAACAGAAAATCCTCTAATCCCTACATCTTGTGCTTTCAGTAAGCAAGAGAGGCCCTCAGCCGCCAACAGAAATAAATAAGGGGAGATAGGGTCCCCTTGTCGCAAACCCCGTGAGGGCCTGAAAGCATCCAGAATTCCACCATTAAAAAGAACTGAGAAAGAAACCGAAGATACACACCTCATGATGGTTTCAGTAAACCTCGGGCTGACACCCAGTTTTAGCATCACCGCTTTGAGATATGACCACTCAAGCCTATCATAGGCCTTCATCATGTCAAGCTTCAGAGCACAGAAATGATTGCCTTCACCCTTCTCGTTTTCATGTAATGCAAATATTCATAAGTTGTAATAAAGTTATCTATAATCAGACGTCCCGGGACAAAAGTTGACTGCTCTTCAGAAATCACATCCGGAAGGATTATCATCAGCCTGTTAGCTAAAACCTTGGAAGTGATCTTGTAGATCACATTACAAAGGCTTATCGGCCGAAATTGTCCTAAATTTTTTGGACTAGCAATCTTGGGAATCAAAACGATGAACGTGTTATTGATATCCTCCGGTGAATCATCTCCTTCAAGTAGTCTTATTACCATACCTGTCACTTCCTCGCCACAAAGATCCCAATGCCGCTGAAAAAAGTGTGCTGGAAAACCATCTGGGCCGGGAGCCTTTATGGGAAACATCTGAAATAATGAATGCTCGCCAAGATTTGTTGGTTGTACGCTAGTATTAAACACATCATCAAGCCCGTCAATGAGGGGGCCAAACTGGTCGACCGCACAGCCCCCCTCTCCCCCCCAAAAAAAATTATGGGGCCCGATCAGAGAAAAAAATGGAAGGCAAACTGCCTGGTTCTGTCCCGCACGTCCGTATGCGAGTCGATCGACATTGTCTTTCGCAATATGTGGGACGCCTGCTTCGGACTGAGCCCTAGGGTCTAGACCCACTACCAAGCCTCCGCCTGCATCCCCCCATACCTCAGTCCTACCCTAGCACGCATGGGCCGCCTCTTGCCATCTCCCATGCTCCGGTCCATGAATTAATGACCGATGTGGCCTGCTGCAGACCGCTGGCTAGTTGCTTCGCCCTAGCGCCATGGCACTACTCCCTGGTCTCCGACCGGCCGTCCTGCCGCTGCTGCCAGGCACTGGTCTTGCCTCTGTTATGCCCAAGATGAGCTACGACTCCAAAGCCGAAACACCTTCTCCTCAGCCATGGATCCGTGGGTAATTTCTTGGACGGAAACAGGCAAACAGCAATCGAAGATGCATTTGAATTGACATTCTGTGTGTGTTTAGAGCAACTCAAATGGGGCGACTCATTTTGACCGTCCGCGTCCGTTTGGGTCGGCGCGGACAAAAGTGGTGACCCAACGCGCCGATCTAAACTCAAATCGTGTCCGCTCGGCGTCCGCGCCGACCCATTTCCGGCCTAAAATTGCGCCTGGAATGCGTTGGCGCGGACGTGCCGCGCGTCTCCTCGCCATCCGCTGCGTCCCCACCTGACGGCCGTCCAACTATGATGGTCAACATAATTTATGACGACCGCCCACCTTGGGCCCACGCGTCAGCGACGGCGGTCCTCCTTTTTTAAGCCGGGCGTGTGGCGGGGCCGTCCTCATCCACTACCACTCGCCCCCCGTCCCCATCTGGCCACCTCTGCCTCCACGCCGGCGACAACCCTAGCCACCGCCAGTATGGGTTTCTTCTCCGGCATCGGCAGCAGCCGCAAGGGCAAAGCCCCCGCCCGCCATTCCCGCTCCCTCCCCGCCCTCCCCGCGCCGGCGCGCGCTCCCCGTCAGAGGCAGCGCATCAACGTGTCGTTGGACCAGGCCGAGTGGCACTAGCACCACCGTGTGCCTCTGCCGTACCCGGATGTGACGCTGCCGCATGACTGTCATTTGGATCTGGAGAGGATCCCAGTGTCGGCGGCGCCGCGGACGGCGAGGGCCCATGTGAAGGAGGTGCGGCGCCGGCGGGCGTTGCTAACGTCGGAGCAGCGCGCCGACCCGCACTTCGCCGTCGACTCACCCAACTAGGCTCGATGGTTCGCCTTCGAGCACGAGGAGGCGAGGCGACACGGCGTCTGCGGGGTCGACCACAGCCTACCACCGCCCGCGCTCGTTGTCCGCGACGAGGACCAGGAGGCCGAGGCCACCTACCAGACGGCCATCAAGGAGAGCGAGGAGGAGGAGTGATGGAGGGAGGCGGACGAGGTGGATTTCGAGGCTGCCATGGCGGAGGCCATGGCCCTCTCTGCGGCGGGCGACTATGTCGTGCCGCCAGTGGCCCCGCCGTCCCCTCCCAAAGCCGAGCCGGAGGAGCCGGTCTACCTCGAGCGCTACTCCTGAACCGGAGTAGTGCGCGAGTGGGTCAGTGCTCGGGGCGACGGAGAAGCAGGAGGCGGCCTACCTCGACCACTGGCGCCGTGTTCGGCTGGCCGAGGAGCACCGGGAGGGCGAGCGCCTGCAGATGCTCGAGCGCGAGGCCGAAGAGGAGGTGCGCCAGGCCCAGGCAGCGGCGGCAAAGCCTGACATCATCGCCGTCTGGAACACGGCGTTCCCCTGGGCCGGCCCTGCACCGACGTTGATCGACCTCATCGGTCCCGATGCAGACGCCGCCGCCAACGAGGACGCCTAGGGCAGTGCGTCGTCTAGTTTTTAGTGTTTTAATTAATGTAATGTGGACTTTTGCTGGCCTTCGTGGCCGACTTTTATGTTTAATTAAATGCATGTATTTATTTTCAAAATGCTTGCAATACTTTTTTTGGCGCGCCGACAAAATGGGTCGGGCCAGCGTTGGACGCTCGTGCCGATCCAAACACAGCATCGGACGTTTGTGTCCGCCGGGCCGACCCAAACGGACAAAAAGCGGACAAAAGCGCCGTCCGTTTGGGTCAGCCCGTTGGAGTTGCTCTTATTTCTAAATCAATCGATGCATTCGAACATCAAACAATATTTGAATTGAAAAGAACTGTGTGTATGTATGAATTAAACACAAAATGGATGCCTTTTTATATCGACTTTATTTCATGTTACAAAAAAATAAGATGAAAATATATTTCATTGGCGCTCTGCAACAACAGGAGTGTCTACACGTGGGAGGCGTGGATGAAGCAAACTATTGATTTGGTATTCTTTTTGTTTCCCTTATTTTTATTTTTTCCATATCTTATTTATTTTGTTGAGATTCAGTTTTAAATATTTTGTGCAGCCGAGCTAATTTTTGGATGCTTTTGCATGGAGTAGTTGTTGGATAGTTCTTTACCTATACAATTTTTTGAAAGTTTAGGTCCCATTTTGTATTTCGTCCCGGGCCCCAAAATTTCTGAAGACAGCCCTGCACACCATGTTAATTAAGACCGGTCATACCGTCATAGTAGGAAGTAGATATATTATTAGAGGGTGCTTAGATACGTTTTAGTCTCATGACTAAAAGTAGTGGGACTAAAACTTGCTAGCCTCACCCATGCTTGGATCCAAATACTAAAAAGACTAAAATCAAGTTAATGAACATTTATTATCCTCCAAATCCTCCAATCTAGAACTCGCATGTGTTGAAGAAGAGGATTTGAATGAGGAGAGAGAGGACTAATCCACATTTTAGTAGGGGTACCACTGACTAAATTTTTTTAGTCTCAAGACTAGTTTTAACCCCTCTTTAGTCAGGGGTGCTTGGAACTTTAGCCTTTTAAAAAGACTATTTTTAGTCAGACTAAAATAAGTAATTTGGATCCAAGCACCCTCTTAGTCCATGTTATTATTACCTTTATAATGGTTAACATATCATGCAAACTTTCATTTATTTATTCAGATGGTGACTCATTTTGTCTCGGGTTCCTTAATGTTGCGATAACGTATTCTGTTACCGCGTACGCATATTAGCGTTGAGGTGTCTAAATCTAAGTTACTCCTACATGCCCACCCTAAAACACTATTCCCTTCGATCCATATCACTTACCACGGAGTACACCTTTGTAGTAGCAACATTGCCAAACTTTTCGTTGGCAGATTACTAACCGCAAGAGATTCAGACGAAGTGCAGACTACTGATTCCATGGACAGGAACCGGACACACACGGCGCAGGGACGCCGAGCCTACCACATCGTGCGCCGAGAGAAGCTTTTGCGCAACGGCGTTCATGCTCGGCCTCCTGCTGGGATCATCCTCCACGCACGTGACCGCCACCTCCAGCATCACCGCCGCCTGCGAGCGGTTGAAGTCGCCGAGCAACCGTGCATCCACGAACTCATCCAGCCACGGCGCCGAGCGCTCACCTTGGCATTCCAGCGTCTGGCCCTGGAACCACGCTACGATCTCCTGTAGATCCACACGTGCCTGCTCATCACCTCCGGGCACGCCCTCCACCGCCGCCCACTCGCTGACCCTCTGCCCACGGAGCAGCTCGAGAAGCACGACGCCGAAGCTGTACACGTCGGCCTTCCCGGTGATCGGGAGGCTCAGCGCCCACTCCGGCGCGACGTACCCCCTTGTTCCCTGGACACGGGACGGCGCCTGGCCGCACGCGTCCTCTTCCCGGCTGAGCAGCTTCACCAGGCCGAAGCCGGTGATCTTGGGCTCCAGGTCGGCGTCCAGCAGAACGTTCTCCGGCTTCATGTCGCAGTGCAGGATCCACTCGAGGCACTCGTGGTGGAGGTAGGCCAGCCCCTTGGCGACGCCGACGGCGATCTTGTACCTCGACGGCCACCCCAGCGCGGGCTCCCCGCCGAAGAGGGCCTTGGCCAGCGAGCCGTTCTCGACGTACTCGGAGACGAGGAGCCTGTGCGAGCGCTCGGAGCAGAAGCCCCATATCCGGACCAGGTTCATGTGGTTGATCCGTCCGATGACGCTCAGCTCCGACCGGAACACCTCCTCGGCCTGCGGCGTCGTCGCCTCCACCAGCCGCGTCACGGCCACGTCCCGGCCGTCGTCCAAGACGCCCTTGTACACCGCCCCCGACGCACCCCTCCCGAGCTCCTCGCCAAAATCGCAGGTAGCGCTGGACAGTTCGTCGTACGTGAACTTCCTGAAGTGGCTCATCGCCAAGGTGTAGCCATCGTCGTGGACACGTTGGACCGCGGCCGGGTCGGCTCGGAAGACGAACAGGTAGCCGGCGATGATGACGACCGCTTCCACGACGAACAATCCCCCCAGGAAGCTGTACAGGTAGACGAACTTTATCTTGCTGCCGCTGTAGTTCTTTAGGTGACGGGAGGGCGAGTAGCCGACGTTGACGTTTCGTTCTTGCGTGGTGCTGCAGCCATGGCCGTCGAAGCGCAGGCCCAACACGGACGACAGGTTGAGCTTCTTCTGGACGCGTGTAGGCACCTTGAAGTACATGAACTGAATGGGGTCCGAGCTCCGACGTTCCACAGAGAGGCCTTCGTGTAGCAGAAGCCAGCTCCCCCCTTCTTGTAGGCGAACGCCTCGCATCTGCAGTCGTCGATGCACAGCTGCCGGCACTCGTCGATGGTGGCCATCTGGCGGAACTTTTTGTCGAACCCCCAGTAGTCCACGTTCGCCAGCTCGGCGAAGAACACGTCCTCGCCGCACTGGATGTCGAACAAGCGCCGGCAGCCTTTGCTCCAGTCGCCGGGGTCGCTGGGCACGAACCCCTCGGGGCACGCGCACGCCGGTCCGGCCAGCCCGTACGCGCACACGCCGTACCGGCCGCAGATCCCGTGCACGCTGCACTGCCGCGAGAGCGCCACCCACGTGACGCGCCAGACCCCGCCGGCGGCGGCGTCGAGGCTGTACGCCCGGAGGTTCCCGTCGTAGTCCAGCGTCAGCCGCCGCATGACTTGCCCAGCGGCGCCCATGTCGGAGGCGGCGAACCGCAGATTATCGCTCCCCGAGAAGCGGCCGCGGTCATCGAGGCTGCCGAGCCGGCTGCTGTTGAAGACCGTCCGCTTGTTTTCCACCCACGTCTTGAAGGGGCTCGGCCAGTAGTTCATGTTGATCTCCGGGCCGTCGTACACGAGGTTGAGGATGTTGAAATTGTCGAAGTAGAAGCTGTAGTAGCCGGAGGAGGTGGAGCCCCTCGCCTTTGCCGACACGAGGCGCGCGCGCCGCGTGATGAGCTGCCCGGGGTGGAGCGTGTCGGTGGGCCAGTCGAAGCTCTGCCACAGGGTGCGGCCGGCGGCGTCGGACACAACAAGGTTGCCGGTGTTGAGCAGCTGCGCGCGATCGGCGCCGGTGCCGCTTGTGTTGGTGCTCCACGTGGCCAGCCCGTCGAAGTCCCGCAGCACCAGGGTTCCATCCCCGAGAAGCTCGGCGCGGGAGCCCATGCCGTTCACGGGGGCGTCGCGGTTGGCTGCCCACGCGAGGGTGCGCGGATCGGCCGAGGCGGTGAACCAGATGGCGAATACGTAGGCGTTGGTGGCGACGCGGTGGAAGCCGCACGAGAAGCCGCCGCTGGGGGACACCAGGGCGTCGTCCCCCACGGCGATGGAGCCGCGGCGCCACAGGATGCTCGTTCGGCGCTGATCATCGCTTGTCGCGAGAGCAACATGAGGCAAGGTCGCCGCAGTGGTGATCACTAGGAGGATCGCGAGCGCTCTCATCGTGATACCACCAGCTCGCGCGCCGTGGTGTTTGTTTTCCCAGTGTACATGTGCACGGGAGATAAGCTCGTCGAGTTTTTATATATGCTGGTCTGGTCAGAGTCAGACGCCATTGCCGTTATGTTTTGGCGCCGTAGCAGCCATGGACACACTTGCTTTGCGTAAGACCAGCGTCAAGTACATGGACTTGTGGATAAATAATTCCATCTTAACATTATGTACACGTAGGAGTGCATTAGCAGCCCACTTGCGTGCGTTTGTGCTTGACCAGCAGCCATTCTTGTTGACAGTTGACTCGGCGGAAGTCAAAGTATTTGCGAAAGAAACACTAACACACAAGCAACATGCATGACCATGTCAATGAACATAGACTTCCTTAATTCTTATATACTTGGCATTACAATGGTTTACTATGTCTCAACCTTATGTAGGATGATTGCTAACATGGAAGAGAAAGAAATATGAAAGAATTTTTCCTTCTCTTTGACTAAGAGATAGTCTCTTCAATTATATGTTTATTATTTGCCTGTCATACCCTATCTTTTGGAAGTCTTGAGAGCTAAAGGTTTTGGTCCAAGGTGGGGAGCATGGATTTCCTTTATATTATCGTCGACATTCTCAAGAACTCTCCAAAATGGTGCTCCTGGTCCGCCTATTTGGCATGGTCATGGTCTTCCCCAGGGTGATGCTCTTTCATCGCTAGTGGGTCTTTTAGATGTCTTTACTCCGAACACTGTGTCATAAAGGCTTTCAACTTACGTCGACGTTGTTATTGTCTTCCAATGGCGGAGCTATATGTATAGCTGAGGGGGTTGTGGCCCCCAGCCCAACACAAATCCTTGAAGGAATTTTTTTAGGTGGATATAATTTGGACAAAGTATTCTTATTAGCCCCC
>NC_041392.1:574061015-574071840 GCF_002162155.2 Triticum dicoccoides
GTATAGTTTGTTTTTTGCCCCCCTGGCATTTCTGTCAAACTCCGCCACTGTTGTCTTCCTTCGCACTTCATCGGCTCATGTGTAGGTGGTCGTCTCTCTGTTGGAGATTTTCATAGGTGTGTTGGGACTGAGTTGTAATCTTTTCAAGAGCTCCATCTCGCCCTATCAATTGTGATGACTTCTTTGCTACCATACTGTTGCAATCACATCGGGTGCATGCTTTCGCATATGGCAATAACCCACCTTGGCTTACCATTAAATTGTAAGGCAAGTAAAGAAGATTTTCGTAGACTTTTGGGCATTCTTAGAGGAGGTAATAACACCAATGGTGCTTAAACTTGCCATCGATGTCTTTGCTATCTAAACTTAAAAAATACACCGAACCGGTCATAAAACTTGGCAGTACGGTTCAAATCACGTCCAGATATGTACGTATTCACCATGTGACACATGTGGTAAACAATCCAAAGTATTCAAAAAATTTACGTATGCATTGCTGACTAGACATGCTAGCATGGCGCGGGACCCACTTCTAGTGTTGAGAAAAACTTATTTGCGGGGAAATAAACAAAAAAAAGGCACGACTGGGTTTCAAACCATCGAGCTCGCGACATCGCGTGACCTGCGCTAACCACTTCACCAAGGTTACTTTGTTCTTCAATAAGGATCACAATTCTTTATCAACACTACTGCACAAGTATTTTTCTAAAGTTTATCTATTTGTCAAAAGATATATTTTTGAATAAAATATGTGTGAATAATAATAATTAATAGCCTAGTGTACCATGAAGATTATATAGATCCTCAAATGAGCACTTTTAAAATTTTACAATACATTTTTATAATTGCAAAATTATTTTATTTACATGATTTTTAAAATAATATGCAAATATTTATAAAAAATTACATTAACATGTTTTGAAATTAATTTATTTTTGTCAACATATTATTTATAAGACAAGAACACTCTAACTTCATTTTTATTACAATTACACATAATTTTACAAATTTCTAAAAAAAGAACTCACATATGGAAGGGCCAAACAAAAAGAAAAAAGTAACACTCTTAAAAAGGACCACGTAAATTTTATTTAAAAACATTAAGAATTTGAAAATTAGATTAACCTTTTAAAATATAAAGCTTTTCAAGATTTGTTATTTATTAAATATGTGAATGATTCTAAAAATTATGAAAACATTTGATAATTCTTAAGTATTAATTTCATTACGTAATATTTTAAACTGCATGATTTTTATATTATTTTGAATATAGTTTACATATTTTTTATAATTTCTAAAAAAAACTAACATGTGAAAAATGGGCCGCACTGACTGCAGCCCATTGAACTCCACGAGCTTTTTAGTGTAGGTAAAACCGAGATGCATACTTTACTAGGTCGCCGGTTTTAATCCCAGCCGATCCTGTTTTTTGTTTATTTATGTTGTGCACTCATATGTGACGCACACTCTGGAAGTCAGTCTGTCCCAATTCAACCTAGCAATCTGACTCATGGGTCCATGCGTCTGTGGGCATCCGACCTGAATGAGTAGGATATGGGTCATAGACTTCGCCTATGGGTCTTACCTATGGCTAACCCGATTAGTTGTGGTAAGGTATGTGTATAATTTTATACACAGGAGTAATCCGATGGGTCAGCCGATTAATGTTAGTAATTTAATAAATATATTATCCTACATTACATGTTGTCTTTTTCTTTTTCACTTTACACAAATATAATAGTGTAGCCAACAAGACAACAGTAATCCACTAGTAATTTGCGTGATGACTATTTCTCGCTTTAAGCGGGACGTATGGGATTTCTCATGTTGAGGTCTAGAGTAATGGGCCGGCCCGTTAGCGCAATAAAAGGAAATAAAGGAGAGGAGAAAAGGTCACACGTGGGGCGTGATCCAAAGATCTCTTCGTTGCTTGGTTGCCCTGCTACCACTAAGCCATCGCTCTGCTCATGTTAGGAACATAGGACGCAAACTAGATGAAGTATTTAAAACCGGACTTTTAGGTTTTCGTTTTTGTTTTTTCTGGGTTTTCACCGATTTTCTCTGTTTCTTTCTCCATTTCACCTATTTTCCATTGGTTTTCACGGTTTTTATGTTTTTGTTTTTTGACAGGGTTTTCTTGTTTTTTTGTTGGTTTTCCTTTTTCTTATTCATTTTTCGCTTGGTTTTCTTATTTCTTCTCTATATTTTTGTTTGGTTTTTTTCTTCTCCATTTTTGGCTTTTCTTTTGTTTTTTATGTTTGTTTTTGTTATGATTCTACATTTTTCGTATATGTCAACAATATTTTTCAAATACATGTGTAACATTTCTTCTCCATTTTTTGTTTTTTCTTATGGTTGTTCTTGATTTCACTCTACATTTTCATATATGTCAAAAAAAATTAATAAGTGATCAACATTTTTTGTATACACGTCCAATATTCTCTGAAAGCTTATTCAATATTTTTATGTACTTGTTCAACACTTTAATACTTATTCAATATTTTTTAAATACATGTACACCATTATTTAAATACCCAATCAACATTTTTAATACTTATTGAACATTTTCAAATACTTTTTCAACATTTTTTAATACTTTTTCAACATTTCAAAGTACTTGTGCAACATTTTTCAAATACTTGTTCAAATTTTTTTAATACTTATTCGACATTTTCCAGGATATTTTCCAAAATTTTCAATACTTATTCAACATTTTCAAATATTTGTTAAACATTTTTTGAATACTTGTTCAACATTTTTTAATACCTATTCAACATTTTTTAAATAGTTGTTCAACATTTTTCAAATGTGTTTTTCAAGAGTGTTTTTCGTGTATATATGTAGAATATTTTCAAGTATAAAGAAAAGTACAAAAATAAAGCAAACAATCAGAACAAAAATAGGAAAAATAATTAAAAACAAAACAGGTCGTGGCATCCCACGCGACTGGGCCGGCCCGGCTCCCCCGACGCGAGCTTCCCCTCCATCGCACGCACAACGGACTCGATGTCGATGATGGCCGGCCCGTGGACCGCCCTTCGTCCCGCTAGCGCCTTGCTTTTGCTAGCTCTCCGAAGAGATGTTGGAGCCGTCGTCGTCAAAGCAAAGCCAATGGTGTCCAACGACGTGACAGTGAGAGCCATGCTAGTAGGCCCTCCCACCTTAGCCCTCCCCTAAAGTAGAGAAGGAACAATTGGAATGTCGCCTGATCATCCAGCACTTTCCCTGCACCCCAGACAACAGGCGTAGATGGAGTAGCGAGCATCTCTGAAGGTGCAGATAGTCCAGGGGCGACCTCTAGGCTCGCGGCACCGCTCTCTCCAACCAAGGCGAGCGTGTTCGGACCAGCATTGCCTGCCGCAGCAGGGAGTCCAACAGACAAGGTCGGCGAACAAAGGACAATCCCTGTGACACCCAGATAATTAAGCTACAGTAACCCTCTGCTAATGATGCCACGTCACTACATGATAACCCACAAGTATAGATGATCGCAACAGTTTTTGAGTGTAGAGTATTCAACCCAAATTTATTGATTCAACACAAGGGGAGCCAAAGAATATTTTGGAGTATTAGCAGTTGAGTTGTCAATTTAACCGCATCTAAAAGACTTATTATCTGCAGCAAAGTTTTTAGTAGCAAAGTAGTATGGAAGTAATAGTAACGGCGGCAAAAGTAACAGTAGCAGTTTTGTAGTGATTGTAACAGTGCCAACGTGAAAGTTACTTAGTAAAGATCAATATGTGAAAAGCTCGTAGGCAATGGATCGGCAATTATAATTGTGTCGGATGATATTCATCATGTAGCAGTCACAGCCTAGGATGATAGAGAACTAGCTCCAAATCATCAATATAACGTAGGCATGTATTCCGTATATAGTCATACGTGCTTATGGAAAAGAACTTGCATGATATCTTTTGTCTTACCCTTCCGTGGCAGCGGAGTCCTAATGAAAACTAAGGGATATTAAGGCCTCCTTTTAATAGAGAACCGAAACAAAGCATTAGCACTTAGTGAATATATGAACTCCTCAAACTACGACAATCATCAGAAAGAATCACAATTATTGTCACCTTGGGGTATACGGATCATAACTCGTAATAGGTGCCTACAACTTGCAAGATAGGATCAAGAACTCACATATATTCATGAAAACATAATAGGTTCAGATCTGAAATCATGGCACTCAGGCCCTAGTGACAAGCATTAAGGACACACTGGTACGCGTCGGTGCTATACAAACGGTTTTTAAGCCCTTTTCGCGACAACATTTGGAACCTTGCCAAGTGAGTGTGGGCGATAGGGGGATCCTTCCCACACGACCCAAAAACCGTCGGGGATAGGCCCTCCTGGCACACTGGCTGGGGCAAAATGAGCTCGTGTGCGATTGGGCGAGGCATCGAAACCCAATCGTTTTCGTTCGTATGTACATCTCACACGGTGAATCTCAGAAAAACATTTTCGTTCGTATGTATATCACACACAGCCAATCCAAAGAATATGTTTCTGTTCTTATGTACATCCCACACAGTCAATCCAGGGAAAACGTTTCCGTTCGTATGTACATACCACACAGTTTTATGTATAGGCTCGTGTGTGAAAGGTGTAACTATCACACACGCTCTGTCTTGGTTAACCGTTTGCTTTTATCAACTACATCACACATGATTTGATGAAGAAAACTATGTGGCATTGGGCTATCCATCACAAGCGCTTTTACTGCTAGAATCGTTTGCAAACTTGCATGACCCATTTAGCACGTTTATTAGTTTACAATTAATAATTCCAGTATTACACAAATTCATATTTCATATCGATCAGCTGTTTGCTAATTTCATATCAGGCACATAAATATATTTTAACGTCACAGTACGATAGCTACCTGAAAACATCACAGTACAACATATAGCTAGTTCAACTTCATAAGAACAATATTAGAACAATATATACATTTCCCTAATCGAGATCATCCAGACACGTCTTATCCACCTCTGCTTTCAGTTCAGCAAGAACCTATATTGCACTGTCCAACTAGGAAAATGCCTCCTCCTTCGCCAATACCATCTTAGCAAAGTTTGATTTAAAAAAATCTGAGCTCATTTTCCACCTTCCTCCTTTTATCCTGTATCTTCAAACATTTTTCAGCGTTAACAACACTTTCTCTAAGTCTACCTCTGTTCTCTTCCTCATACATGCTCCGGAGCTTTGCTAGGCACATCTTCAAAGACTGTGGCCACTCTTGATCAACCCACTCCAAGTAAGAACACTTCTGTTCATCCTATAATATTTAAAACTAAATCAGTAACAATTGTAGGGGAAATGGGTTTATAGCAACATAGAAAATCACCAATACTTATTTTGAAAAACTGAAGAAACAGGTTAATTATGACATATCTTCTCAAAAAGATCAATGTGCAAATGAATTAATTGCTACTGAGACAATAACCAAATTCTGAAACATCAGAAGATGTAATTAACTACAACAATGCTACAAGTTCTTACTCATGTACTATAAATAACAAATTGAACATTTTATGACGAAGGTAAATATAACTGCAATAGCATAGCGACAGTGTTTGAATGACAACAAATTGATACTAACAGGTGTATACATGCACAAATTTAGTAACATATAACTAATATCACTAAATCTGTCCACTATGTATGCCAAAACCAGTGTAAAGACAACTATTGCTACATCTCGCACCGATGCCCTAGACTGGCGAGCCGATGCAGCGGAAAAACTTCAGGGACCCAGACTCCGGAGCACCTAGTTGCTCCCGATGCCCAGTTCCTTCGTACCATAAAGATTTAGTATTTTTATTGCTTGTCTGCTCGGATGTGTGGACCAAAGTTGGTTGCACAAACTGCTGAAGTGGTGCCAAATAATTTTCTAATGGCACCGCTGATGAGATGGCAACATTTTTAGATACTAGATACAAACTGTGACACTGTCTTAGGATGCATTTGGTTGAAGGTGTGGTATGAATGGGTTGGGACCATGACAGTGTCTGAATCACATCTAACAAATAATTTATAACAACGAAAGAGGGTCTAACCTTCTCTGCACATGCCAGAAACTTCGTCCCACTGTCCACAGATTCAAACGCAACTAGCCTCACACATGGAGATTGATGGTGACAACGAGCAGACATATCTTTAGCCACACCGCTCCATTCGTTGCAACTGATGGTCCTAGGGAGCTACAAGAGGAAGAAATGACTCAAATCGCCTGCCGGGTTAAAATCCTTCATTCCAAGTCATGGCCCGAGAGAGAGAAGAGAGGCATACCCGGGTGGTGAATGAGTCATCGTCGAAGGTGGAACCGCTGGAGAGGTGATTGAAGAAGACCATGGTGACCCCAGCGGTAGGATGCGAGACAGCGAGAGCGAGGAAGCGGTTATAGATTAGGGAAGGAAGGAACGAAGGAGGAAACAGGGGAAATGTTACTTGTGGTTGGGGAGAAAAGGGGTGGGGAAGGGGGAGGGGCGGGGGTAGATATTTTGTCGGTAGGCCAAAAATTTGGAAATGTGGAGGGAAACTTTGCGCGTGGTGCCGCCGATCACCATTCACTTTGAATGATTGTGTACAACGGAAACGATTCTTCTACTTTACGCGCATGGGATGAGTTTGATAATTCAAATTTCGGTGGAAATTTCCCCTGGTACGTCATTGCATAATTTAACATCGCTTGCTAATTTGGGCACACAAAAGAGCGTACAATACACAGACCACACTTACGGAATCAAGCAATTTTAGTAATTAAACAGAGCTAGTTGACCTAAACATTGCTCTAACAAAAGACCAGTATTTAAAACAAAGCTTATGTACGCATAATTTTAACAAATCCGCCGCCGCGCTGGCCTATGCATCGCCGGTGTGAGATGAGACGTCGATGACTTGTCCTGGTGAAATGCCGCCGTTGGTGGACTCTGCATCCCCCTTGCTAAAGTCGACCGCGTCCTCGTCCTTGTCCTCAAGGTTGTAGTACTCGTAGTAGTGGCCGCGCTAGAGCTCGCGTTGGTACTCCAACGCCGATTCCTCGACGGACAGACTCTTCTCTACCTCGACCTAGGCCACGTGCAACTCCTCCTCTTGGCGCTCCTCGATCTCCGCCGCCTCCTCCATCTCGAGCTCCCGCTCAGCGATCTCATGAGGAAGCAGGTGCTCCATGGCCACCGTCGCCTTTTCGTATGTGGGTTGCATGCTGGAGTCTGAGGTGGCCTGGAATATCTTGGCGTGTGCATCCTCGATCTTGGCGTGGATGGCCTTGACCCGGGCCAGGGCGACATCGGCGGCATGGACAGCAGCTCGAGCGCTCTCCACGTTTGCAGCCGTCGTCGTAGCAGCAGGTGCAGCCGTCTCGACTACTGCAGCTGCCCTGTCAGCTGCCGCAGACGCCCTCTCAGCGGATGCGGCCGCACTCAATGCGGATGCGGCGGCACTCTCGGCGTAAACGGCCGCGCTCTCGGCACAGGCGGCGGCACTCGGGGAGGACGCGGCCATCGTACGGGCCTTCACGAAGCGTTTCCATGGTGTCATCTTTGCAAGAAGGGGGTGCGGGAATGGGGATCGGGATTCGTGGATTCGCGGGTTTCCAGCACTGGAGCAGACGAGCCGGCGAAGGTTAAGGAGGAAGACTTAAATAGACCTAGAAATTTTCATCGCAAACGGTTCCTACAAAAAAATTGTGTGTGATGTTGTGGATATTTTTTATTAACTTTGAAAGAAGAATTTGGAGTAAGTGGAAACGGATGGTGTTTTAAATGTACGAGAAAATTTGTAGTACTATACAACTGTCATGTCAAATTTTGGAAAAATTTCAGGGGTCATTTGACCTTTTAAGACATTTAAGTGATTTTCTAGCCATTTAATGACCGTAATTCAAATTTGAACTACATATACATGTAACAGCTAACCATAACAGTTTGAAAAGTCATATTTTGTGTACTCGTGTGCGATTTAATTCCATGTGCAGTAAATTGGAAGGAATTTTCAAACATATTGGTCTAACGGCTATGACACAATTAAGCATGGAGTGCCATGGCATTTAAATTCCAAAAAATTAAAAAAATATCAGAAACATATGAAACCTTGCTTGATGTAATATCATGCCACCAAGATAATGTGGTAAAAAAATTGGCATTATTGATGAAAGTTTGGGCACACACCCCTCACAAACCGAAGCAACTCACTAGAAGGCTTGTGTTTCCGAGAGGGAACAATGCATGTTTGATGACAAACGGGAGATAGCTTCCCCTTACGGCCTTCAAATTTTTTCTACATTTAATGTGCATTAATACAACTGTCATGTGAAAATTTGGAAAATTCCAGGGGTCATTGTCCTTTTAAAGACACGTAAGTGATTTTATAGCCATTTAATGACCGTAATTCAAATTTGAACTACATCTACATGCAACAGCTAACCATAACGGTTTGAAAAATCATATTTGTGTCCTTGTGTGCGAGTTAATTCAATGTGCAGTAAATTAGAAGGAATTTTCAAACATACTGGTCTCACGACATGGACACATGCATGGAGTTCCATGACATTTAAATTCCAAAAAATAAAAAAAATGATCAAAAAAACATGAAACCTTGCTTGATGTAATGTCATGCCACCAAGATTATGTGGTAAAAAAATTAGCCTATTTGACGAAAGTTTGGACACACACCCCTCACAAACCGGAGCAACTCACTAGAAGGCTCGTGGTTCCGAGAGGGAACAGTGCATGTTTGATGACGAACGGGAGATAACTTCCTCTTATGGCCTTCAGTTTTTTCTACGTTTAATGTGCACTAATACAACTATCATGTGAAAATTTGGAAAATTTGAGGGGTAATTTGACCTTTTAAAGACATTTAAGTGATTTTCTAGTAATTTAATGACCATAATTCAAATTTGAACTACATCTACATGCAACGGCTAACCATAACGGTTTGAAAAATCATATTTGTGTACTTGTGTCCGAGTTAATTCCATGTGCAGTAAATTAGAAAGAATTTTCAAACATATTGGTCTCACGGCATGGACACATGCATGGAGTGCCATGGCTTTTTAATTCCAAAAAATTGAAAAATGATCAGAAAAACATGAAACCTTGCTTGATTTAATGTCATGCCACCAAGATGATGTGGTAAAAAATTGGCCTGTTTGACGAAAGTTTGGACACATCCCCCTCACAAACCGAATCAACTCACTAGAAGGCTCGTGTTTCCAAGAGGGAACAATGCGTGTTTGATGACGAACAGGAGATAGCTTCCCCTTACGACCTTCAATTTTTTTCTACATTTAACTTCCACTAATACAACTGTCATGTGAAAATTTGGAAAATTTCAGGGGTCATTGACCTTTTAAAGGAATTTAGGTGATTTTCTAGCCATTTAACGACCGTAATTCTAATTTGAACTACATCTACATGCAACAGCTAACCATAACAATTTGAAAAATCATATTTGTGTACTTGTGTGCGAGTTAATTCCATGTGCAGTAAATTAGAAGGAATTTTCAAACATATTGGTCTCACGGCATGGACAAATGCATGGAGTGCCATGGGATTTAAATTCCAAAAAATAAAAAATGATCTGAAAAACATGAAACCTTGCTTGATGTAATGTCATGCCACCAGGATGATGTGGTAAAAAAATTGGCCTGTTTGAAGAAAGTTTGGACACACCCCCTCACAAACCGGAGCAACTCACTAGAAGGCTCGTGGTTCCGAGAGGGAACAATGCATGTTTGATGACGAACGGAAGATAACTTCCTCTTATGACCTTCAATTTTTTTCTATGTTTAACGTGTTGGAAATATGCCCTAGAGGCAATAATAAAGTGGTTATTATTATATTTCCTTGTTCATGATAATTGTTTATTATCCATGCTATAATTGTATTGACCGGAAACTCAAATACATGTGTGGATACATAGACAACAACATGTCCCTAGTAAGCCTCTACTGGACTAGCTTGTTGGTCAAAGATGGCTATGGTTTCCTAGCCATGGACATGAGTTATCATTTGATAACGGGGTCACATCATTAGGAGAATGATGTGATGGAAAAGACCCAAACTAAGAACATAGCATATGATTGTGTTAAGTTTATTGCTATCGTTTTCTGCATGTCAAGTATATGTTCCTATGACCATGAGATCATGCAACTCACTGACACTGGAGGAGTGCTTTGTGTGTACCAAACGTCGCAACATAACTTGATGACTATAAAGGTGCTCTACAGGTATCTCCGAGGGTGTCTGTTGAGTTGGGATGGATCAAGACTGGGATTTGTCATACGAAGAGGTATCTCAGGGCCCACTCGGTAATACAACATCACAATGAGCTTGCAAGCAATGTGACCAATGAGTTAGTCACGAGATCTTGTATTACGGAATGAGTAAAGAGACTTGCCGGTAACGAGATTGAACTAGGTATGGAGATACCGACGGTCGAATCTCGGGCAAGTAACATACCATATACAAAGGGAACTACATACGGGATTAGCTGAATCCTTGACATCGAGGTTCGACCAATAAGATCTTTGTAGAATATGTAGGAACCAATATGGGAATCTAGGTCCCACTATTGGTTATTGACCGTAGAGGTGTCTCGGTCATGTCTGCATAGTTCTTGAACCCGCAGGGTCTACACACTTAACGTTTGGTGGGATAAGTATAATTGAGTCATTATGGTGGTTACCGAAGGTTGTTCGGAATCTCGGATGAGATCCCGGACATGACGAGGAACTCTGTAATGGTCCAGAGGTGAAGATTGATATATTGGACGAAGGGTATTGGAGTCCGAAATTGTTCCGGGGGTACCGGGTGATGACCAC
>NC_041392.1:574072115-574087057 GCF_002162155.2 Triticum dicoccoides
GGGGAGGGGGGAAACCAGCCCACTAAGGAGCTGAGCGCCCCCTCACCCCATCTCACGTAACCAGGAGGGTTGGGGTGCCCCCTAGGGCTTCCCACCTCCCAGCTTGGGAGGGCAAGTCACCCTAGGGGAGATCCCATCTGCCCTGGCCGCCGCCCCCTAGGGGAAACCCTAGGGGTGCCACCCCCTCCTCCCTTCCCCTATATATATAGAGGTAGAGAGAGGGCAGCCGCACCCAAGAGCACATCTCCACGCCATGGCGCTGCCTCTCCTCTCCCACGCATCCCTCTTCCTCCACCACTGTCGGTGTCAAAACCGGCAGATCTTGGGTAGGGGGTCCCAAACTATGCGTCTAAGGTCGATCGTAACAGGAGACAAGGGACACAATGTTTACCCAGGTTCGGGCCCTCTCTATGGAGGTAATACCCTACTTCCTGCTTGATTGATCTTGATGAATATGAGTATTACAAGAGTTGATCTACCATGAGATCATAATGGCTAAACCCTGAAAGTCTAGCCTGTCTGACTATGATTATGAGGATATATGTCTACGGACCTAGCCCTCCAGTTTATATAGACACCGGAGGGATCTAGGGTTACATAAGGTCGGTTACAGAGAAAGGAATCTTCATATTTGGACGCCAAGCTTGCCTTCCACGCCAAGGAGAGTCCCATCCGGACACGGGTAGAGTCTTTGGTCTTCGTATCTTCACAGCCCATCAGTCCGGCCCATATCCAATAGGTCGGATGCCTGAGGACCCCTTAGTCCAGGACTCCCTCAGTAGCCCCTGAACCAGGCTTCAATGACGAGGTGTCCGGCGCGCAGATTGTCTTCGGCATTGCAAGGCGGGCTCCCCTTTCCGAATACTCCAAGATAGTCTTCGGTCATAATGAAAATGTCCGGATCTGCAACACAACTACCACACACAACTGTAGAGAATATAATATTACACGAGTCCAATCCACTGACAACTTTTTGTAATGTGACATCACGTCTGCTTGGTCATCATTTCGAACCATTTTCCGTCTGCCGTTCCATGTTTTGAGACACGTTTTAATAGGCACGTCTTGTCAAAGCAGAGATCGTGTCCCCTCATTGCGGGATTCTCGTCAATACGGGCGTGGGTAATATAACCGTGCCGATTACACAGCCCTTGGGAACAGGCGAGTTTTAAAGCGAGTGGGGAGGCGCTTGATATTCACTTCCTTTATAAGGAGATAAGGATTCCCCTTTCTTCACCCATACCTTCTATCTTCTTCTACCCTTCCATTCTCGAGCTCCAGCGCCCAAGTCCTCATTCTTTCCGCCCCAAGGAATCACTCAACCATGTCCGGTTCTGGAGGGCAAGGCAAGTGGATGGCCTCCTCCGTTAGGGAGAAGGACATCACCAAGCTTCGGGAGGCCGGGTATCTGGCGAAAGAAATCGCCCACTGGCTTCCAGCCAAGGGACAAACCGTCCCCACCCTGAAGCCCAACGAGAGGGTGGTCTTCATCCCCCATTTCGTCCACGGGTTATGGTTTCCTCTCCACCCTTTCGTCCGCGGGCTTATGTTCTATTACGGGTTAGATTTCCATGATCTAGCCCCGAACTCTTTCCTCAACATCTCGGCATTCATTGTCGTGTGCGAGGCCTCCCTCCGCATCCAACCCCACTTTGGACTGTGGCTCAAGATTTTCAACGTGAAGCCGAAGGTGGTGGATGGCCAGCATGCGGAGTGCGGAGGCGCCATGGTGAGCAAGCTGCCCAACGTGACATGGCCCAAGGGTACTTTTGTGGAGACCATCAAGGAATGGCAGAAACCATGGTTCTATATCACAAATCCCCGCGACGCCACTTGGGTCACGACTTCCGAATTCAAGTCCGGAGCTCCAGTGCGGCTCACCTCCTGGATGGAGAAGGGCCCAAATTGGTCTTCGTCAGACGAGTTGATAACACTGCAAACGCGCATTCAAAGCATGGTGGATAAAAACATCAAGCTCGTCGACGTAATCCAGGTGATGCTGGTTCACCGGATTCTCCCATGCCAAAGCCGAAGCTGCTCCTTATGGGAATTCGACCCGAAGAAGCACCAAACCTTGGAAAGGCTCTTCGGAACCACTGACGAAGATGCCTGGAAGTTGCTCTTTAAGGGCAACGAGACGCTGCCAGCCATAGACTCGGACCGCGGGCACAACATTACCCATTCCGCCAACGAGGTAAGCCTTTTACGTCTCCAGACGCATACTCTACTTGCTTGTTTCAAGGAGGATGTATAAACTTTATTATTTCAGGTATGGACAGAGAGAGCGGAGCAGATTCGATGTTCAGTTCCACTGCCCGAGGAACCAGTCATCCCACTCCTGGTGAAGATGCTGATACCGGTGCCATATAAGGCACCGGAGAAGAAGGCCTAGAAGAAGGCCAAGGGGGTCCGGACCGGCCCCCGCTGCAAGGGAGCTTCGGACGTATCGTCCGAAGACAAGACTCAGTCCTCCGCCGCCGAAGACGATGACGACGAGGAGGAAGAAAGCACCTCTCCCCCTGATGGGGGGAGGAAGAAGAGGGAGGCCTCCACAAATTTGGAGGCGGAGGCGCCCAAGAGGGGGAAGGGTCCCCTTGCGGATAACACCGCATGGGATGTCAACAGCAACCCGGAGCGACGCCCCCGAAACAAGCCCCTGGCCACGTCATAAGTACTAAAACCCGCATACGTCCCTACATCCGGCCTCTCTTGCTTCATGATATTAATACATTTTAAATGATGTCATTGCAGTCCGGCCCACGACAGCTCCCAACGATCCTCATCAAGAGGTTCGCTGGATTCGAGGGCGATGGCCAGCGAGTCACCGCCGACCGCTCACTCCCCCACGGCCAAGGGCGACGATGAGGTGCTGTCCCAAAGGACCTTCCCAGGCCAGGGAGAGGTTCAGGAGGCCACCAAGGTGGTGCCAAAGGGCGAAACCTCGGCTGCCGGACACATGGGGGAGCAGGCCCCCATGGCGACTGGGAATGAGGGCTTTGCTCAGTTCGGCCCTCATACGAATACAAGTCCGGTGACCTATACGGCTCCGGAATTTGGCGGGCAATCTCCTTCGAAAGAAGGGGGCGTGTCTATTCCGCTGGTGACCTCTGTCCAACCAGAGGCACCGGATAATCTGCTGGAAGCGCTACGATGCGCTTCCATTGTGGATGAACACCATATCCTTATGGGTACGTTGATTGAGAAGTTCAGTCCGTCAAAAGCGGACTGACTGAAGCCTGCGACAGCCTGCTGACAGGCTTTGAGGTAAGCAACGCAAAAGAGAAAATCCCAATGTAGACAGTAGCCCCTGAGACACTGTCCGGTGTTCGGAAAGAAGAGCTGGACAGAGGATCAATTTATTTTCGCAGGAAACTAACCAAAATATGTCTTATATGAATAAGCAGGTGTCGTTGCTGGCCACGACCTCACACACTGGCGAAGTCTCCCGACTAAAGCAGAGACTGGAGCGGGCCGAGGAGGAGCTCGGCCAAGCGAGGAAGCAGCTAGAAGACCAGCAAAGTATGTACTGACTGGATGTATATTCAGAAAGAATAAATAATGCGTATTGACTGTAGTGCCATGATATGTGTAGGAGCGCCGACCGAGGTCGAGGTCCTTAAACAGGCCCTGGCCCAGGCCGAGGAGAAAGCGGCCAAGGAAAAAGCCGCCCGTGAGAAGCACGAGGCCCGGCTGGATGAGGTCCAGCAAGAACTCCAGGATGCGGTGAAGAAATGTGAATCCTTGGAGCGCAACGTTTCGGCTCGAGAGACCGAACTCGCTACGGCCCATCAAAGCGCGGAAGAGGCCCGGACTGAGGCCCGGAGCGCCCTCCAGGAGATCCAGGAGGCCAAGAAAATCACGGCGTGTAAGGCATTTAGTATGCAAAGCAAATATGTGGAGAAGAAGTATCTCTTACTAACCCGGATTTGGAGTTCTCTAGGGGCGTTTGCGGATCTGCCATGCAGTGTGTCTGATGCTGTGGAGTTCTTCCGAGCCGAAGAAGGAAGCTCTATGGAGAAGCTGTTCTGGTCGCAATATCTTGCGCCAGAACTTCCAGTGCCCTTCAGTGATCAGCTAAAACAGGTGGTCGAGCTGCATAGGGTGGCCGAACTGGCCATGAAGGATTTAATAATCCGGCTGTGGCCTGCTGAAGCTATGCCCGACAGCTACTTCGGGCTCGTGATGCGGCTGGTGAATGCCTGCCCTCGGCTAAACGTTGTCAAGTGGTCGGTCTGCATCGAGGGCGCGTGCATGGCGTTCGCCCGCGTCAAGGTGTGGTGGGCGAAGATGGACGCCGTCAAGCTAACAAACGGGGACCACCAGAGGGCAAGGAGCACCACACGCCCGAGCGGTACTTGGAAGATGTCCTGGAGGGGTCTCATATTGTGGCAACACAATGTTCACAAGACATTATTTTTGAATGAATGCATTCATGTTGTCTCTGCCTTGTATGATGAAACAAAGTCGTTATGTAATATAATGTTTGTTTATTTAAAAAATTTCACCTCCTGTTCGGCCGTGTTGTGTGAAATCTGAGAGTTGGCCAGTCGTCGGCTTTTGCCCCCACATAGGTAGTACGGGGTTGTTAGGGATGTAATTTAAACACTCTTGATCCAATTGTTTGGTCCTTGAAGGAGGTGTTTAGCGCGACGAACCAGGCAATCATACTATACGACTTTAGCACCCTCACTTAGCCATAGGAGTTTGACAATAAAAATATAGGCGTAGCCCCTAGTATCCGGATTAGGATGCTGTAAACACCTAATCGGGTAAATACCAATCCCTCACGTAATGCGGAAAAAATCTTTAAGGATTTGAGACCTCCGAAGAGCTGACCGGCTCTCGCCGTATCATGATAGTTAGTTTTCGGCTTTCTCTACTTAGGTGCTCATCCGGGTAAACTAGGGCACAATCGCAGTAGTTCTCCCTTTACTACCCTAGCCGATATAGCGGAACGTAAGGTAGCAAGCACAGGAGCCGGGCAACCCAACTATTAACCAAAGACATGATTCGGAGCCAATGCATATAGTGCTAAATTCGGGGTGCCGAACTATATTGTAAAAAGTGTTCGGACTTTGTTGCCATGTTGTGGGGCGCTATGAATCCACTGGCAATTCGAAACGTACCAGAGTGTACGGGTGCTATTTGATAAAGTTATCAAAAAAGAGAAATAAGAAAAGGTAGTAAGCTAGAGCTATAAAATTTGGGCCGCAAATTGTTTCCATTATAATTTCATTGGTGCGTTAAAGTGCATTTATGCAAGTTGTGCAATAAGCAGAAGGCTATTTGATATGCCTTAACCAAGGGAGAGCTGCGTGTGGGTCCGGAAAACAGGTAAAGGGATCGTTAAAGAAACCACCTAAAAATTCCCAGTACGTCCATGGTTCTTGTCGTCTTGGTGTATTTATCCTTCAAAAAGAATCGATGGTCAAGCCATCAGGGAAGGCCGTGAAAAAGAAACCTGAAAAGGAGGGAAAATGGAAACAATGAAAGTATGTGTGTCCAGGGGCGGTCGAGCCGTATTGCGGATCACAAGCTAGTTATGCCTCCATCCATGCCCATGGTATTTTGAGTGCGTAGTTATGTATGCGCGGTACAATTGCCGCCACTTGGTCGAGACTGGGACGGCGACCGAATTGCTAGTCGAGCTCTTGACAAGCCGAGCTGTCCTACTGCAGAATAGTCCGAACTCTCTTAACAGTGTCCGAGAGCTCGACCGTCGAATTAAGGTTCTTCTTGGAAAGGCCGCTCTGTATTTCTGCTGCTAAGGCAGCGGTGTGCTCCTCGGTGCGGAGGGAGCGTTCCATGTTTCGATGAAATATTATGACACCGTGTGGTCCAGGCATCTTGAGCTTGAGATAAGCGTAGTGTGGCACTGTGTTGAATCGAGCAAATGCGGTTCGTCCAAGCAGTGCGTGATAGCCGCTGCGAAAGGGGACGATACCAAAGATTAATTCCTCGCTTCGGGGTTGTCCGGAGATCCGAAGACAACCTCTAGTGTGGTTGAGCCCGTACAACGGGCCTCTACACCTGTTATGACTCCTTTAAAGGTGGTCTTTGTGGGCTTGATCTGTGATGGATTAATGCACATTTTGCACAATGTATCCTGATAGAGCAGGTTGAGGCTGCTGCCACCGTCCATCAGGACTCGCGTCAGGTGGAACTCATCAATTATTGGGTCCAGGACCAGTGCGGCTGAACCAGCGTGACGGATACTGGTCGGATGATCCCGACGTTCGAAATTGATCAGGCATGACGACCATGGATTAAATTTTGGGGCGACTGGCTCTATCGCATAGACGTCCCTGAGCGCGCGCTTGCGCTCCCTCTTGGGGATGTGGGTAGCATATATCATGTTCACCGTTTTGACCTAAGGGGGAAACTTCTTCTGTCCCCCTATGTTCGGTGGTCGGGGCTCCTCGTTGTCATCCTCACTTTGCGATCCCTTATCCTTACTTTCGGCATTTAACTTGCCGACCTGTTTGAAAACCCAACAATCTCTGTTGGTATGATTGGGTGGTTTGTCTGGGGTGCCATGGATCTGGCACGGATGATCGAGTATGCGGTCCAAGCTGGATGAGCCCGAATTGTTCTTTTTGAACGGCTTCTTCCACTGACCGGACTTAGACCACTGAATCCGGCATTGACCACCGTATCATCGGTGTTGTCATTGTTGTTTCGACGCTTGTGTCTGTTGCCTCGGGACTTGTCGTTACTATTTTTGGCTTTAGAGGTGTCGGCGTTGCTTGCATTGTTTTTGCTACGGGCCAGCCAACTATCTTCACCCGCACAAAAGCGGGTCATGAGTGCCGTGAGGGTTGCCATGGACTTTGGCTTTTCTTGGCCAAGGTGGTGGGCGAGCCATTCGTCGCAGATGCTGTGTTTAAAGGCTGCTAGGGCTTCAACATTCGGACAATCGATGATCTGGTTCTTTTTAGTTCAGAACCTAGTCCAGAATTTCCTGGCTGACTCTCCGGGCTATTGAACTATATGGCTTAAGTCATCGGCGTCTGGTGGCCGGACATATGTACCATGGAAGTTGTCGCGGAAGGCGTCTTCCAAATCCTCCCAGCTACCAATAGAGTTTTCGGGCAGACTGTTTAACCAGTGCCGAGCTAGCCCTTTGAGTTTTAATGGGAGGTATTTAATGGCATGGAGGTCATCTCCGTGGGCCATATGGATATGGAGAAGAAAATCCTCAATCCACACCACGGGATCAGTTGTTCCATCATATGATTTAATATTCACGGGTTTAAACCCTTCTGGGAATTCATGCTCCATTACTTCATCAGTGAAGAAAAGAGGGTGTGCGGAGCCTCTATATCGGGCCACATCACGATGTAGCTCCGATGGAGTCCGTCTGCGGTTTTCGGCCCGCGTATGACTAGGCTTGTCATGCTCGGCTTGATAGCCATCATCGCGCGTCGAGGCACGCCCCTGTGATCCGTGGATCGATCTGGCCAGGCCCGTTTTATTCTTTAGGCCCTGCCGGAGATCATACATGTATCCCTGAGCAGTTTTGTCTCTACCTTTACGGTGAGGTAGGCGGGTTGGTGTTCGGCTTGTGTTGCTGCTTTGTCCTGACCACGTGGTGGTCGGTCAGCCGCATTGTGTACTGACAACCTGGGCTCCAACGCCTCTTCATCGAATTGAGGTAGCAATTTGCGCTTCGGGTAACTTTTGAGTGGTCGCTTGAGGCCGTGTTCCTCGGCTGCCAGGACATCAGTCCATCTATCGTTGAGCAGATCTTGATCAGCTTGAAGCTGTTGCTGTTTCTTTTTCAGGCTCCTTGCGGTGGCTATTAGCTGGCGCTTGAAGCGCTCCTATTCGAGAGGTTCCTCAAGAACGATAAAATCCTTGGTGCCGAGGCTTGCCTCGTCCTCGGAGAGCGGAAGATAATTACTGTCCTCCCAGTCTTCGTGTGTGGCCTGTGCCGGTGTTGCTGTCACGGGGTCTTCATTGTCTTCTCCTGTGCTGGTGTTGCTGTCTTTGCTGCGGCATGACTTAGAGCAGCGCCGCTGACGCCGGTGCTTTGGTTGTATCTTGGGAGGTTTATCCTCAACCAGATCCTCCTTGTCATCACCGCTATTCTCTTTTGGTGCATCCACCATGTATACGTCATACGAGGAAGTGGCCATCCAGTGTCCGGTAAACGGCGGGTTTTGGGCCTCTTCTTCTCTGGCATCGTCGTCCATACCATCGATGTCGTCGGAGTCGTAATCGAGCATGTCGGTTAAGTCTTCGACAGTGGCTATGAAGTGGGCGGTGGGTGGGAAGCGAAATTCTCCGTCATCAGCCTCGAATTTGAACCGGGTATAATTCGGCTGTGAGCCCCCCGCTAAGGATAGGGCTCTTAACGAGTTTAACACGTCGCCCAAAGGCGAGTGCCGGAAGATGTCCGCAGAGCTGAATTCGACGATCGATGACTAATCAAGCTCGACGTATGCGGAAGCACAAGTTTCGGATCCTGTAGCCGGAGACGAGTCCATGGTTCCGGCGGCACAGATGTCACTTGAAGTTAGGTCTGTGTGCGGCTCCAACGCCACTGAGTCTGCGGCTTCCGCGACGGGGTTGAGCTTCATGTCTTCGGATGCCGTGATCTGCTCTGGATCTAGGGCCACTGCAGCTATAGGTACTATCTCCTGGGTATGAACTGATGACAGATTTACGTCATGTTCATCGTGGTGGCAGGGAGCAGCTGCCGTGGTCTCGAATCCGTCGAAGATCAAGTGTCCACGGATATCTGCGATGTAGTTCAAGCTTCCAAATCTGACCTGATGGCTAGGGGCATAGCTTTCGATCTACTCCAGATGGCCAAGCGAGTTGGCCCGCAGTGCGAAGCCGCCGAACACGAAGATCTGTCTGGGGAGGAAGACTTCCCCTTGGACAGCATCGTTGTAGATGATTGAAGGAGCCATCAAACCTTCTGACGACGGCACAGTGGAACTCTCAATGAAAGCACCAATGTCGGTGTCAAAACCGGCGGATCTCGGGTAGGGGGTCCCAAACTATGCGTCTAAGGTCGATCGTAACAGGAGACAAGGGACACAATGTTTACCCAGGTTCGGGCCCTCTCTATGGAGGTAATACCCTACTTCCTGCTTGATTGATCTTGATGAATATGAGTATTACAAGAGTTGATCTACCATGAGATCATAATGGCTAAACCCTGAAAGTCTAGCATGTATGACTATGATTATGAGGATATATGTCTATGGACCTAGCCCTCCGGTTTATATAGACACCGGAGGGATCTAGGGTTACATAAGGTCGGTTACAGAGAAAGGAATCTTCATATTTGGACACCAAGCTTTCCTTCCACGCCAAGGAGAGTCCCATCCGGACATGGGTAGAGTCTTTGGTCTTCGTATCTTCACAGCCCATCAGTCCGGCCCATGTCTAATAGGTCGGACGCCCGAGGACCCCTTAGTCCAGGACTCCCTCAACCACCACTGCCACCATGCCGTCATGCTGCCGGAGGAGTCGAGCTACTACTTCACCATCGCTCGCTGGATCGAGGAGGTGAAGGTGTCATCAAGCCGTATGTGTGTTGAACGTGGAGGTGTCGTTCGTTCGGCACTTGGATCGGGAGTTCGCGGGACGGATCGTGATTGGATCGCGAAGATGTTAGACTACATCAACCGTGTTTCTTAACGCTCCCGCTTAGCGATCTACAAGGGTATGTAGATCCAATCTCTCCTCTCGTAGATGGTCATCTCCTAGATTGGATCTTGGTGAGCGTAGGAACTTTTTTTGTTCCCATGCAACATTCCCCAACAGTGGCATCATGAGCTAGGTCTATGCGTAGATGACATCACGAGTAGAACACAAAGGAGTTTTTAGGCGTTGATATTCATGTTGCTTCCTTCCTTTGTCTTTTCTTGATTCAGCGGCATTGTGGGATGAAGCGGCTCGGACCAACTTTACATGTCCACGTACTTGAGACTGGTTCCATCGATAGACATGTGACTTTGTTGCATAAAGATGGCTGGCGGGTGTCTTTCTGTCCCGCCTTAGTTGAATCGGATTCGACAAAGGCGGTCCTTGTAGAAGGTTAAATAGCAACTTTCATATCACCATTGTGGCTTTGCGTAGGTAAGAATCGTTCTTGCTAGATACCTATAGCAGCCACGTAAAACATGCAACAACAATTAGAGGACGTCTAACTTGTTTTTGCAGGGTATGTTGTGATATGATATGGCCAAAGACATGGTGAAATATATTTGATGTATGATATGATCATGTTTGTAATAGTTTATATCGACTTGCATGTCGATGCATACCGCAACCGACAGGAGCCATAGGATTGTCTTTAATTATTGTATAACCTGCGTGTCAATCATTAAGCGCTATGTAATGCTTTACTTTCACTACAAAAAAAGCCACATTTGTGACATTTTGGGCCGAATGAATTTTTTTTTGTCATGCTTATGACACTTCTATGACGATAATTGTGACAAAACCCGGTATCATCATAGATGTGGTGGGCTCCTACTTCTATGACAAAAAATCATGACATAAAATGGGCTTTTCGTCCTAGGCGGACCGGAGACGCAACTGCATGACATTCTTTGGGCCGTCCATAACGGAAAAAACTATGGTAGAAGCGAGGGCGAGGAAAATATCGGGGAGTTCCTAGTTGTGGTGGGTGGTCGGGGCCGACTGATGCATGGAGGTTTGCGCGTTTCTCTCATACACGTACACCCGTGTGTGCGAGGCGTTGCGCTCTAACTAAAACGAGCGAGGCGTTCGGCTCTAACTGAACTCGAGCGATTGCACTAGCTACGTTACTGAACCCCGATCAATCCCTTGCTGTTAACTGAACCCGAGTGATTGCTTCGCTATTGCTGCTAATTGAAGCCGATCGAACTCTGCTGCCTCCTTCCCTTGATGAACAGTGAGCGTTGTTGGGGGGGTGGGGGTGGATGAATAGTTCCTAGTGGGGGGTTGGATGAACAGGACCCCATGGTAGTAGAGGCCGTTGCTGCTGGATGAACAGGACCCCGATCGAGCCGGTTGGGGGTGGATGAATAGGACCCCGTGGAGGGCTGGATGAACAGGACCCCATGGAGGGCTGGTTGAGCAGTAGCCGGTGGAGGGCAGGATGAACAGTAGCCCGTGGAGGGGTGGTTGAACAAGACCCCGTGGAGAGGGCTGGTTGAACATTAGCCGGTGGAGGAGCGGTGGAGGCTGGATGAACAGGAGCCCGTGGATGAATAGTGGCTGGTGGAGGCAGGAGGGGAGACGCTGTGGATGAATAGTCACAGGTGGAGGCTGGAGGAGGTCGACGGTGGATGAACAGTAGCCTATGGAGGCAGTCATGGTGGAGATGAACAGTATCCCATGGAGTCTTGTTTTGTGGTACGCCACACCGCTCCCGATGAATAGGACCCCCGTTTCAACCGTAGAGCTCCAACACAAGTCCGTTTCCTCCGTTTTGCGGTATGCCACACCCCTCCCGATCAACAGGACCCCATTTCGACCGTAGGAGGTCCAAGAGAAGTCTGTTTCCTCCGTTTTGCGGTATGCCAGACCCCTCCTGATGAACATGATCCCGTTTCGACCGTGGCCGGTCGAACACAAGGCCGTTTCCTCCGTTCTGCAGTATGCCAGGCCTCGTTTTGATCGACTGTTCCGTCGAAGCCGGTTGGCTCCCAATGAACACGACGACGCAATTTCTACGTTCTGATCCAGTCATGTACACGAGCCCTGGCCGTATGTATGCACGAGTAGGTGTTCGAGACCCCACCCGTATGTACGTACGTGGCCGTATTTACTTTCATGCACCCTGGCTGTACGTACGTGTACATGCTACACCCACGCCTCTACTACGACACGTGCCCTTCCTTACTCAGCCACGATTCGTCGCTGCAGCCTGCAGATAGACCGATCGACTAGTATGTATGTACACGTTCGCAACCAGAATGACAATGCTACGTACGCTTCGACCAGGTGGGTCCCGACTATCAGGCACTTCCTTGTGTGCGAAGATGTAGCTGGTGGGTCCCAGCAGTCAGGGGGCAAATCATTTTTTGCCCATAATATGGACACACTTCCTTGCGTACGAAGATGTAGCTGGTGGGTACCAACAGTCAGGGGGAGAAAACATTATTTTTCAGGGTAAAAAGGATGCAGTTGCATGCATGCGTCCATGGGCGTAGTGCGTCCCCACTGTCAGCCTCTCACTTACAGTCATCTTCCGATGACTCTCTTTGTTGACCACGTTGACCACACCATGCTGAGTGCACCAAGGCTGGTGGACGACGGCGAGGCCCCAGACTGGAACGACCCGGAGATGGGGAAGACGCGATAGTGGAGTAGCAGATGAGAGGAGTGGGAAACTTGACTGGTTCGGGTGCGCGGCAACACTACCGCCCATGGGAGACAGGAGCAAGAACAGAGGTTGAAGAAGGAGCACGGCTGTTGGATTAACATCCAACGGTCAAGCTACTAGAATCATTCATTGATTAAGTTGACAAAGCCCTGCGTATACATCTGCTTAGTAGGCCCACAAGTCAGCCACCAAATCTGCCGGGTCCCAGCTGTCATCGGGAGGAATAGTTTTTTTTGCATAACAAGGAGGCACTTCCTTCCGTGTGAAGATACAGCTGGTGGGTCCCACCTGTCAGGGGGAGGAAACATCTTAATAAGGAGGAACTTTCCTTGCGTGCGACCATGGACCTCGTGGGTCCCAGCCATCAGGCTCTCCACGTACAATCCTCTCTCGATGACTCTCATTTGTTGACCACGCCACGCCGAGCATAGCGAGGCGGTGGACGACAGCGAGGCCCCAGACTGGAATGACCCGAAGATGGGAAAGACGCGACAGTGGAGTCGCAGACGGAGAGGAGTGGGAAACTTGACTGGTTCGGGTGCGGGGTGGGCCTACACTCGGCAGAGAATAACAGGAGGTGCGGAGTGGAGGGATGGCCTGGCCATCGGCGGGGTAGCGTTTCGCTGCGTGGCGCGCAAAACAGCGCTGTTGGACGCCAGAGGCTGGAGCAGGCGGTCCCCATAGCGCTGGGGAAGAAGACAAGAGACTGAAGAAGAATGTCGGCCGTTGGATGTAAATCGAACGCCTTGCTTAGGCTTCGACCTACTGGCCCACATGTCAGCCAGTCCATTTGGTGGGCTGGGTCAAACAATGATGTAGCATCTATGCAGCCCGTTTATATATTATGGTAGAATTTAAAGCCCATTTGCATTTTTCTCGAAATCCACGGACTTGCTGGATTGGGTGAAAATATCATGTTAGGCTGGACAGAGAAATGTTATAAAAACATAAACACATGATTGCACGTCTATCATTGCATTGGTCAGTAAAATCTTTGCAAGCTTATGTACAAAATCACTAGGAGTTAACTTGCCAAGTTATATATAAAAATATTATTATTATTTTGTAAGAACTTTCAATTTACGAAATAAAATATCATTTTAATTTGATGATTTAATAGGACATGGGGTATTATTAATTTTAGGATAGTTGTGGGACAATTGAGTTGGTTCTAGGGAAAAGTACTGCGAGAAAACTCAGTTTACATCGAAAAAGAAAGTGGGAGAAAATTTAGATATAGGATTAATGAAAATGAAAAATAAAGGAAGTGGGAAGGTCTATAAAATGGTGGGATGAATCATAGATTTAACGGAACCTTATGTTGTTTCTATTATATATATGTAATAAAATAAGATATATATATATATATACTATTATAGAAGGGAAAACATAGGTTCAGTTTTGCATTCTTATAGAAAAATAGAACTGAGATGTGCGTCGTCTTGAAAAAACAAACATAACTTGGGCTATTGATGTTATAGACAAGCTAGGTTGGGAGGCCCAGAGGCCGCTTGATACCTGCTGGATCCAAAAAATGTCTAAACATGTCATGGGCTGCCCATGTTAAACAACAAAACCTAGGGTGGGCCCGGGACTGTCGGCCTCTCGACGAATAGTTGTCTCCCGATTCCTCTTGTTTTGCTGACCATGTTGGTAACGACAGATGGCGGTGCCGCGGCGAGAGAACCAAGGCGGAGGACGACGTTGAGACCTCGGACCGGACGAACCGGAGCGGGGGAAGACGCATGCAGAGGGGAGGTACGAGGGTTGACTTGTTTGGGTGCAGGGTGTGCCGATGGAGCTACCGCCGCCGGACAATGTGTGGGAGTAGAGGGATGGCCTGTCCAACGCCACAGGCTATGATGGCCAGCCACTGTATAGGAAGAGGACGAAAGATTGAACAAAATAAAGCAATACAAATGGATAGGTTGTTGGTCCCATATGTCTGTGTACGAGACCTGCTGGGTCCACTTGAGAAGGGGAATATGTTGGAAGGAAGGAGATTCAAAGCACGACAGCTGAGTGAACTAGTTACATACATAAGAAAATAGCCACTAAAAAAGCAAACAGGTTAATTGGTTCTTAGAAGAAATAGTTCGGACAAAACAGATAATTACGGCACATAGGATAATGCATGAAACACTCAGATGATAAAGGTGGTTAAACAGATAAGTACAACATCTAGACCTTCCTGGCACGCTTGATCATGACGCTGCGGCTGTCCGTGTACTTGTCAGTTACAGGAAGTAGACACACCCTCATGTCCAAGATCCGCCCACTACTAGGAAAAGGGCTATAGATGGAATTGACACTAATGGCGCACCTGCCCATGGTGCGCCATTAGTATCTTCCCGCCTTCAAAATTCAAAATAAATCAAAAAAATAAAAAAAAGTTAGTAATGGCGCACCTGCCCGCGGTGCGCCATTACTATGCCGTATATATGGCTGGGCGTGGTCCTCTCCTCCTTACCTCTTCATTCTTCTCCTCCACTCCACCTCTCCTCCACTCCATCTCCTCCTCTCCTCCACTCCCTCTTCCCTTCTCTCCTCCACCATACTACCCTCCTCCTCTCCGGTGACCTCCTCCTCCTCCTCTCCGGCGACCTCC
>NC_041392.1:574087302-574192918 GCF_002162155.2 Triticum dicoccoides
TCCCTTATCTCCGGTGAGCTCCTCCTCCCTCCTCACCGGTGAGATCCTCCTCCCTCCTCTCCTCCCATCCCCTCATGGTTTCTCCTTCCTCCTCTCCGATGCTCCGGTGAACTCCTCTCCGGCGACCTCCTCCTCCCCCTCTCCGGCGAACTCCTCCTCCTCCTCTCCGGCGATGTAGGCGAGCGCCTCTCCGGTGACCTCCTCCTCCTCCTCTCCGGCAAACTCCTCTCCGGCAAAAGAACACGGCAAAAGAATGTACAAGATCCAAAAACAGGAACAAAATTTGAAACAATATCGTGCCAAAAAACGAGCAAAAAAACCGAGCAAAAAATGGGCAAAAAAATCACGATCCAGATCCAAATTCAAAATTCAAAAATAGCAATGGCGCACGGTGGGGGTTAGACGGTGCGCCACTACTATTTTCCCGCCTTCAAAATTCAAAAATACTAATGGCGCACCAGTGGCCTATACTAATGGCGCACCAGTGGCCTATACTAATGGCGCACCGTGGCCTATACTAATGGCGCACCAGTGGTGCGCCATTAGTAAAAAATACTAGTGGCATGATACTAATGGCGCACCAGTGATGCGCCATTAGTAGGCAAAACTTGTGCGCCATTAGTAGCCCTTTTCCTAGTAGTGGCCTGTACATGTCGTAGCATGCGTATGCGTCCTTGGCCGTGTAGGTTATGTAGGCTAGATTCAGAGGTACCTCCCACGTGTTCAGGTCCTTGGTATCGTTGTCTTCTTTCATGTTAGCATAGCAGGGGTCGATGATGGTCTCGACGAGGTCAACCACGGAGTCCTTCTCCTGCCCGTTGTCGATGATCCTGTATTGCTTCTGGATGTCGACAAGCTTGTTGCACCAGATGGCCGAATCGTCGCGTGCTGGTACGCGTCGGTGCTATACAAACGGTTTTAAACCCCTTTCTATGATGGCATTTGCAACCATCGCCTAGTGATTGTGGGCGATAGGGGGTCCTTCCCTCAGGACCCAGAAACCGTCGGGGATATGGCCCTCCTAGCACACACGCTCAACAAAATGAGTTTGTGTGCGACCAGCGAGCGCTCAAATATGGAAATATGTACAGTAGAGCTAAAAAATACAATTATACATGCGAAATTGTTTCCGGTCGCAAGTACATCCCACACAGTCAGTCCCCGCTAAATGTTTCCGTTCGTATGTACATCCCACACAGTCGCTCCAAGGAAAACGTTTCCGTTCACAATTACATCACACACAATTTTTCCCGTTAAATCGTTTGTGATAGCATTGCCATTGCACACGATATTAACAATTTTATCGTTTGCGTTATTGAATGCATCACACACAGTCCATAGAAGAAACTGTGTGGCAAAGGATGTCCATCACACATAATTTTTATGTCATAAACATTTGCGCAAGGTGGCCTAATGCAAACAGTTTTTAAGAGGATGTCGTGTGTGCAGTGGAGATTGATCGCACACGTAGTGGATCCTAGAAACATTTCTGATCTCGACGTCTATCATAAACGTTTCGCTTTTGCAAACCGTGTGCAGTGTAATCCCTAATTTAAAATTATATGTTTTGAATCTGAAAGTAGGAAATCATTTATTTCATATCCAAGCATGTTTATTACAAATATAGGTTCAACCACGAATGCATAATTTGATGCACATGTACATATACTGAAGAACTATAGAAGTACCAAGTAAAGAATGATGAACCACAGTTGTACTAAAGACTGTAAAGAGAGAGGCGAAAGACATTCTGGTTGCTGGAGAAGGTGACGCGGAATGTCCATATTGTGCCCTCCTCCAGGCGTAATGTGCGCACGACTCTAGGCCAACCCCTTGTGATGGCTGCCCGTCCATCCTTCACTGTCTTTATTATGACTTCTCGATGCTCATTGTAGTCTGGATGAAATACTTTAACCTTCATTGTGTGTCCACCAATCATGTACTTTGCGAGGTAATCTTGAGTGAACTGCTTCGGGAACCACTGGGAACAAAAAGGATTCAGACATTCTTGTCTAACAACTCATTATGGGCAGTAAAAAGAGAAGGCTGCAGAGTTTGTAGTTACCATCCTACAGCTCAGTTGTGTTGGATAGAGCATAAACAAATAATTTGCTTGCCACCATTCGTATTTTTTTGCTAATAATCCTTATTAGTTTCCTCACTTGATGCTTGTTCATGAATATCTCATTGCTCCATACGCAAAAAGGGTCGATGTGTGGATCCTTGCCAAGGGCATATGTACCTACAAGCAACAAGTCAATACTAGAAGCTAACAAGTGTCCAGGCCTGGATCTATATGCAGTACATTATGGAATGACGAGGGGAGTACAAGTCAAGGGATGAAGCTAACCTCGGTGGAAAATGGTGGCCACTCCCGTTGTTGTCCTGCATTAGTGGAAAGGCATGATAAGTACAACAACCTTAACATCAAACAAATATAGCAAAGGTAAACAACATCATCTCCAAATGATAGCTTGAATGTGTTGGTTTCAGCATGCTGTTAAAGCAGATATAAAATGGAAGGTAGTGTTACCGACAGCAGGCTTAACAGCCATCAAATATTGCAATTAAAACTGGTATTGTTGAAAATGAATAGAATGTAGGTAATGCTTAAACATCACACTGGATAAATGTGTAAAACTGAAATAAAGGGCATGTGTTAACTACACCAGGAATAACTGGAACCAAATATAGCCGTTCAAACTGGTATTGATGTAGTCGAGCGACACAGTTCCGACTTGCACATAATGAACAACACATTGTGAATGACTGGAATAAACAAGGCATAAATGACCAGTATAGCAACCAAATATAGCCATTGAAAACTGGATAGAGTCTCACTTCAACCAACCTAACAAGCAAATATAGATAAATATGGCATATGCTTGAAAACTGGACAAATGCTCAGTGCAACCAACCTAACAAGCAGATAAAGATAAACAAGACATCTGCTTGATAACTAGACAAATGCTAAAAAAAGCAACCTAACAACCAAATACAGATAAACAAGGCATCTGCTTGATAACTGGACAAATGCTCACTGCAACCAAACTAAGAACCAAATACATGTAAACAAGGCATCTGCTCGATAACTGGAAAAATGCTTACTCCAACCAACCTAACAACCAAATACAGATAAACAAGGCATCTACTCACTATAAACAACCAAATATAGCCATTCGTGAAACTAAAGTGGACAATTCATACTTAAACATCACATAGCCCTATTGAACAATACATTTTTGCATAACTGAAATAATTAAACACGGCACAATTAAAGCACCGCACGACAAATGCTACTACAACAAAGGGTACTGGTTGGCAAGCTAGAAAAGGTAAGATTTGCCGATAGAATGTTGCCTCACATTTCATGTACGTGATCCTTCTAGTTGGAAGAGCACAGACCCATGGTGCGCTCTCTAATGTCACATATGGGCTGTTTCACCTTGGAAGAACCTTCATGGGTGCCCTCCTCGTGGTTGTGGTCGATGAGATCTGACTTGGCAATTGAGGATCCCAAGCCGCCGTCGTAGAACGTGTCCTTCAGAAATGACAAAATGGGATCGATGGTGTATAAAGCTCGCAAATCCTTAACCGCTTGGCGGAGGAGATCAGCGGCAGGGCTGTCGAAGAGATCGACGACGGTTGAACCAGAGGGGTTGTGGATGACCACTTAACCTGTGACATGGCCCACATGAAGCCGCCACTGTGGACGAGCTTGATGTCGTAGCCAGCTTTCCCGAGATACAGTAATACGCTAGCCCGCTGACATGAAGCCTTCGGCATGGCAACATAGTCAACGTCTTCGCCGGCTTCCATGGCGACATGTTGCTCTAGGATTGACAGGTCGGAGCGAACAACGGCCACCTCGCCAACGTCCGTCGGAGAGGCCATGATAAACCTCTGTCGTTGTACAAAAATAGGGGCTCTCCTTTTGACCCCTTTACTTGTGCATGGGCAGTCAGAGCCACGCGCCACGACCACACTTAGCAGGGCAGAGGAGGGAAGCCGAAGAGAAGCCGAAGCACGAGACAACCAAGGCGATGCCAAGACCGGAAGCACAGGAGGGAGAGAGGGCGAGGTGGACTCCATTGGCAAGATTCTTGCCGAGGCGCCCCCCCCCCCCCGCAGCCCCGGCAAGAGCCTTGCCGGGGCAACTTGCCCGATGCCAGCAGAGTGAACCACCCTTGAGCCCACCGGCTCCAACCTAGCCAACTGCGTTGGAACCAAGGCTCGGGAGGCGCCTCTGTGGTGGCATGCAAATCTTCGTCAAGCTCATAAATATATGAGTTCAGATGAGGACTAGGAGACGCTGACCCTCGGTAGGATCCTAGCCAAGGAAATCCACAAGACCCCCGGCAAGACCCTTGTCGGGGATGACAGCAACGCCATGGCAAGACCCTTGCCGAGCCCCCGGCAAGACCCTTGCCGAGGGCGTCAGTAGAGCCACTACCAGGCCCGCACCAGCCAAGACTCCGTCGCTGTTCGCATGCAGCTGCCAGCCCAATCCAGCTGGGCAGGCACCTGCGTGGCAACATGCAGCTTCCAGGCCAACTCAGCAAGCGCCTGCGTGGCGGCATACAGATCTTCATGAAGGCCCTACCACCGCGCCACCTCAGTTGCCTGCCTGCCTACATGGCGCTGCATGCATCGCCAGCCTAGGCATGTGTTGAAGCGAGGCGAAGCAGCGACGGACGGGATGAGCCTCGTTCCCATCCCCGATAAAGCTAATGGACACCTACGTAGCACATTTAATGCGTTTTGTCCCGTAATGCCATGCGATAAGCTCGTGCACTATAGGCCTATCCACCTCTTGTGTGCCACTGTGGCAGCCCCTTTTTCCTATAAAAGGAGGTCCGAGGCGACCAGGAGAAGGATTTGGCTTTTTGGAACGGGACGGCCACCGTAGCTAGTTCAGAAAGCTCAAGAACACTCAATACATCCACCAAAGGACTAGGGTTTTACGCATCCTTGCGGCCTGAACCTGGGTAAACGATCTGTGTGGTTGCTCTTGGACCTGCTCTTCTCACGACCCCGCGCCCACCGACCGTAGAAGGGATCCCTGTGATCCCATAGGTGTTGTTCCCACCGACATCTTTGACGCGCCAGGTAGGGGGCACAGTTGTGGGAATATGGTCTAGCAGTTAGCCTAACAGTTCTTTGTCACCATGGCTCCCAAGAAGAAGGCGGCCACGGCGGTCGGTTCGTTGGGAGCCGGATGGCCCGTGCCGGTGCAGGCGAGCAGCGGGCCGGTCGCGGACAGAACCTGAGGCGCAACCTGTGAGCACCAACATCACTCTGGCAGTCAGAGCCTCGCGAGCGGCATCGTTCGTGCGCAAGGCGATGGGCCACACGCCGCGAAATCCAGAGACGGAGTTGGGCCTCCTGCAGACGGCGCGGGACCCTCCGAGGGCGTCACCGTACCACCCGCGGGTGGCGCGGCGACCTCCAAGACGCCCACTCCGGTGCCCACAACGCGCTCTTCCCACGTTGCGCGCGACGAGCAGCGTCATCACGCCGGTGACCCTGGACGCTGCCGTTGGAATAGTCTTGTGCGTCATCTGCGGGACGAAGGTGGCCGACATGTCCGCCGAAGTGCTAGCGAGGACGATGCACAACCGCTGGGCCGTGACGGAGCTCCTTCTAACGTGGTTAGAAGTCGAAGCGTGCCACGGTCCACGCAGCTTTCGCCGCCGCCCACGTCAGCAGAAGCCTTGGCGCACGCGCAGCTGTTCCTCAACTTCCCTCCCGCCGCGGACAAGCTCGACGAGTGGAGAGCCACTATTCGAAGCCTCGTCGGCATCGCCAACAAAGACGAGCCATGGCGGGCGGGGCCCTCAGGCCGGCGCTCCATCGAGCCACTTCATGCTGGCGGTGGAGGGGCCAGAGGCGCTGCGGCCATGGTGCACTCTCCTCCTCCACGCCAGCCACCGCGGATGTCGGTCCATCGTGATGACGCTTGTGATGACATTTCCATAGCGTCGTCTGACCCACAGACCTGCCACGATCAATGCCAGGTTCTTCGGGAACGAGCCCATGAAGACGCTCGAACTACCATCGAGCGCCAGCGCGATACGCGCCACCAGTCAAATAGGCGGGCGGGGCCCGCTATGGACCACCTAGCACCGGGAGGCTCCGGCGACCTACCTTACGAGGTGGGTTGCCCAGCTTTTACCCATGAGCTACGGCAGTTCCAGTGGCCGTCCCACCGCATGTTCAAGCCCGACGTCAGCGAGAAGTACGACGACAAGACCCACCCGTCAGAGTTCCTCAGCATCTACACCATCACGATGCAGGCCGCTGGAGCTCGTGACGACAAGGTGCTTGCCAATTACTTCCTGTTGGCCCTGAAACCCAACGTCATGTCTTGGTTGATGCACTTGCCGGCGGATTCCATTTCTTCTTGGTCAGATCTGTGCCACGAGTTCGTTGGTGCCTTCACCGGAGGCCACCAAGCTCATGACCAGGCGAGTGATTTGCATATCATTCCCAGAAGGAAGGTGAAAACCTGCGCAAGTACATATAAAGGTTCAACCGAGTGCAATACAACATCCCGGATGTTCATCCTGCCGCTGTGATCAGCGCATTCCATCAGAATGTGCATAACCGCAAGATGCGTGAGGAGCTGGCGATGAACAAGGTCAAGGACGTGGCCGAACTTTATGTTCTGGACGATAGATGCGCGCGGGCTGAAGAGGGAAGGAAGTACCCTGGCGAAGATGCCGGTGCGGAAACCGACTCTACTGACGAAGACACCGCCGCCCCGACGAAGAAGGGCCATCGTCGCAACAGGAAACGCAAGGACAAGACCGTGCTTGCCGTTGAGGGATCCGGGGACACCAGCGCCGCCAAGAAGGCCAAGGCAGACGACCCCGACAAGGAGATTGCTGGGTGCGCTGCTTACCGGGCCTTGGCGGCCGCCGACAAGCCAGGGGGCTCCGACAAGCAGTACTGCAAGATCCACCGCACCAAGGGCCACGACCTCCAGAAGTGCCGACAAGTTGAGCTGCTTGTTGAAAAGCAAAAAGCCGAATATGAGAGGCGGGACAAGGAGAAGGGTCGAGATGGTGCCGAAGGATCCGGCAAGAAGCATGTCGGCCAAGGAGGTCGCCGCGGCAAGGATAACCAGCAAGAGAGGCCCGCCTGGGGCCGCGACAAGAAGCAGGAAGACGATGATCGTGACGAGGACGACGAGTCCAGTGAGAATGAGTTCCAGAAGGCTACGAAGGCCATGTGCATCGATGGTGGCACCTCGCTGCATACTTCTCACCGCCAGCTCAAGTAGTGGGCGCGTGAGATTACAGCAGCAGAGCCATCGTTCGACGCTCAGAAGCCACTGAAGTGGTCCAGCACGCCCCTCATCTTTGACACCGAGGACCACCCTGACCGCACGACTGTGGTCGGGTGTTTGCCATTGTTGGTCTCACCAACGATACACAACCTCAAGGTGAATAAGATGCTGGTTGATGGCGGGGCCGACCTGAACTTGATCTCGCCCGTCGTAATCAAAAGGCTGCAAATTCCTGATGGAGACCTTGAGGAAACAGGTACGTTTCAAGGGGTCAGTCCGAGAAGGAGCCAGCCGACGGGGAAGGTCACATTGCCCGTGACGTTTGGAGGTGAGCTAAACTACATGACGGAGAGGATCGTCTTTGATGTGGCCGAGATCCCCTTGCCCTACAACGGGATCCTCGGCCGCCCGGCACTAGCCAAGTTCATGGCGGTGTCGCACTACGCCTACAATACGCTGAAGATACCTGGGCCGATGACCGTCATCACCGTCCCCTCCGATAAGAAGGATGCGCTGACCAACTCTATCGAGAAGCAGTTGTAGCAGCTGCCGCCAAGACACCTGCTCCTGCCGTTGAGGCCCCGGGAGGGAAGAAGAAGACCACAAGACCTGTCACACCCACTCCGGCAAGCGCACCTCTTCGAAGTGTTGTGCTACCATCGAGGACGTGCCAGAGAGCTCTACCGGCAAGAGCAAGAAATCCAGAGCTGCACCACCAAAGACCAAGAGGGTGTCCGTCAAGGAGGATGGCACGGGAGGGGCTTTCACCATAAGCTCCACCTCGATGGCAAATAGGAAAGTGCACTCGTCACTTTCCTACGGGCGAATGTCGATGTGTTTGTGTGGCAAGCATCCGACATCCCTGGCGTTCCCAGGGAAGTGATTGAGCACCACCTTGTTGTCTATCCCCATGCGTGTCCCGTCAAGCAGAAGGTCAGGCAAGCTTTGGAACGATAGGAGTTCATCACAGAGGAGATCAACAAATTGGAAGCAGCAAGTTTGGTGAGAGGAGTGCTCCATCCGACGTGGTTTGCCAATCCGGTGGTGGTGCGCAAGGCAAATGGGAAGTGGAGGTTGTGTATTGACTACATAGATGTCAATAAGGCTTGTCCTAAGGACCCCTCCCCGTTGCCGCGCACCAGATTGTTGACTCCACGGCCGGGTGTGGTCTGTTGTCATTCCTTGACGCCTACTCGGGCTACCACCAGATCTTCATGGCAAGAGAAGATGAAGAGAAGACAACCTTTATCATCCCATGTGGTACGTATTGCTTTTTACGGATGCCCTTCGGGTTGAAGAGTGTTGGCTCGACATTCGCAAGGGCGGTCTAGATTGGTTTTGAGCCCCATTTACATAGAAATATGGAAGCATATATGGATGACATACTGGTGAAAACCAAGGACAAGGCGACCCTTGTACAAGACCTAGGAGAGACGTTTGCCAACCTACACAAGATCAACCTCAAGCTGAACCCTGATAAGTGTGTCTTTGGCTTCCCGTTAGGAAAACTTCTCGGGTTCTTTGTGTCGCAACGTGGGATCGAGGCAAACCCAGACAAGATCAAGGCCATTGAGCAGATTGAGGCACCCAAGAGGATCAATGATGTGCGCCGGCTCACTGGCTGCGTTGCCGCCATGAGCAGGTTCATCTCCAAGTCCGCTGAACATGCCCTTCCCTTTTCCAAAATCATGAAGAAGGCAAGCCCAATGGAGTGGACCCCAGGGGCCGAGGCGGCGTTGCGGGATCTGAAGAAATACCTCTCCTCCATGCCAATACTGGTTGCGTCTAAACCACAAGAGTCGTTGCTGCTGTATCTGGCGGCAACGAATCAAGTGGTCAGCGCCGCACTAGTGGCACAGAGGGAGGTCGGCGAAAAGGCAGTGGCCACGGCAGGACCGGCGGATGGCAAGTTAGAGATTCCCCCGGCAGGGCCTGGTGCCGGCAAGGCAAGGCCCCCGGCAGAGTCTGACGCCATCGGGGCAGGGCCCGCACAGCCAAGTTAAGTGGTGCAGAAGAAGAAGATGATGCAGCACCCGGTTTACTTTGTCAGCTCCCTCTTGCAGGGGGCCATATCAAGGTACTCCGGTGTGCAAAAATTTCTCTTCGGCCTCCTTATGGCCTCGAGGAAGTTGCGTCATTACTTCCAAGCCCACGAGATCACCGTCGTCACCCGCCTCTTGTTGCAATGGATACTGCATAACCCAGATGCAACCAGAAGGATTGTGGAGTGGGCCTTGGAGTTGTCAAGCTTTGGGTTGAAGTTTGAAAGTACTTCGACAATCCAGAGCAGAGTCTTGGCGGAGTTCATTGCAAAATGGACCTCAAAACCCGACATGGAAATCCAGGAGACCGCTCTCCCCAGCAAGGAGGCAAGTCGCTGGATCATGTACTTTGACGGGGCTTTCTCGCTGCAAGGCGCCGGTGCCGGTGCCGGTGTGCTGCTCGTCGCACCCACCGGAGAGCACCTCAAGTATGTGATCCATATGCACTTTCCCAGGGAGATTTCCACAAACAACACTGCTGAGTACGAGGGGCTCCTTGCCGGTCTCAGGATCGGAGCAGACCTCAGGGTGAAGAAGCTCATCGTCAGGGGTGATTCGCAGCTTGTCGTCAGACATATCAACAAAGATTACCAGAGCCCATTGATGGAGGCCTACGTAGAAGAGGTTAGGAAGCTGGAGGAGTGCTTCGAAGGTATTCAAGCGAAGCACGTTCCCCGGGCAGAGAACGACATCGCTGACTACCTGTCAAAGCGTGCTGCATTCAAGCTACATGTGGAACTAGGTACCTTTTTGCTTCGGCTAACTCAACCATCCGTCGAACCGTCAACGGAGCGGAACAAGCGGAGGAAATCGGGCCCTAGCAAGTACTTTCCCGCCGAGCCCCCAGGGGACGCCGGTGAGAGTGTGTCGCGGATTCCGAGCCTGCCAAGGGGCAGCTGGCTCCGGCAGGGCGCCAAGCCCCGGCCGTAGAGGCGGCCGCCCCCATGGCAGAAGAAATGCCTTTGGCCCTTGCCGTTGAGCCCCAGGCTCCAGCATGGGCACAACATACCGTCCGTTTCCTCCAGACAGGGGAACTACTTGAGGAGCAGGAAGAAGCGGAAAAAGTAGCTCGCCGGTCTGCCTCGTACCAGTTCATCGATGACGTCCTGTACAGAAAAAGGCCGAAAGGTATGAAATTCAAGTGCATCCCCTGCGTGGAAGGACTGGAGCTGTTGGCAGAGATACATGGAGGCATATGTGGCTCCCACATAGGGTCGAGGGCCCTTGCCGGAAAAGCGTTCCGGCAAGGCTTCTTCTGGCCCACCGCCCTCTAGGATGCAACGGCACTAGTAACCAGGTGTGAAGCGTGCCAGTTCCATTCAAAGAAGCTTCATCAACCAGCTCAAGCCCTTCAAACAATTCCTCTCTCCTGGCCGTTTTCAGTCTGGGGGTTTGACATACTGGGCCCCTTCCCCCGTGCTGTCGGGGGCTTTGAGTACTTGCACATTGCAATCGACAAGTTCACAAAGTGGCCGGAACTGGAAGCAGTGAGGAAGGTGACAACACAGTCAGCCGTCAAGTTCTTCAAGGGACTAGTCTGCCGTTTTGGTGTGCCAAACAGAGTCATCACCGACAACGGCACGCAGTTCACAAGCCACGCCTTCATGCAGTACATCCAAGACCTCGGCAGCAAGGTCTGTTTTGCTTCCGTGGCACACCCACGGAGCAACAGCCAAGTGGAGCAGGCAAATGCTGAAGTACTGCGAGGCCCGAGAACAAAGACTTTTGACAAGATGCACAAAAGCGGAAGGCGTTGGATTGATGAGTTGCCGACAGTTCTTTGGTCGATCAGGACGACGCCAAATCAAGCCACCGGCCAGACACCCTTTGCCCTGGTATATGGGGCAGAAGCAATTCTCCCCACGGAACTCATATATGGGTTACCTCAAGTGCTCGCTTATGACAAGCTTGAGCAAGAGCGATTGCGGCAATATGACACAACGCTCCTTGAGGAAGATCGTCTTTGGGCGGCTGTGAGAGCAGCACGCTACCAGCAAGCCTTGCGCCGCTACCATAGCCGCAAGGTCCATGCCCGGAGCTTTGAGGAAGGCGACCTTGTTCTTCGGCGCGTTCAGTCGGCCAAGAATTCCAACTAGTTAACGCCAAAGTGGGAAGGCCCTTATCGGGTAATACGAGTCACCAGGCCCGGTGCAGTCTGTCTGGAGATCGAAGATGCTGTCCCAGTAAGCAATTCCTGGAACATCGAACATCTTCGCAAGTTTTACCCATAAGGTGCGGTTGCCGGGCCTCCCGGCGAACCACCTTTTGTACGAGCCTTGCCGGCAAGGCATGTAACCCTCTGTACAAAGCTAGGCGTAGACCCTAAGCATAAATAAACGAAGTGCTGGCGCCCTAAGTTATAGCATGCATGCTAGGTCAAGTCTTTCCCTCGGTTAGGGTTGATAGTGATTAGCGGTGACTAACCCCTAGCCTAGAGGTCGAGTGTGCATCTTCCTGTTCTCTTTGGTTCTTAGGGCACACAGACACTTCTACTGAGCCGCTTGGGAAAAAGAGAATGAACCGGCGCTCCGGTCCCAGCAAGCCAAGACTACCGAGGGCTGAAGATACAAGGATCCAACCACGGCAAGCCAAGGTTGCCGGGGGCTGCAGATTCGGATAAGTCTTTCATCCCCTGTTATGCGTTTCCGTATAGAACCGGGACATGTGAAACATCGTTTATGTTCTTGAAACCGCCGTGCTCCCCCTTTCTTGTACCCAAGAGTTACCTCGTGGGTCGGAATTTGGTAATAGTCGCGGTGGCGAGGAGATGAATGAAGGGCCTAACTCTACTTCGCCCTGCCTCCGCCAAGAGCGCGAGAATGGTCGACTGAAGTGGGGAGACGGCAAGGCCTGTTGCCGGGCGACATGTTTATATTAAAAATAACAAGGATTCATCCTTGGCATGGGCCTCGTTCACGCACAAAGAACCCAGCAAGCACCCTTTTCCATTAAAAACATCCCATATAGGTACAGTTCATATGGAATTAAAAACATGAGCAGGGGGATAACACGTCTTAAAATAAACCAGTGCCCGTAGGCCTACAAACTTAAAAAAAGATAAGATGCCCGTAATCCCTTTCTTGTCCCTCTCCTCAGAAGGTGGAACAAGAGGGCAGGAGGGCGAAAAGAGCGCCTAGGTGAGGTGCGAGGAGCAGAAGGCGCCAAGAGAATGTACCGGTGCCGGGAGGGAAGCTGGAAGATGAGGTAGTGGGCCGGCAATATCCGACGAAAGCTTCGGTGCCTACGTACTCCGACTTGACGGCCGCCACCCGCCTTCTTCGCCCTCTCCGGCCCTCCTACGCCAGCCGCCCAAGGAGGCGATGGGGAGGACCCCGATGGAGAGCTTGGCGAGGATGGCCCTCGGCAAGGCGCATGGCCGAGGGAGGGGCGGCGCGGTCAATCAAAGTTAGAGTCGGCATCCTGCCACCCGACTCCCTTGCCGTGGCTCTCTTTGTCTTCCTCATCACTCCCGCTTGAGGAGGAATCTTCATCGTTGGAGGAGCTCTCAATGCAGCATTTAAAGCGAGTTCCGAGATATCTGAAGACCTTGATGGAGAGCAGGTTGCCCTCCGTTAACTTGAAGTAGAGGACAAGCCCTGCCGTCAGGCTATGGTTGCGTGTGAACGTCTTCCATCCGCGGCGGAGGTACATGACGCGAGGGGCAGGGAAGTTGACGTCGACCCACGTGCCGCCGTTCCCGCAGCCCTTCATGTGCAACCAGAGGGTCTGGAGGATCGACCTCCATCTTCTGAGCAAAGGCAGTAGGGAGACGGAGGCTGCTACGCGATGGCCGGCGCAGCCTGATGAAGAATTCGCGGGCTGATCCCCGACGTGGTGCTTCGTCGGGGGATGCATCGCTGGCGGAGGCGAGGCCGATGCGCCACCCCATCCTCCTCTCCCCTGGGCGCCACAGTGACCTCGACCTCGCCCCTCCCCCTTCCTCTCATGGCCGGTCCCGCCATCATGAGCTCTTGGGAAGGAGGAATGCGCTGGCAAGCAGCGGCCCTCGCCGCCACCGTCGAAGGGCCAACACTTCCTCTCGCCATGGCGGATGGAAGGAAGAAGCAGAGGTGGAAGGAGACGGATGATGGAAGAGTGTGGAATGCCGCCCCCTCCCCTCCTTATAAAGGGGCGGAGTTGGGGCTCGTTCGCCCCACTCGACCAATTCGGTCATCGGGGGCGCAGGGAATCAGGACCAGCCCGCTGCCCCAATCAGCGACGGCCCGGTTTCCCGCCTCCACCTCCTGCCACCTGCATGAGGGACATGTGGCGAGCGAGCAACATTGAAGGAACAGGCGAAGCGACCGCTCCCCACCCTGTGATCGTGGGGCGCGGGCGCCTTGAAGGCCACGACCCGAGTCCACCCGAGTAAATGGGTTGTGCCTCTGCGCCTCCCTCCTTTTACGGGGAAGGCGCGAGCCACCTCTTGACCACGAAGTGACGCATGCGTGCGGGAACCGCCAAATGCATGACCCCCACATCACGCACGACCCTCCACGTTGCGCGTTCAACGCGGGTCGTGGGGAAGCGCAGCGGACGAGAAATTACTAAGGAAAAATCCGCCCCACCTGCCCGCGCACTGTGGCACCCCGGCTCAGAGAAACCGGAACGCCCCGTATTCCAGCCCAGAGATCGAGGAGAAGTCTCCAGAATACGACACTGCTTGACATAGAACAAATCAGCTCTTATTACAAGAATAATAATACAAGGGTCTGATGTCACAAAGAAGCACATCAGCACCGCGACACTACGCCTGCGATACTACACTTGTTCTATGCTAGCAGCGAAACAACTCGTAGCAGTGGAATACTTCTAGCAGCGGAACAACGACGAAGGTGGTGAACTCCACTCTGCAGGGACTCTGGCTGGGACACGATCTAGCTCGCACGCACGACAACCATCGACAAGCAATCAAGCAATCATGGCATCACCTGCAATCTGGCATGATACGCCAGGTCAGTACATTGAATGTACTTGCAAGCTCACAACAACCATAAACATCAAGGCAAGATAATAACATACAATTAAGTAGGTTAATTATTTAACAACTACCATGATGAAACAACTACTAAGAATGGTATGAAACTGATACAATACTAATAAATCACCATCTCAGATCTCCATGACCATATCTCTCTTGGCTAACCGGCCAAGCAATATACCATCTCGATCACTTCGTGATCAAAACCAAACGGTGATAATTCCGGCGATCACTACCACGACCAACACTTGGTCTCAACCGTGATCCTTCCGGCGATCACTACCATGACCAACACTTGGTCTCAACCGTGATCCTTCCGGCGATCACTACCATGACCAACACTTGGTCTCAACCGTGATCCTTCCGGCGATCACTACCATGACCAACACTTGGTCTCAACCGTGATCCTTCCGGCGATCACTACCATGACCAACACTTGGTCCCCAACATCATCATCAACATCCTGCCAATCTGAACTGCTCAACATATCAACATATAAATATATCTCCTATAAGTCATTCTGTCATGTGAGTGTTGATCGAACAGTGTGACCTAGTACGAACCCTTGCCCATGACCGAGGACGCGACTATCAATAGATTTAAATACACACTCTATAGAGGTAGCGCACTTTACTCACACCACGGAACCTATGGCCTCGCACTCCCATTCGGATGGACCAATGGCATTCCGACAAAACCGATCTACTACCATGACACTCTCCCGGCCACTCCGACCCACTCCCAACTGGGCTAGTCCTGGGTGGCCCCGTGTCTACCAAAGACACAATGACCACTGCGTGGCCAAAACGTCCCTCACGGGGACCGTGCACATAACAATAACAACATGCACACAAGGCTTATGTCCGCCTACCTGATTAGGGTAGTGCACGCCCATAAGCTTCCCTAGTTGGAGGCACCAGCGAGAGGCATGACAATAGACTGCATTAGGGCCTACCCATAAAGGCAAATGTGGTTGCACTAGAAAAGCCCGGTTCGGTGGCACCTGACCAACTTAATTACGTAATTTATCCCCAAAATATAATAGTAAGGACTGATACTCCAATATCATCTATCAACCTATAATCCAAGTCGTAGCAAAATCCAACAAATAATCCAAAGCTTAATATCATCATACCAAGATACTCCGAGGACAGTAAAACACTACTATCATGATGAACCCAAGAACGATAATACTACTACTCAAATAACTATCAAGCTATGATCCACATGCAAGCATCATCTCCATCATCATATTCCATAACATAATATCAACTAGCATCATGATGAAAATAACACTAGCAACTAATAATCCAAAGGCAACATGATGTTCAAAGTAGTGCTCCAAGATAATAACAAATACCATCATGACAATAATCATACTAGCCACTAAGAATCCAAAGGCAACATGTCATCCAAAGTAATACTCCAAAGCATATTACCATCATGAACATAATCATAATAGCCACTAAGAATCCAAAGTCACATGCCATCGACATAATTATCAAAATGTAATTCCTAGAACTCCAAGCAATATCATGGCAATATCAATCATCAAAACAACACTCCGAGACATGCCATGAACAGATCATACATAGCTAATGCAATGTTTTAAACAAGTTCAAATAAATAAATAATGTCACTTCATTGCAATCATGCAAATGGAGGGTGTGGCTTGCCTGGGGTGGAAGAAATCATCGAGAAGGAATGCGAGAAGCTCGCGGAACGAATCGCCGGAAATCTTCACTTGCGGAGGGGGCTGAATAAGGGCAGGGGAAAATGGTCATTTTCAGAATGTCAAAACATGGTGAAAATGGTTCCATCGGAACGGGCTCGACGAAACGAAGAAGTGGGCTTTGGGATCACCTCATTTGGAGTTGTGGTTAAAAAGATATGAGTGTTTGACTGCCAGGGGCCTATCTGTAATGAAAATACTTTCAAATAGGGCCTGGACAGAAAAATGGAAAACACAATTAGAGAAATACGCTTTCACTGAACTGAAAACGTAATCTGGGTTGAAGAAGAAACAGAATGCACTTTTGGTGAAAGAAAACATATTCGCCAGAATACGCTTTCACTTATCCACCTCAGCAATTCGAGTCAACGCGGGGACTTACAGGCGGGGCCCGCCACTTATCCACATGGATAGGGCGGGGTCAGTGGCGGAGTGGCTGCCAGGTGGGGTCGGGGAAAGGAGGGGGCCTGCCTGGCCTCGTCTCCTTCTCCTACCTCCCGCTCGCCCGCGAAGGCAGAGGACGACCGCGGCTGCCGGCGCCCGTCCCGGCGCCACCGGCCACCTCCGGGACATTCCGGCCACCGGAGTGACCAGGAAGAAGGGCCGCATCCGCCTGGAGGGTTCTTTCCCACCGAGAAGCAGCAGAGGGAGCAGAGCTCCGGCTCCAGAGATGGACGGCGGCGACGGCGAAGATGGAATCGAGGCTACGGTGGAGGGCAAGGAGAGGCAGGGTTCGGGAGGGATTCGCCGGGGCTGAGGACCTCTTTTGGAGGTGGAGAGGAGGAGGGATGGGCTCGGCCTCGAGGGGATTTAGGCAGATGGCCGCGGCGGCCATGGTTGCCATCTGAGACGAGGAGGAGCTCTCGAGCTCGAATGAGAGGCTGGACGAGTGGTGTGAGGCTGGGGGTGAGCTCTAACGAGACCGGGGTAGGCTATACATAGGCGGGGCGAGGAGGGGAGGCCGTGGACGCGTGGCCATGGCTTGGGTGTCGCCACTCGCGTCCGGCCACGCTCTGGCGACGGCCAGCGATCACGGGGAGGTGCGGGATCACGACGAGCTATTGATTCAGAGCTCACGGAGGGGTAGACGACGTCGGGGAGCAGAGGAAGAATCCGAGCACCATTAAAACATGTCGGCACACTGTGCTCCCGCGGGCGAGCATCGGCGAGTGTCGGTGAGTGGTTTTACGGAGAGGGAGAGAGGTCCAGGAGGACGGCGACGACTCGGTAAAACTGCTAGACATGCTCGCTGAGACGCCGAGCAGAGAAGGGGCCCGAGCAAGAAGCCATTCTGGACGCGTGCACTGCATGCCAAGTCGGTGGTCACTGCACGCACTGGTAGGTAGCGAGGGAGAGGGGCTTGACCATGTTGTCTAGTGGGTAGTTCATCCAGGGTAGGTTACAACCGCAATGGTAGTTCGGTGAAAACTGCTATGGTTAACTGAGAATTACCCTCTGAAGTTTACTGCAGTAAACTTGGGTGAACATTTGTGATCAACAGGGATTTTACTGGTGCCAAAGGGTTTGTCTGGAGTGATTAATTAAGGAAGGACTATGATCCTGGAGGTTTTGAGGCATAATGAAGCACAAACTAACATAGTTGCTTTGTAACTCACATTATGTGTCCAGAATCAAGTTTTGGATGATGCACTCACATGGAGTAACCAATTGAGGTAAAACTTGGCAGGACTTAGTGACTTGGCCAGATAAAGGTGCTGTAAAAATTTCATGCCAATTGGTTTTACCAAAATGGTACTTCCTTCACAGCTATTCCCTCTATCCAGAATCTTGCAAAAATTCTAGAGCAATATTGGCTAGATTAATTGATGCCAAATTTGGTGGATAGAAGTCATTTGGGTAGGATAATGCTCTGGTAAATTTTCAGGCAAAATTAAGTAATATAAAATATACTTGCTTCACAACCTGAAAATATTGACAGAATCAAAGATTTGATGTTGTTCTCTCATAGTTCAAGGGATGGAGCTGAACTTTGTAGAAAAGAAATCATATGAGCACAAGAAGAGGCATGAAAAATTTCAACTCATTTGGATAAAACTAGCTAGCACTTCCTTCACAAAGGCTTCCCTCAGACAGGAACTTTGAAAACATCACTGAGGAAGTTTGGATAGGCAAATAAAGTTGAATTTTGGCACAGGACAATTATTTGGATGATATATCATGCCCAAAAAGTTTGGGGGCAAATGGGAAAGGATAAATAGCACTTGCTTCACAATGTGCCATTTAGGACATAATAGGAAATGAATTTATTGAGCATGATGGAAAATATGGCCAATGAAATATTTTTCCATATTTGATGAAGATAGGACTCAAACAATTTATAAGAATTATTTGGGGATTTTTGGATGGACAGAAACGTAGGTTGCTTCACAACCTAGGGCAAACAGGGTTATTCCTTTAATAGGAAAATGAATTTTCCCTAGAAAAGAAATTAGGGTTTGGTCAAGCAGTGGAGTGACATGATCTAGGCAAAGTTTTCAGGATAATGAGCCACTTGGGAGAGGAAATGAAGATGATTTTCCAGGTGACAAGGCCACATAACCACTCCAAAAAGAAAAACAGAGCAAAAACCAATAAATCAAAAAGATAAAGAAAAGGGCCAAAATCCAGGCTGTTACACACACCGTTCTGGGCCTAGCCCAACAATGCGTCGCGCTTATATATGGCCCAGGTCCAGGGGCTCCTGTCGGTGTACAAAAGTAGGGGCTCTCCTTTTGACCCCTTTACTTGTGCACGGGCAGTCAGAGCCACGCGACGCGCCACACTTAGCAGGACAGAGGAGGGAAGCCGGAGAGAAGCCGAAGCACGAGACGACCAAGGCGACGCCAAGAACGGAAGCACATGAGGGCGAGAGGGCAAGGTGGACTCCATTGGCAAGATTCTTGCTGAGGCGGCCCCCCGCAGCCTCGGCAAGAGCCTTGCCGGGGCAACTTGCCCGATGCCAGCAGAGTGAACCACCCTTGAGCCCACCGGCTCCAACCTAACCAACTACGTTGGAACCAAGGCTCGGGAGTCGCCTCTGTGGTGGTATGCAAATCTTCGTCAAGCTCATAAATATATGAGTTCAGATGAGGACTAGGAGACGGCGACCCTCGGCAGGATCCTAGCCAAGGAAATCCACAAGACCCCCGGCAAGACCCTTGCCGGGGATGACAGCAACGCCATGGCAAGACCCTTGCCGAGCCCCCGGCAAGACCCTTGCCGAAGGCGTCAGCAGGGCCACTACCAGGCCTGCACTAGCCAAGACCCCGCCGCCGTTCGCATGCAGCTGCCAGCCCAACCAGCTGGGCAGGCACCTATGTGGCAACATGCAGCTTCCAGGCCAACTTAGTAAGTGCCTGCGTGGCGGCATGCAGATCTTCATGATGGCCCTACCACAACGCCACCTCAGCTGCCTGCCTGCCTACATGGCACTGCATGCATCGCCAGCCTGGGCGCGTGTCGAAGCGAGGCGAAGCGGCGACGGACGGGACGTGCCTCGTTCCCGTCCCCGATAAAGCTAATGGACACCTACGTAGCGCATTTAATGCGCTTTGTCCCATAATGCTGTGCGATAAGCTCGCACACTGTAGGCCTTTCCACCTCCTGTGTGCCACTGTGGCAGCCCCTTTTTCCTATAAAAGGAGGCCCGAGGCGACCAGGAGAAGGATTCGACTTTTTGGAATGGGACGACCACCGTAGCTAGTTCAGAAAGCTCAAGAACACTCAATACATCCACCAAAGCAGGACTAGGGTTTTACGCATCCTTGCGGCCCGAACCTGGGTAAACGATCCGTGTGCTTGCTCTTGGACCTGCTCTTCTCACGACCCCGCGCCCGCCGATCATAGACGGGATCCCAGTGATCCCATGGGTGTCATTCCCACCGACAACCTCTTCTTGGCCGAACACTCGTCGGGCTCCCCGGGATACGTGGTCGAGCTTAGGCTGCGACATTCTGGAGCAGGGGATGTGGATCTGGTGGGGAGGGACACCACAGACCTCATCAAATAACTCAAGGGAGTGGGGTGACGGTATGGGAATTGCTGGTTAACCTAAACTTTATTATCTAAGCTAGGAGGATCGGGCAGACCGGCAGGGGTTAGCGGTGGCGCCCGCGGCGACCGCGAGCTAGGGTTCAAGGGGGGAGGGGGATGTGGAGGGGGGGTGGGGGTTGGTGTTTGAGGATACGCCGTGACTATTGAAATTTTTATTAATGGTGGGTGGAGATGGTGGTGGACGAGGGAGGGCGATGGTTCAAATGCCTCGGCTACTGCAATTTTACTATAAGATCGGTGCTGGAGGAGTGTGGGCGACGGTTGAAGTACGGTGGCTACTAAAATTTGGGTAAAGGAATTGATGCGGGGCGGGAGTGCCCAAGATCACACATGATCCAATAACAATATGCGTGTATGATAATAAGGAAAAGTGGCGCGGAACCGCCGATTTTTGCAATGCTCAAGCCGGGTAGTTTGTTTTTATATTTCTAGCTAGCTGGTTTATCACACACGGTTTGTCCTAATTTCCAAATAAACTTACCCGCCTTTAGCTTGCAGAGGTGGTGGTTTTACAGCGCACTTGCATTGCACACGATTAAGCCAGTACCTCCACAGCTCCACCCTTTGCTCACGCTTGCGCGGTCATGGTGATTTTATAGCGCACTTGCATCGCACACGGTTGAGCCAGTAACTCCACCTTTGCTCGCGCTTGCGCAGGCGTGGTGATTCACAATGCACTTGTATCGCACACAGTTAAGATATTATACCCGTGTCCGCTGAGCGTCATCAGAGTCTTTGCAGCAAAAAATAACGTTAGAGAGGGTCAGAAGCCAGCCACACCAGCATGTGGCCCAAATATATATGAGTGAAAATGGTAGTGTGTGATGTTCAAAATTCCAATGCACAACTTTGACCACGCGGGCCCACGGTTGGGCGGGTCGTCGAAGATTGATGAGGAGGGCCAGAAGTCAAGAACCACTTGGAAGTGGCCAAATATATGTAGGAATATTGGGGATGTTTAAAACTTTAAATACACAATGCATAACTTTGGTGGCACCAGCCTCGTAAACCCGAAAGCACCCTTGGATATATATATATATATATATATATATATATATATATATATATATATCGTACCTAGCTAGGATGCTTGGCCCACCACCTCCCACTTCGTGTCAGCGGGGCGGATGCACGTAATGATCGATACTTTGGTCATACATGCATGTCGCCATGACCTACCATAAGATGGACCAACGAATCTATCGTTTGGTCAAACGACAGTTGTTGTTGTTGTTGTTGTCTATAAACCGCTTGGGCCAATAGATTGAACCATCATAAAAATTGCACGAGAAGGACCACAAAACCAACACCTCTTACGTGCGGCCCAAAATGATGTACGTTGGGAAGGGGTGATGTGTGTTTTCAATATAGAATAATGTACAATTTAGATGTGGTGCCTGCCTCTCGATACAGACAACAACCATGAAGGCAAGGTAGTTAAGGATGAGATACGCAGGGTTTGATGTAGGTCAAACCTAGCAATCCGAGCATGTGGGAGGGAATCCTGACAACGCATGAGCTCGAGCTTTGGTTGAGCGACATGTGATGGTGACCGGCCCTAACATAAACTAGGATGAATCCATTCATGGCCGACACATACCCCTCATTATCGGTCAAAGGGATGATATATATACACTCGGGGAGCCCACAGATATGCGTGTCATCATAAAAAACCGCACAAGGGAGACGTGGTCGATCAGAAGACCCCGTAATACACTGCATGCAGCTCAAAAATATGTATGGGTACGGTGGTGTGTGATGTGTTTAAATCTCAAATGCACAACTTCGATGGGCCACCAACTACATTACAAACCGAACACCGTACCCAACTCCAAGCCTGGTTCAATACGTACGATGTCAGTTTCCCAACTTCCAGGCGACGACGGTGGGGAGCGGGGAGTCGTCCCACGCAAGCGCTCAAACTTTATTTGGTCTAGCATGGGACACACACACACACACACACACACATATATATATACACACCTATATAGTGTGCGAATAACTTTGAAAGTTGGTCGTTAGATGCAGCCAATCCGACGGTACATAGATGGCAAATCCGAGCACTATTGGCTGTTGGAAATCATCTACATTCCACCAGATTCTACCACATGTACAATCTAGAAGACTGCATGGTTGAACTTAAGCATAATGCACAAACCTCAAAACACAAGCACTTCTCCTTTCTTCTGTAGAATCTTCCATATCTTAATTGCCCAATTTTTTTTCTAAATGAATTGTCACTTTTTGTTTTTAAATTTACAATGCACAATTCAATGAATCTTAAAATAGATTTATTATAAAACTAATTGATTTTGGATGAGATGAACTATAAGAATTAAATGAACATCTACATCATGCATATATGACTCAAACCTTCAATGAGCACTGACACTGTTAGCGGGAAAACGATGGGAGAAGAGGCGGGAAACCGATGAGAGGAGTGGTGAGAAACGGTAGCCTGTTTTGAAAACCTAGTAGAGAAGGAAGCATGAGCTAGCACGACGCATGCGCACAGTGCTTACCCATGTACTGCATGTGTTGTCGAAAGGGCTCAGGGTTGCCATTCGATCTAGGAGCATCCAACGGTGCACACGTACGATCCGTGGGGTTTGGGTTCTGGCCAATCAGAACGCACGACCCAAATCACGCGCGTAGTAGGGGGGAGGGAGAATATCATACGGAAACCAACATTTGGTGGAAACCGGTGAAAACCACGAGAAAAAGATGTTTTGAAGTTTCAAATTTTTTTGAAAAAATGCGGGATGTTAAGAGGATTATGTTTTATTGCCACACAAAATTTCAAGTTGAAACACATAACGAGATGTGAGCTATGAAAAAGACAAAATCAGCGTTGAATACTGCCGAATAGTAATGTCACTATTTAGGGCTGAATTTGTCTTTTTCATAGCTCACATCTCGTAATGTTTTTCAACTTGAAATTTTGTGTCGCAATAAAACATCACCTTCTTAACATCCCACATTTTTTCAGATTTTGATGAAACTTTATAGTATGGTTTCCACAAAGTTTCCATTGAATATCGGCTTTCATGAGTGAACTGTGTGCTTTTTGAAAAAAAATTGTGAGAAGAATCTCGATTTTTAAATCCCCGTAAATCCAAAACTAAGCCGAAAGTCATGAAACCTGGCATGGTGTCACGACATGGCACTTATATGTCAAGCAATTTATTTCGTCCATTGTGGTGCAAGTTTTATTACAAGCCTTTTACAAACCGGAGCTTCTCTCAAAGAAGCCTCGTGGTTCCGATGGGGAGACGTGTCCCCCTTGTGGGCGAAACGTAATCACTACCTCTTTTTGCCTTGTATTTTCTTCTACACGAAACATGGAACGACATGATATCCACGCTGAAATTTAAACTTATTCAGGGTTCGTTTGGCCTTTTTATACACTAATTGAGTTTCCTAGGCATTTAATGTCCATAATTCAAATCTGAACTTCAAATACATGCTCCAGTTCACCAAAATGGCTAGAAAATTTATACATGTGTCCTTGGGTGCATGTTTAGGTCCCATGCTAGGAATGGGAACAAATTAAAACCGTACCCGCGTCTTGGCTCGTCCTCAAACATTTGGAATCTCAGTTTCTAAATCCCCGTAAATCCTAAACTCACCAGAAAGTCATCAAAGGTGGCATGGGTGTCATGTAGGCACATATATGTCATGGTAAAACATTGTCCAATTTGGGCCAAGCTTTATTAGAAACCTCTTACAAAAACGAAGCTTCTCTCAAAGAAGCCTCGTGGTTCCGATAGGGAAACGTGTTCCCCTTGTGGGCGAAACATAATCACTGTCTCTTTTCGCCTTGTATTTTCTTCCACGGGCAACATGGAATGACATGATATCCGTGCTGAAATTTAAATGTATTCATGGTTCGTTTGTCCTTTTTATATATACACTAATTGAGTTTCCTAGGCATTGAATGTCCATAATTCAAATCTGAACTACAAATACATGCTCCAGTTCACCAAAATGGCTAGAAAAATTATACATGTGTCCTTGGGTGCATGTTTAGGTCACATGGCGGGAATGGGAATGAATTACAACCGTACCGGTGTCCTAGCTCGTCCTCAAACATTTCGAATCTCGGTTTTTAAGTCTGCATAAATCCAAAACTCACCAGAAAGGCATCAAAGGTGGCATGGTGTCATGTCATGGCACATATATGTCATGGTAAAAACATTGCCAATTTGGGCCAAGCTTTATTACAAACCTCTTACAAACCGGAGCCTGTCGCAAGAACCCTCGTGGTTCCGATAGGGAAACGTGTCCCCTTGTGGGCCAAATGATAATCACTCCCTCTTCTAGCCTCGTATTTTCTTCTACACGCGACACGGAACAATGGGAGATTCACGCTAAACTTTTAAATTATTCATGGTCCGTTTGACCTTTTTTTATTCATTATTTGAGTTTTCTAGGCAATTTAATGTCCATAATTCAAATCCGAACTACAAATACATGCTCCAGTGCACCAAAATGGCTAGAAAAAATGTACATGTTTCCTTGGGGTGCATGTTTAGGTCCCATGGAACGAATGGGAATGAATTCAACCGTCTCGCCATGTCCTGGCTTGGCCACAAACATTGTGAATCTCGGTTTTTAAATCTCTGTAAATCCAAAACTAACTAGGAAATCATGAAACTTGGCATGGTGTCACTACATGGTACATATAATTGTCCAATTTGGGCGAAGCTATATTACAAGCCTCTTACAAACCAGAGCCTGTCGCAACCCTCGTGGTTTCGGTAGGGAAACATGCCCCTCTTGTGGGAGAAATGATAATCGCTGCCTCTTCTCGCCTTGAACTTTGTTTTCCACAGGCAACATAGAATAACAGGAGTGTGGGGCTGAAATTTGAAACTGTTCAGGGTTCATTTGGCCATTGTATATATATATATATATATATATATATATATATATATATATATATATATATATATATATATATATATATTTCTAATTACTTAGTTTTCTACGCATTTAATGTAGTCCATAATTCAAATTTGAACTACAAGCACTAGCTCCAGTGAGGCAAAATGGGTGAGAAATCGTACATGTGTCTTGGGTGCATGTTTAGGTCTCATTTAAGGAATGGGAATGAATTACAAACTTGCCGTCGTCCTGAAACATTGAGAATCTTGGTTTTTAAATTCCAGTAAATCAAAAACTCACCCAAAAACATGAAACTTGTCATGGTTTCATGACATGGCACATATATGCCATGGTAAAAAATCTTCCAGTTTGAGAAGAGGCGCACACATTAGTAGCCAATGAAGTCCTTTTTAAAACAAAAAGCTGACACGTTAATATCGCAAACGGCTGTATTATATTAACCGTGTCGAAATTTAACCATACTTGGTGGTGTGCGTGCAACTGTTTGATTAGACGGGACGGGCACGAGAAGTCCGTCGTGTAGGCTCACCGGGATGCGCGCGAGCAGTTCGCCGTGCAGGCTCGACGGGACGCGTGCATTATGTCCACCTCGTAGGCTCCATGGGACACGTGCGAACAGCAAGGCCGCCCATGCTCACCGGGAAGTGAGCTATTTGACCTCCATGCACCAGCCGCCGCCTGCCTCGCTCACAATAATTAAAGCACCTGGACGGAGGGTGTTTGCTTGTGATCCCATGGTAGCATTTTCTTTGTTCGTGTTTTCAACTCGTATTCCGCCCTAATTTAAATTGCCACATAGGGCAACAGATAATACGACCACAAATATAATGGCAACGGATAATACGACAACAAATTTACAATGGCGCAGATAATAATTGTCTTACATATTCCGGATAATTTAAAATGCCACATGCAGCAAAGCCCAGAAGACACGGGGACAAGAGAAGAAGGAAATTGCAGACAATGACCCGGGTCGCTACTGTCTCTACTCGTCGATGGATCGCCGGGCGACGAAATCCTCCAGCTCCTTATTCAATTCCTCATGACTTTGCTTGAAAGTAGCCATGGATTCCTCCACCTCCTGCTCATGCTCGATCTGGAGCTTCCTCAAGTCACCCATCAGTTCCTTGACGACCACTTTCAGCGTCATCTCCGAGGCACCGCTCTGCTCATGCAACATCTTCCAGCCAGCGGCCTCCTCCTCCTTCTCGGCGAGAAACTTGAGGAGCTTCGCATTGTCACCCATGAGTTGCTCGACGAGGCTGGTCGCCTTGTCAACCGAGGCATCACTGATCTTGAGCAGCTTCATCAAGCCATCGACCAGCTCCTGCTGCATAGTGATGCCAGCAAGAATATCGTCGTCGCCGGTGAAGGACTTCAGGAACACCGACTCGTCGCGATGGCTGACGCCGCGAATGCGCTTGTGAGAGCCCTCATGTGCCCGTGAGAGCTCGTTCGAGGGCTCCGCGGCGCGCCGGGACATCTCTGCTGCGGCTGCGGCTTCGCGGCGGGACCTCTCTAGTGCTTCCGTGGCCTTGGTCTTTGCTGCACGGTTATATGTCCACCCTAAACTCCTCCTACCGGTCATGTTCGAACGACTTGACAGGAAAGACCAGTTTTGTGGGTGATGAGGAGAGGAACTATGAAGTAATTTTCGAGTGGGTAGTTTTTATAGCCCGGTGCTAAGTGTGAACACATATTAGTTTGATAGATGTGAACCGATTTGCAATTACTTATTGCGTTGTAATCTGCAATATGACAAGAAACAGGGTCAAAATTTATTGATGGCAGAAGGTTGACCACATGGTTGCTCGTTGTTGAGGCGGCCGCAGCGCGCTCCACTCTGGCATCTCTGCGCGCGCTCTGCTCGCCGTTGAGGCAACTTTACAATGGCAACGGTTAATAATTTTTAATAATTGTCTTACATATTCAGGATAATTTAAAATACCACATGCGGCAAGGCCCAGAACACTCATGACCTACATATACATACAATTATAATAAAATATAAGCTAAAAGGCCGAGTTGGCGGTCTTCCAACGATGGTCTTCTCGTACTCCATGATCAGCATGACACACTTGCGACTGTTCACTCCAAGTGTCCCGACCCGCCTCTGCCTACGGAGCTGCTGGCACTGGGAGGCTCTTGGGGCTGCTGGGCCTCTTCCAGAAGAGCTTGACAGCATGCAATCACGCGCATGACAACTCCACGGAATCGCTCCATTTCCATGTCTCTGGCCTGGTAGCAAATTCCATCCATCACCTGCATCCTCAAGATATCACGTTGGCGATGTTCTACTTCATCAGGGACGTCAACTCCGCCAAGGATGCGCTCAAGCCTGGCCACCACATCATCGGGATCGAGGTTGACACGGCCGACACGGGCAATGATGAAGGCACATGCTACCTTTGTCTTGACTGAATCGCAGAGGTCCTTTGCTCATTCCTTGCGGGGCATCAGGCTCTCGATGAGCACTGGTGATGGCGGCTCTTTGGGTGGGTCGTCGATCATGCCGCCGAGCAGCTCTGGATCTTTTGCACGGTGGATGGCAAACTGCTCATCACACCTCTACAATATGTCGATTGTGCTCCCAAGGACTATGACGCCGATATCGTTGCCGATCGGTCATGGTGCCTGCATCGGCTGATGAAGCTCTTGCTCCCCAACCTGCTCCGGCTCGTTCTCCTCACCGAAGATGTAACGCAGGTAGGCATCGACGTCAAAGCATTGGTCGTTGCCTGGCATGCTTGGAATAACTAATGGTAAATGGGTGAGGACTAGATCTACGCAAAGTGTCGCGGCGGTGCGTTGCCGCCTTGGTTATATGTAGCAAGCTTTTAGCTGGTTGCGGGAAACAGGTGAGGGAAGAGGCGTGGATTTTACAATTCACCCATGTGGAGCACGGGAAGCATTCGCTGGAGTGCAGGAAGAGTAAGTGGAGCACACACAGAACCCAAATACCGTATCCGGTGCCATGTGTTATTTATCACACAAGTGTTAACATAAGGAACGTATGTGTAACTTACTAATCATCGCACACGAGTACTCGCAGACGCATCATGTGCCATACTCCTAGCCACCACAAGCAACTAGTTTGCATTTTTCAAAGTTTTTTGTACACACAGAATCGCACACAAACTAACTGTATTAACCATCTATGTTGTAATTTCTCATCGCAAACAGTTGATCCGAGTCGGCTGTTTGTCACGTATCACACATCTTATTAAGTTGAACCGTTTCTGTTGTGTTCGCTAATCAAACATAGTTCGTCCGAGTAAACCGTATGCCCTATATCACACACAACTTGATCTGGCTAACCGTTTCTGTTGCACTCCCTAACAGCAAATAGTTCATCGAAGCGAACTGTATGGCATATATCGCACACACATTGATATGGCTTCCCGTTTCTGTTGTTCTGCCTCATCGCAAATAGTTCGAATGGGTTAACCGTGTGCCCTGAATCACACACACAACTGAAATCTGAACCGTGTTTGATGGCTCCGTCATCGCAAATGTTTTGCACCTTTTTTGACGGTGAAAGGATCGACAAGAGGTGTCTAGATGGGCGTGAATAGACTCTAATCAAGAAAAGTTATAGTTTTTAATTCTTTAGGTTCATGTGGAGTATTAGCACAAGTTTAAACATTCACAATACATATGAAGCAAGCATGCAAGCATACACAGAATATATGAGCAGCGGAAAGTAAAGCATGCAAGTTGCAATAATGTAAAGAGAAGGGATTGGAGTGTGCAAACGCAAGTTGGAGACACGGTGATTTTTATCCGTGGTTCCGATAGGTGGTGCTATCGTACATCCACGTTGATGGAGACTTCAACCCATGAAGGGTAACAGTTGCGCGAGTCCATGGAGGGCTCCACCCACGAAGGGTCCACGAAGAAGCAACCTTATCTATCCCACCATGGCCGTCGCCCATGAAGGACTTGCCTTAGTAGGGTAGATCTTCACAAAGTAGGCGATCTCCTTGCCCTTACAAACTCCTTGGTTCAACTCCACAATCTTGTCAAAGGCTCCGAAGTGACACCTAGCCAATCTAGGAGACACCACTCTCCAAGAAGTAACAAATGGTGTGTTGATGATGAACTCCTTGCTCTTGTGCTTCAAATGACAGTCTCCCCAACACTCAACTCTCTCTCATAGGATTGGATTTGGTAGAAAGAAGATTTGAGTGGGAAGCAACTTTGGGAAGGCTAGAGATCAAGATTTATGTGGTTGGAATGGAATATCTTGACCTCAACACAAGTGTAGGTGGTTCTCTCTCAGAAAATATGTATTGGAAGTGTAGGCATGTTCTGATGGCTCTCTCCACAAGTGAAGAGTGGGTGGAGGGGTATTTATAGCCTCCACACAAAATCTAACTGTTACACACAAATCACCAAACTCGGTGGGACCGATTCAAAGAACTCGGTCAGACCGATTTGATTCATAATGTGACCGTTAGGTGTTTCGGTGGGACAGACTGGATCAACTCGGTGGGACCAATGTGCTAGGGTTAGGGTAAATCCAAAACTCGGTTTGACCAATTACTCAAACTCGATGGGACCGATTTGGGTAATAAGCGAAACAGAGAGTTGGCCAAGCAAACTCGGTGGGGCCGATTGCATATCTCGGTGGGATAGAAAATATTGCAATAGGTAACAGAGAGTTTGCAAGCCCATCTCGGTGAGACCGAGATCCCATCGGTGAGACCGAACTGATTAGGGTTTCTGGCAGTGGCTATGCAACTGAACTCGGTGGCTCCGGATAGAAAGAATCGGTGGGGCCGAGTTTGACTTTTGGTTTGGGACAAATTTGGAAGTGAGAAAGTGGTTGAGGGCTTTGGAGCATATCACTAAGCACTTTGAGCAAGCAAGCCATGAAGCAAGACCTCATCCCTTCTTAATAGTATTGGCTTTCCTATGGACTCAATGTGATCTTGGATCACTAAAATAGAAAATGTAGAGTCCTGAGCTTTGAGCTTGAGCCAATCCTTTGTCCTTAGCATATTGAAGGGGTTCCACATCCTCTAGTCCATGCCACTCCATTGTTGAACTTGTTTGAAACATACTTGGTAGAAACATTAGTCCAACAAGAGATATGTTAACATTAATTACCAAAATCACCCAGGGAGCACTTGTGCTTTCAGACGGTTTTTTACATCCCCGTTTCTGATTAATGCATCACACACAGTTTCGTCAAAGGGTCTCTGATCGTAGTGTCGTGTTAGCAGCATCCTGTAGTAGTGTTCCTTCTCTCCACCATAGCGAAGGTGCAGTCAGCGTTGCCGATGAAACAGGCGAATGCTACAGAACCTCTGATGGCCCTACAACAGTGGTAGACAAGAACCTCATCCCGCACGCATACTTGGGCGACCACGATCTGCTGGTCCCTGTCAGGAGACGAATGGATGGGCACAAGGTCTAGTCCTGCAACCTTGTGCTTTCTCGTCCCGTAAGTACTGCTGGAACTCGGTGAGGCAGAGCTTCACCAAGTCCGGATCATTGGTGTACACCACATTCAACTAGGTGCAACCATGGGACTTAATGGCGAACTCAAAGGTGAACTCCTTTCTGAAGTCCATATCTAGCAGGCTCACCCCTCGGATCGCCATTGGAGTCTCCTCAAGTGAACAAGTGGATAGGCGGCAGTAGTTAGTTTTCAGCTCCTGGGGAACTGGATTCAATAGTAAACTGAGTGTGTACAGGTGACAACAGTTACTACCTCTCCTTCGCCCGCTGCACGCCCGACAGAACATGCACCCTCGGCGCATTCAAATGCCTCCATTAAGAAACCTATTCCGGCCACACGTCAATTCATGAGTGGGTCTGTATTGATACTGTAATAACAAGTGTTAGTGGTCACTTTACTTAAATTTAATTAGCTTTAATAGAAATTTATTCTTAAAACAAGCAATGCATTGGCTCGTTCTATTAGTGCCACATGATCAACATGCACAACAATTCGAATTATTATTCTCAGGACGCACACGATCAACACATTTGTCGCACTTTCACACAAATAATACTACCAAGTTTGAAATGTTTGTTATGATTGCTGTCCTCTGCATCATCATGCCGTGTTTCCCAGCTTGCAAGATCCAGAACCAACAAATAAGATTCAAATAATAAGTACATCAAAGATGCCTACACATCTCATTGATTCCCAGCTTGCAAGATTTAGAACTAATAAATAAGATTCAAACTATAAGTACAACAAAGATGCCTACACATCTCATTGATTCCCAACTTGCAAGATTCAGAACCAACCCATTGGATCCTTTTGATAAACTGAATATCGGGATTAAATCCATCTTGGCTAGCCGTGTCATACAACCCAAGAACTTGGCAAATGTTCTTGACCATCACAACATCCGTAATTGAGTATTCATGTTTGCACAAATAAGAAAGAGCATGATTACTATAATAGTGGTACTAGTTGAAGAAAACTCTATTTCCAAAATGAGAAAACATTGCAATAGAATAGCTTTATTTAAAAAATAGAACATTAGCACAATATGACAAAGCACAATCATGTTGATAAAGGAAACTACTGACCGGTGTGAGGGGCCCTATGCCGCCACGACTCGATGTGGTGAACCTACAACTCCATTCAGATGAGGCCAGCCTGGAGATCCATGATTCAATTCATGCGCCTTTTTTCTGCAGTTCACCTGAAATGAAGCAAAGATTGCATCATTCAGCTAGCAAGAACTACTTGCTCTTGTGAGCCGGCAGGTTCTTCTTTACTAGTTGCACTAAAATTCAGCAACATTAAGGTTGGCTGTCCTGCTCATGTAAGGTGCAACTATAATTTGCTTATCCTTATGTGCAGTTCCACTAAAATAAAGTGCCATTGTGGTGACAGTGACGGCTCATCTTGCAAAGGCTAATAAAATGTTGCACGAGATTACCAGCAAAATTTGATGGAGATTTTGGAAACTCCAATCACCAATTTGTGCAGTTCCACCAAAATTGAGTTACCCACATGAAATTTTAGTTGAACTACACAAGACACTCATTCCAAAAAAAGTGTTTTGTGTAGTTCACACAAAGGTCACAATAGCAACAAGGTGAAATGGATATCCCTATCTGCACAAAAAGATAGAGAGTAAACAGTTGTTGGTCAATAAGAATATACGGAACATACACGAAATGAAAAGAAGCATCTTAATTATGTTCATGGCAATCACGCAAGGACGGTAGAAATTTTAAAATGTCAGCAATGCTTCATGTTACCAGAAGCATTACGATCAACAATGACATTCGTCAAATATGGGATTACTTTAATGGTGGCATTGCTTGTTTACCAGATACAGTAAATCAATAGCAGCTAAAGAGTTGGTTTAAGGGCATGGGAGCATGGGGACACCAGGTCACTCAGCAGCATAAAGAAGCAACTTACTTATCATACTAGGGAAAACAGCAGGAGTACCATTTGTAACACAGTTTAATTGCATCATATCACTGGAGGCATTAGATTAACAATAACACTAGTTAGACATGTCCTTAAGGTAACAGTGTGATCTCTTCACTTTACATGTGCACTTATATTAACAATAGCAAAAAGTTGGTATAAGGACATGCGACAGTGGACGCATCAGCACAATGTACCTACAAGGAGGCATAAAGTGGTGATGCCGAGTTTGTTCATGCTCTGTGAGGGCAGCAAATCTAATCCTGGAGACCTTTTACTATGTGAGAGCAGCAAATCTAATCCTGGAGACCTTTTACTTTGTGAGGGCAGAAAATCTAATCCTGGAGACCTTTTACTATGTGAGGGCAGCAAATCTAATCTTGGAGACCTTTTACTATGTGAGAGCAGCTAATCTAATCCTGGACATACTCTGTTGACTTGTCCACCAGCTGCCACTTTCTATCCTTTTTTCAACCAATAATAGATCTGTTCCTTATCCAATTTGTACTGTATTTTCCCATTATTTCCCTTTTCAACCAAGATACTGGTTGGGTATTCGGTCTCTACTACTTTCCCCATGTTATTTCCTCTTTGAATCAAGTCCTGGATTCATGCTACGACTTTCCCCCCTTTCTTCGTTGTTTGAACCAAGTCCTAGATTCGAATGCATGAAGTAGATTTACCTCTAATAATACTAAAAATTTAGGTGGATTTGGAAGAGCCGATGGAAGTAGAAAAAGATGCACATGTAGACACTTGGGGAGCTGGGGCAGTAGAGCAAGGGCGCTTTCGAAGAACTTGTAGCTAAGGGTCGTCAGGATGTCGACATCGGCAGGTTAGATCTACACACAATACGACGGGGAGGAAGAAGTGTCGGAGGACCACCTGAGTCGGCGCTGTGTCGGAGAGAACGCCACGGGCAGAGGATCGAGCCCCGCTGGCAGCTGTGGGTTTCCTCCCTTGCTGGCGATGACCGCGTGAACGATGCACCTTAGTCCTCTACACACATCAAATGAAGGGATCCGGTCGGATCTGTGACCAGCGGTGAGCAGACAGAAAATGTCACTACCGCTGTCTTGTTTAGATCCAGAGAGGATGAGAGAATGAAGAGAGCAACCCTAGTAAAGCAAGCTCTTCTCCCTCGTTTCTCTCTTCTAATTCTAAACTCAGCCGACGCGTGATGGGCGGGGTAGGGATTTGCCGATGGTCGGTTTGATCAACTTTGGCCCCACCTCACAGTGAAAATGTTATGACTGGAATAAAAATGCCATATACTCCCTCTGTTCCTAAATATAAGTCTTTTTAGATATTTCAAATGGAATACAACATACAGATGTATGTAGACATATTTTAGAGTGTAAATTCACTCTTTTGCTCCATATGTAGTCACTTGCTGGAATCTTTAGAAAGACTTATATTTGGGAACGGAGGGAGTACTATACTAATAAAACATTAAGGCCACGAGGCGATGCAGTGCAGTTTACATGAGGCAAGAAGAAGAGATGCATCCATCGACGACGTCCACCTCCTCGACTCAGGGTGCCGGCCCACCAAACAGCGGCTAAGTAGCAACGGCTTTCGTGGCCAGGTCAATGTGCTTCTGAACAATGGCGTCCAAAGATTCCAGCCGCTGGAAGAAGGTCAATGTCTTTCTGTCCTCGCTAGCCTTGTAGTGGCCTATGTAGATGATTTCCTCGTGGACGTGGATATGTAGGTTGACGGTTTCTTGCATGGCAAGGCGCTGTGCAGCGAGCGCGACCTCGAGGTGCACATTCTTCGTCGTGACCTCTGGCACCTGCAGGGCCACCAGGCCTTGAAAGAGTTCATCACCATCGAGGCCGATGAGGGTGGAAGGCAATGAGGAGCCTGGGTGCGCGGGCTGGAGCAGTATGGCAAGGTCGTCCGCGCGCTTCTTGACAACGGTGAGCTTGCGGATGGAATGAACCATCATGTCGTCCATGCGAGAGGCGAAGCCAGCATCGGCAAGGGCTACGACGCCGGCAGTTGCCAGCACTGTCTGGAAATGCTGCGAGGTGCGGGGCCGCAGGCCAGCGTATTGGATGATTTGGCACAGCCGACTGCCGTTTGCGTCCATCGCCTCCATAGGTGCTTGTGGTTCTGGTCACTTGGTCTTGGATTGGAGTGAGCAGTGTTGCGTAGAGACTAGGAGTAGATGGATTCGAGTGATTGGGCACCTTTATATGAGAGTACAAACTCTGTTGCATTCACATTGTGCCGGTTCTATTCTGCTTCTCAAATTACTTCCCTCTGCATGCTAATTGAGGATGCATCATTGACCGTTCAACGTCTCAGGAACCGCTACCCTCTCCCTCCGTGGCATTCAAGCCGTATCAATGTAAATGCGGGTCAAGAAGAGACTAGTTACTACATTGTGCATCACGACCGTGTGGGGGTGCGAGGCGAATGACACAGGCTGTCGGATCACAGCTTCCGGCAAACCCTTGAGGTTCGAACACTGGGGTGCGCGCGAAGGCTTTCTCCCTATCGATGCACGCCCTAGCTCTCTAAGATCTCGCAGACGAACTCAATGAACTCACAAGACAAAGACACAAGATTTATACTAGTTCGGGCCACCGTTGTGGTGTAATACCCTACTCCAGTGTGGTGGTGGTGGATTTCCTCTTGGGCTAATGATGAACAGTACAAGGGGAAGAGCAGCCTCCTGAGATTGAGGTGCTCTTGTGCTCTCTTTTCGTTGTTGTTGTGAGGTCGACCCCCCCCTCTACTGTGGTGGCTAGTTCTACTTATATAGGCCCTGGTCCTCTCCCCAAATATTGAGAGGGAAGGGAGCCAACAACGGCCAATTCAAAAGGGGACAACTAGTACAAGTTATCCTGACAAAAGGTGGTTGATACGTCTCCAACGTATCTACAATTTTTGATTGTTCCATGCTATTATATTATCAACCTTGGATGTTTTATATGCATTTATATGCTATTTTATATGATTTTTGGGACTAACCTATTAACCCAGAGCCCAGTGCCAGTTTTTGTTTTCCCCTTGTTTCAGTGTTTCACAGAAAAGGAATATCAAACAGAGTCCAAACGGAATGAAACCTTCGGAAAAGTTAATTTTGGAAAGAAAGCAATACAGGAGACTTGGAGTGCACGTCAGGGGATCAACAAGGAAGCCATGAGGCAGGGGGCGCGCCCACCCCCTGGGCGCGCCCTCCACCCTCGTGGGCCCCTCGTGGCTCCCCTGGTGTATTTCTTCCACCTATATATATATATCCATATACCCTAAAACTATCAGGGAGCACAATAGATCGGGAGTTCCACTGCCAGAAGCCTCCATAGCCACCGAAAACCAATCTAGATTCCGCACCCTGCTAGAGGGGGAATCCCTCTCCGGTGGCCATCTTCATCATCACGGTGCTCTCCATGACGAGGAGGGAGTATTTCTCCCTCGGGGCTGAGGGTATGTACCAGTAGCTATGTGTTTGATCTCTCTCTCTCTCTCTCTCTCTCTCTCTCTCTCGTGTTCTTGAGGTGGTACAATCTTGATGTATCGCGAGCTTTGCTATTATAGTTGGATCTTATGATGTTTCTCCCCCTCTACTCTCTTGTAATGGATTGAGTTTTCCCCTTTGAAGTTATCTTATTGTCGGAGGAATGGGCCACGGGTAGGCTAACCCGAGCCCCAGAGTTTTTCAAGACATCGGGGCAGGCCGCGGCCCTCAAGACCCCAGGATGAAGAGCCGCCTTCTGAGAAGTCGGCGGCAAGGCGACCGACTGCCCACTTGTGGCCGAGTCCCGGGGACGACTTCAGGATAAGCCGACTCCTAACTAGTGACTTCCAGAGAAGCCGACTTTGGGAAGTCGGCCCGCGACTCCAACAAACCCCTTGTCCTCATCAAGAGGGACGGGACAGGGGAGTCGCTACAGTGAAGACTGCTCCCACCCCTTTCCCAAGGCAGGCATGGCTACAGTACACCGTACTCACGGAGATCTCCATGCGGCGTGGCACTATTTCCATGCCAGCCCTGCCATCAGCACCAGCGGACCGAATCCTGCGCCCACGACGGCTTGTCCGTACGACCTTGGGGCAGCGGGTCCCACCCACCAGCGGGACCCCAGAAGATGGCAATTACGCCACCAGTCGGACTCGTTGGGAGTCGGCCCCCGGGAGTCGGCCAGCTCCTCCCCCGGGGCCCACGCGCCATTAAACCAGATGTGACGGAGAGTGGCAATAGTGATCGCCCGCCAGGCGGCGGAGCTGTTGCCACGACTCCATGATGAAGCCCGCGTCATTAGAAGCACGGCTACAGTAATCAGCAGCCGGCAAGACCCGCCCGCGGCGAACGCGGCCTGTCGGCTCCGTACCTAGCCAGTCGACGGGGCCCACTAGTCGGCGGGCCCCAGCAGTCGGCGGAGAAGACGAAGGCCGGAGGCACTGACGGCTGGGCCCGCGCCCAGCCGGATTACCATTGTACCCCTCGGGGTAGGCCTATATAAACCCCCCAGGGCACCCATGCAAAGGGTTGGAACCCATTAGCTCTAGACCAGACCATATAGGAGGGAGAGAGCTAGCCTTGCCCTCTCCTACCTCCAGAAAACAGCTCAAGGAGCGATCGTGCAAACACTTTGCCATAGTGATCATGCGGAGACCCCGCAGAGCAGCAGTAGGGGTATTATCTCCCCGGAGAGCCCTGAAGCTGGGTAAGATTCGCCGGCGTGCATGTCTATGCCTCATCCCGTTTCCAGGCACCGGCGACGTCCTACTCACCCCCACCATGATAAGCCATCCCTTGGCATATGTCGCACCCAACCCCCGACATTTGGCGCCCACCGTGGGGCCTCGTGCACCGTCATCCGGAGACCTGTTCTGGACGGGAACCCTTTTCCTCCCTGGCGAGCGCAGCCAGCCAGGCACGCCAGACGGAGTTTGCGCCGACGCGCTGCACGGTGTTGAGATCGCCTGCGCAGCTAGCCGCCTCGCCGAACTTGTCGGTGAGGTTCGCATCTCCGACGAACCTGCATCCGATGCAGGCACGGGCGGCTCCAAGAGCCTCCTCGCGGGCCTTCTCGATCAACTCCACGTCGCCGGCGAGCCTGCCGTGGACTTGGAGTCCGTAGGCTCCACCGACCCGATGCTGGTCGACTCTGACACCGTGTCGCTCGACGCATTCCCCACTAATGTGGTGGTCTACGACGAGCCTCTCCCTCACATGAAGAGTGATAAAAGCACCGTCACCGAGGTGCTCGTCATCAGTCATGACGAGCTCCCCGGCGGAGGAGCGCATGACCCACTTGGCGCGGCGCTACAAGACCTGACTGCGCCCATTCCGGAAGACGCTAACGCGGAGACGTTGTAGGCGCGCCGCCTTTAGCTCGTCGAAGGTGCGAAGAAGCTGGCTAGCATGAGACGCTTGTCAGAGGCCTACCAGCGAGAGATGGATCGCGCTGTTGGTGGCTCGCCAGCCCCAGCTGGGCCCAACCGCCTTGGCACGGTCCAGCAGCGCGGCGTAGCCATCGCCGACCTGTTCGGGGCAAGACGCCCTGTGTACGCCACACCTGCGGAGAACATTCGAGCCGCCCAGGAGGCGGCGAACGAGCTGGACAATTTCGAGGCAAAGAGCGCCGCCTGATGATGGAGCGAGTCCAGCGGCTCCTCAACGTGGCTGCCGCACAGGACGAGGCCGGCTGCCGCACAAAGGCGCCGCAGCGGCAAAACGACGACCTTCACCGAGACCAAGGCACGACGTCTCGGACGCCGACTGGCGGCGCCCGAGGAAGAAAGGACAAGGATCCGACTGTCAGCCACAGTCGGACTCGCATTACCATAGAGCGTGACCGAGAGGGCCGCCCGAGAGCAGTGGAACGACGGGACGATTGTCCGACTCCTCCTCCTCGCAAGGAAAGGCGATTCTCCCTGCCGCCTGTTGATCATCCGACTCTTGGCGACCGCCTTGGCCGCCGAGAGGGAGTCGGGGAAAACGACGCCTGCCACCGGATCGACCGGCTTCACCGATCCCTGGCGCTGGAAGAAGAAGCCGAGTTGGGTCCGCCTTGTTTCGGGCCCCGTATTCGAGACGAGCCCTTTCCCAAAGGGTTCACACTCCCAAGAGACACGCCCAAGTACACCGGCTCCGTGAAGCCGGAGGACTAGCTAGTCGACTACTCCAAGGCTGTCAGTATAGCGAATGGCAACAAGCGTGTCGCCGTAAAATACGTTCCGCTCATGCTCCAGGGCATGGCCCGGACATGGCTGAACAGCCTGAAGCCCCACAACATCAACAACCGGGTCGACTTCACCAAAGCATTCGGCTGCAACTTCACCAGCACGTACAAGCGTCCTCCCAAGCCACGTCAGCTCTCTTTGTGCATGCAAGGCCCCGGCGAGTCGACTCGTGACTACCTCACGCGTTGGGCCGAGCTTCGGAACTCCTGCGAGGGCGTGCACGAGGTACAGGCTATCGAGTACTTCACCGCCGGGTGCAGAGAAGGCACCCTCCTGAAGCACAAGCTCCTCTGCGACGAGCCAGAAACCCTCGACGAGCTGCTGATCATAGCAGACAAGTACGCCACGGCTGACTCCTCCATGAAGGCAGAGATTCAAGTCAGCGCAACTGGCAAAGTGGCCCCTCAAGCTCCAAGAACTCCGGCGGGAGATGCCAGTCGGCGACAACAGTAGAGCGACCACAAGCGCAAGGCCCCGTAGCCGGCTTCCAGTAGCCGGCAGATCGCGACAGTTGAAGCCTAGCAGCCGGATGGGCAGCCTCTGCCCAAGCGACAGAAAGGCGGCAAGCCCAACTGGTTGCCGGCCTTCTCCTACGAGCAGACTCTGGATGGACCTTGCAAGTTCCATAGCGGCGCGAAGCCGTCGAATCACACCACCCGGAAGTGCCACTGGCTCACCAGGATCGCCAAGGGAGACGGCCTCCTACCTCCCCCGCCTGCTGGGCAGCCGCCTCCGCCTCCGCCCCAGCAGCCGACTGTCAGGCCAGTCGGCGCAGTACAAGATGAATACCCCAAAGAACACAGAGCCTACATAGTGTTTACCAGTATGGCTGATGATCGACGCAGCAGGCGGCTGCAGTGACAAGAGGTGAATGCAGTAGCATCAGAGACGCCAGAGTTCATGCACTGGTCCGAGAAGCCTATCAGCTAGAGCAGGGCTGATCACCCAGAGGTGATGCCGAGTCCGGGCTCCTATGCCTTGGTCTTGGATGCCATCTTTGCCACGGATAGACGAGCCGTGCATTTCTCGTGAGTTCTGATAGACGGAGGCAGCATCATCAACATCCTGTATAAGGACACCATGGAGAAGTTAGGAATCAAGCAAAGACAACTTCAGAACAGCCGGACTGTGTTCCACGACATTGTTCCTGGTCTTTCCTGCTCAACAATCGGCAAGATCCTGATGGACGTCCTCTTTGGAGACAAAGATCACTTCCACCGAGAGTCAGTTTGGTTTGAGGTGGTGCACCTTGAGAGCCCATACCATGCACTACTTGGCCGACCCGCCTTGGCCAAGTTCATGGCGGTCCCCCACTACGCCTACCTCAAAATGAAGATGCCCAGCTCCAGGGGAATTCTTACTGTAGCCGGCGACTACCTGAAGTCGTCTGCCTGTGCAACTGAGAGCATTCGGCTAGCCGAGTCCCTGGTGATCGCAGCTGAGAAGCTGCTCCTGGAACGGGTTGTGGCAATGGCCGGCAAGCAGCCAGAGGTGTCGCCCAACCCAAAGGAGTCGGAGGCTGAGGGCTCGTTCAAGCCGGCCAAGGAGACAAAGACGATACCCTTGGATCCGGAGTACCCGGAGAGGTACGCTGTCATAGGTGCAAACCTCGACAGCAAATAGGAAGGCGAGCTCGTCGATTTCCTCTGTGAGAATCGGGACATCTTCGCATGGTCCCCCAAAGACATGCTAGGTGTACCGACCTAATTCGTCGAGCACAAGTTACATGTCCGATCTGATGCAAAGCCGGTCAGGTAGCCCCTGCGCCGCCTGTCAGAAGAGAAGAGAAGAGTTGTCGGAGAAGAGATAGCCCGACTCTTGGCAGCCAGCTTCATTATGGAAGTATTCTTTCCAGAGTGGCTAGCCAACTCGGTCCTGGTACTGAAGAAAAACAAGCAGTGACGAATGTGTATTGACTACACGAGCCTCAACAAGGCCTGCCCCAAGGACCCGTTTGCTCTGCCAAGAATTGATCAGGTGATAGACTCCACCGCCGGATGAGAGCTGCTGAGTTTTTTGGATGCATATTCAGGATATCACCAGATCAAGCTGGCCCAGCCGATAGACTGAAGACGGCCTTCATCACGCCGTTTGGAGCTTTCTGTTACCTCACCATGACGTTCGGCTTGAGGAATGCTGGCGCCACCTTCCAACGTTGCATGCAGAAGTGCCTCCTCAAGCAGCTCGGCAGAAACACCCACGTCTACATGGACGATGTGGTGGTGAAGACGGAAAAGCATGGAACACTGCTGGAAGACCTCAAGGAGACCTTTGAGAACCTGCGCCGATTCCAGATCAAGCTCAACCCCAAGAAGTGCGTCTTCGGAGTACCAGCCGGCCAGTTTCTTGGCTTCCTGGTCTCTGAACGCGGCATAGAATGCAACCCTGTAAAGATCAAGGCCATTGAGAGGATGGAGGTACCCAGCCGACTGCTGGATGTGAAAAAGTTCACCAGCTGCTTGGCATCCATCAGCCGATTCATCAGTCGGCTGGGCGAGGAAGCTCTCCCCTTATACCAACTCATGAAGAAGACCACTTTTTTCGAGTGGAACCACAAGGCGGACGAAGATTTTCTCCAGCTGAAAAAGATGCTGACTACTCCACCTGTTCTGGCGGCTCCGACTCCTAAGGAACCTATGCTCCTGTACATCGCCGCCACCAGCCGGGTAGTCAGCACGGTCATTGTAGTGGAACGCAAGGAGGAAGGCAAGGCACTACCTGTCCAGAGACCAGTATATTACCTGAGCGAAGTACTGTCAGCCTGCAAGCAAAACTACCCCCACTACCAGAAGATGTGCTATGGCGTGCACTTTACCGCCAAGAAGTTGAAGCCTTACTTCCAAGAGCATCCAATCACTGTGGTCTGCACGGCCCCACTTGCCGAGATCGTCGGAAGCCGAGATGCTTCTGGCCGAGTGGCCAAGTGGGCCATAGAGCTGGCTCCCTACACCATCCACTACCAGCCCTGCACTGCCATCAAGTCGCAAGCACTGGCTGACTTCCTTGTCGACTGGGCCGAGACCCAGTACCTACCTCCAGCGCCCGACTCCACCCATTGGCGGATGCATTTCGACGGCTCCAAGATGCGCATCGGCTTGGGAGCCGGCGTCGTCCTCACTTCCCTTAAAGGCGACAAGCTCAAATACACACTGCAAATCCATTTTGCCGCCTCCAACAACGTCGCCGAGTACGAGGCGCTTATTCACGGGCTCCGGCTTGCCAAAGAGCTTGGCATTCGCCGGATCCTGTGTTATGGCGACTCGGACTTAGTGGTCCAGCAGTCGTTTGGCGACTGGGACGCCAAAGATGCAAATATGGCGAGTTACCGCTTCCTCGTACAGCAACTCAGTGGGTATTTCGAGGGGTGCGAGTTCCTCCATGTGCTAAGAAACGACAACGACCAAGCAGACACCTTGGCACGAATCGGCTCTACCCGCCAAGCAATACCGTCTGGCGTCGCCCTTCAACGCCTCCTCAAGCCGTCTGTCAAGACGTCACCCGAATCAGACTCCATCTTTGTGCCGGCTCCTCCCGAAGAAGTCAGATCCGACTCCAGAGCCCCAGCAGACGGTACGAGGATTTTGGCAGATGGCTCCAAAGGCGCCACAGTCAAAGCCGGCCCAGGGACTGCACTACCTGGCCCGGGGACTACGGCGGCGGGCTCGAAGACTCCAAAACTCGGCCCAAGAGCCGCGCCAGTCGGCCTGGGGACTTCATTAACCCAGCAAGCGGTTGTCGACTCCAACCCGCCGCCTCCCAGCCCAAGCGCCCTCGTCCAAGTCGCAGTTCTGGCAGTCGAAGAAATAGCAGCACCCTCATGGGCCCAGCCCATCCTCAACTTCCTGGTGAGCAAAGAGCTGCCGACTGATGAGACCTCAGCTCGGCAAGTACAACGCCGAGCGGCAGCCTACACCATAGTGAACAGAGAGCTGGTCAGTCGCAGCGTCACTGGTGTTTACCAGCGCTGTGTAGAGCCAGAGCAAGGCCAAGCAATTCTCAAAGACGAGTGCGACCACCATGCAGCCTCAAGAGCACTCGTCGCAAAAGCCTTTCGACACGGTTTCTTCTGGCCGACTGACTTAAAAGAGGCCAAGGAATTGGTCCAAAAATGCAAAGGGTGCCAAAAGTTCAGCTCCAAGCCGCACCAGCCGGCTTCTGCACTCAAGACCATCCCCATTGCCTGGCCCTTCACAGTTTGGGGTCTAGACATGGTGGGACCATTCAAGACAGCACGAGGTGGCTTAACTCACTTACTTGTCGCAGTGGACAAGTTCACCAAGTGGATAGAAGCGAAGCCAATCAAGAAACTGAACGGTCCGACTGCCGTGACTTTCATCTCCGATATCACAATTCAGTACGGCATACCACACAACATCATCACCGACAATGGCACAAATTTTGCCAAAGGCGCCTTGGCCCATTTTTGCGCAACACAGGGCATCCGACTGGACCTAGCGTCCGTCGCCCATCCACAGTCAAACGGCCAGGTGGAGCGAGCAAACGGCCTCATCCTGTCCGGCATCAAGCCCCGGCTGGTCGAGCCTCTGGAGCGCTTGGCTGGCTGCTGGCTCGATGAGTTGCCAGCCATCCTCTGGAGTCTGTGCACGACTCCAAACAAGTCAACCGGCTTCACGCCTTTCTTCCTCATCTATGGTGCCGAAGCCGTCATCCCAACGGACATAGAGTTCGACTCCCCGCGAGTCACCATGTACACCGAGGAGGAAGCAGAAGAAGCACGTCAAGACGGCATCGATCTGCTGGAAGAGGGCCGAGTGATGGCACTCAACCGGTCCAGCATCTACCAGCAGAGCCTGCACCAATACTACAACAGGAAGGTTAAGCCAAGATCTTTCCAAGAAGGCGACCTTGTGCTCCGGCTGATCCAGTGAACAGCCGGCCAGCACAAGCTGTCGGCACCTTGGGAAGGCCCTTTCATCATCAGCAAAGTGCTGGGCAATGACTCCTACTACCTGATTGACACTCAGAAGCCCCGAGCACGCAAGAGGGACGACTCCGGCAAAGAGACAGAGTGGCCATGGAATGCAAATCTCCTCCGAAGATTTTACAGTTGATGCAATATGTACCACGCTACCTTTTGTATTAAAGTACCAAGACTTTGGGCCCCCCGAGACAAGCTCGGGGACTGGCCTTCTTTGTATATATGATAAAAATTATGCCTACGAGTATGTTACTCTTTGTTATGCCGCTTGGCACCGGGCTCGACAGGTCGACTCGAGGACTTGCCGCCTTGCACTATGAAATGCTTCCTGTAGCCGGACAAGTAGTGTGTGGCGCCTAAGCCATCTCCTGTCAGAAGCCGCAGCTCACAGAGCGACTGTATGGGGGGCAGGAGAAAGGTAGAATGGGCGTTCGCATGAAAAATGGCTAAGGACTCAAAGCATAAAACATAGCTTAAGCCGGCTTCCAGCCTTCCTTTTTTCTTTTCGCAAACCGACTATTAAGCAGTCGGCTCACCGCCTTCTATTCAACTTGCTAAAAAACTCTAAAATGGCTAAGTACTTGCCTTCCCAAAGTAGCCAAGCATTTGATCCAACGGTAGCCCGTAGAGCGGCTGCCCGATTGGCAAGACAGGCCACTAAGGGAAAGCGGCAAAGGAAAAAAAGCCAAAAGAGCAATGAGCAAGAAAAGATAGAATTCGGATAAATATTTACATAGCATAGGCCCTTGGCTGAATCTTCGAGCAGAAGTTCAAAATACACCCCGCGGGTGGAATTGTGCGAATTAACAAGTTCTTCAAGACTACTAAAGCAGATAAAATAAAGATAAGGCGGCAGCTTAGGAAGCGGCAAACGGATTCGGAGGGTCAGAGGAGGCGGCAGCGTTAGGCGTTGGGGCGGCCGGCTGGGCAGTCTTGGCTTGATCGCCTCCGGCGGCAGTCGGCTCAGTCGCACACGGCTCGTTGCTGGAGGCACAGTCGAGTTGAGGCTGGACGTTCACTCCGTCTTCTGGTTCTTTCGCCTCGCCTTGCTCCTCGGCGCTGGAACCAATCACCTTCGCTGAGTCCTCGCCATAGTCTGGGTTCATCTCAAACCACTCCGACAGTACCTCCTCGCCATTTTCAGACTGCTCGAGGACGAAGATACTGGTGTCGGTGTACTCGGCGATCACCGCCACACGCTTAACGAGGGCGTCTTCCGCAGCTGCCAGCTCCGGCTAGGCCTCTGACCGGAGTGTGGCCAGCCGGTCTAGATCCAGCCTCGGATACCACGCCTTGACGAACTCCAAGGCCCGGCGCACTCCAGCTTGGGCCGAGGAACCCTTCCAGGCCTCAAGACGACCAGCCGCGACCTCTAGCCAGTCGGCAGTCAGGCTGAGGGTGTGCGGAGCCTGCATGTCCGGCCACAAGGCGGCAATCGCCTGGGCACCGACACGTTGAAGCCGGCGCAGCATCCGGTGAGTCGGGCGAAGGCGAGCCTCGATGCTCAGGATATGCTCATCAAGGGTTCGGGGGGCGTCGACGGCAATCTCTGCACCTTTCGCCCTCCGACCTTCACGGTCAGCCTCGATGGCTTGGATGGCGGCCTGCGAGTGCCCAGGGAAGAAGTCTACCAAGATGGAAGAAACGAAGAAACAAGTCAAAAATCAGGAGTCGGCACGATTTATAATCGGCAGCTTGAAGAAAGAAAGTAAAGAAACTCACCATCAACAATGTCTTAAAACTCATGGAAGCCGGAGGCCAGCATTGCCTCTCTGTCAGTCCAGGAGGAGTGCTCGCTCGCGAACTCAGCCAGGAGGGCGGTTTCCGCCTCTTCTGCCTCCTTCCGCGTCTTCGCAAGCAGCTCCCTCTGCTCTGCTAATTGAGTGGCCAACAGATCGCGCTCTGTGGCGAGCTTGCTGCACTCCTCCCCCTTGGCGCGCAACGCAGAGTTGGCTTCGCTCAGCTGCTCTTGAAGAACAACGCTGGCTTCTGAAGAGAAGGAAGAAAGAAGGCGTTCAGTCATCAGTAAAGAAGGTCGCCGAGGAGATCCGGCCCGACTGCTCAGCAGTCGGCCCGAATCTCGGGGACTACAGCCCGCGGGTGCGCCAGCGCGCCCCCACAAGGAAGGAAAAGGACTCACTCCGGCTCTTTGACAGGTCGGCAGTCCGTCTGCCCAGCTTTTCAACATTGTGGTTGAAGGCAGTAACACGGAGATTGTGGTAGTCCTGCGACAAATGTTTCAAACAAAAGTTAGTACTCGGAACTCACCAAGTGGAGTTCTGGGCTGCCTGCTCAGCAGCCAGCCCGAAACTCGGGGACTACACCCAGTGGGTGCGCTGGCGCGCCCCCATAGAGAGAAACAAGGAAAAAGAAGAGAGGACCAAAGAGAAAGCATACCCGGATAGATGTCTGCGATGCCAGGTGCGCCTTGGTGCAGTTTTGGATGACGTCGCTCTCAGCTCGTAGCTTCGTCTGGACGTCCAGAAGCGCCTGGTTCAGCGGCCCCATGCCGCCTCCTCGCACCCACCCAATGGGCACGGCGCTCGTCGCTTCAGCGTCTGGGATCGCCGAGATGGCGGTGCCGGTCTCCAGGGGGCGTGGCGCTGAAGTCGCCTTCTCAAGACGGCGGCGCGTTGGCGAGACGACTTCAAGGAGTAGCCTCGCCATGGCCTCATCTTCAGTCGGCGGCACCGGCGGATCCCCCCGCTATCCGCCTTGCCTGCTCCCAGACGGCGGCGGAGGTGGTGGCGGAACGATCACGTCCGGCGTGGAGGAGCCGCCGCCTTCCCTCTCCAGGATGGGGTTCTCGCCACCGGCTTCCCCCAGTCTGCCCCGTGAACTCCGGAGGCGGCGGCGCAGAGTTTAGCAGGGTGACGAACACCGCCGATTGGCGATGCACGGCCTCCTCAGCCTATCGCTTTGTCGCGGCGGCGGCTTCGGCCTCAGCCAGTTTCTTCTCGGCGGAGGCCTCCTCCTTATCGGCCTCCACCTTCTCCAAGCGGGCGGCCTCTTCCTCGTTGCGCTTCTCCTGCGCATTCCGCTCCGTCGCCTCCCGGAGGTCATCAGCGGGGTCAATCCGCCGAGTGGTGGCGGACGTCTCCACTGACCCCATGACGGAGGCGGCGGCAACCCTCTCAAGAGTGAGGGAAGCCCTGAAGCAAGGGAAGCAAGTAAAAGACCCAGACAAAGCTACAGAAAAAGAATAAAGCGTCAAGACGGAATACTCACGCGGAGACTAGTGGCGGCTTGTTCACTTCCTTATGGAAGCGTATGGCCTTCGCAGCCGCCTCGTCCCGCCGGGTCACCGCAGCCGAACTCTTGGGCTTCTTCGGCCGACTGCCGAACAAAGTCGGCACGGCCCTGCGCTTCTTCCCGCCGCCTTGAGCACCCGGCGCGGCAGAAGGGCCCGCGCCGAGATGGCTGGCTCCTGGCCGGGGGCGGGGGGCGACCTCCTCATCATCGCCAGGCCAGTCCTCTAGACTGGCCCCGAGCCGCGGGCCGCCTCCTCCTTCGGCGTCGTCTTCCAAAGCCACTGCCCCTAGATCGGGGTCGTCGACGTCGCTCTCCGCTCGGTCGGCAAGGAACTCGCGGGCTGGCCCCAAGGTGCCGGCTGGTGGATGGAGGAGGGGATTCTGGCCAAAGCCGACTAGTCAGGTCGCACAAAACAAACTCGACAAAAAGTAGACAATCCAAAGAAAGAAAGAAAAGGCAACTCACCGTGGGTGGGGGGTTGGCACGAGAGTACGGCTCCTTGCCAAACCGCCAGTCCTCCAGGAGCTTGCTGTCCGAGATGTAGTTCACCATGTAGGCCACCTCCTCGTGAGGCATGTCCTTGGTGCACATCTGACTCGGGTCACGGCACCCGCTCATTTGGCATATCATGTGGGGGCGGCTTTGGAGAGGGAGAACTCGGCGCGCCACGAAGGCAGCCAGCAGGTCCGAACCAGTCAGGCCCTCCGACTGAGTCAGCACTTGGAGTCGTGTGACGGCGCCGGCTCCCGCAAGCGTCAGCGACTTGGCCCGGTACGACCAGTTGGGCAGTCTCCCAGCCGGCGGGCCGGCTTCGAAAGCCGGTAGGTTGACCCAATCGCCCCCCTCGAAGACACTCTTCACGTAGAAGTATGATCGCTGCCACATCTTCACCGACTTTATCAGCTTGATGGTGGGGAAGGGGTTGTCGGCTCCCAATATCCGCCCGGCGATGAACGCGCCGCACTGAGCCGGCACGCCTGCAGCCTGGCTGCCGAGCTTGCAGTAGAAGAACTCCCCCCAGAGCTCGAGGGTGGGGAGGACTCCGAGGAAGCCTTCGCACAAGGCCACGAAGGCGGACAGCAGCACCACCGTGTTGGGCGTGAGGTGGTGCGGCTGGAGGCCGTAGAACTCCATAAAAGAGCGGAAGAAGCTGCTCGCCAGCAGCCCCAATCCGCGCAGGCAGTGCGAGCGGAAGATGACCCGCTCGCCCTCCTCAGGCGCTGGGGAAATCTCCCCCCTCGGTGCAAGACGCACCCGCACGTAGTCTTCACCGGGGAGCCGACGAGTCTTGCGAAGGAACTCGATATGGTCGTCGTGAACTTCCGAGTCGTCCCAGGTGCCGGAGTGCACCATGGGAGGCGCGGCAGCAGAAGAAGAACTCATTGTGAGCTGATCGCCGCGGCGTTCGTCAAAGCCTGGGCACACGGCGGGCGAGGAAGAAGAAGAAGGAGAAGAGCAAGGAGTAGTGGGAAGGAGGGGCGCGCGTGCTCTGCCTCGCCCCCCTATAGCCTCATGGGCTGCGAAGCCGAGGGGGCGGTCGTAGGATTTACTGTGCCCATGACCCCACGACCCCCACGTTTCCATGACAAAATTACTGCACGCAGTAACTCCACGGGAATCCTAACCGTCCGCCTGGGCCACAGCGGATCCGCGTGGGCGCTGAGGCTTGGTAGTGGCGGGCCCCACCTACGGGCCTGTCTCGTCACGCACGTAGGCTGGCAGACTGGCCCGGCCGCGCGTTGCCACGTGACAGGCCCGGAACGGGCGGCGGCTAGGAAGCTTAGCCTGCACGCTACTTGGATCCTGCCGCAATGTTCGAAATACTATGCAAGTCAGAGTTGGGCGGGTCTGACTCCTTCCAGTCGGACCGGCGGAAATCAAGCAAGAACCATCTGTTGAGCACCCGGAAAGAGAAACTGCTGAGGCTTCTCGGCCGATCGTCCGCGGCGCCTCACCAGCTTCGGGGACTACTGTCGGAGGAATGGGCCACGGGTAGGCTAACCCGAGCCCCAGATCCTTTCAAGACATCGGGGCAGGCTGCGCCCCTCAAGACCCCAGGACGAAGAGCCGCCTTCTGAGAAGTCGGCGGCAAGGCGATCGACTGCCCACTTGCGGCCGAGTCCCGAGGACGACTTCAAGATAAGCCGACTCCTGACTAGCGACTTCCAGAGAAGCCGGCTTTGGGAAGTCAGCCCGCGACTCCAACAAACACCATGTCCTCATCAAGAGGGACGAGACAGGGGAGTGGCTACAGTGAAGACTGCTCCCACCCCTTTCCCGAGGCAGGCATGGCTACAGTACGCCGTACTGACGGAGATCTCCGTGCGGCGTGGCACTGTTGCCATGCCAGCCCTGCCATCAGCACCGGCGGACCGAATCCTGCGCCCACGACGGCTTGTCCGTACGACCTTGGGGCAACGGGTCCCACCCGCCAGCGGGACCCCAGAATACGGCAAGTACGACACCAGTCGGACTCGTTGGGGGTCGGCCCCCGGGAGTCGGCCAACTCCTCCCCCGGGGCCCACGCGCCATTAAACCAGATGTGACGGAGAGTGGCAATAGTGATCGCCCGCCAGGCGGCGCAGCTGTTGCCACGACTCCATGACGAAGCCCGCGTCATTAGAAGCACGGCTACAGTAATCAGGAGCCGGCAAGACCCGCCCGCGGCGGACACGGCCTGTCGGCTCCGTACCTAGCCAGTCGGCGGGGCCCACCAATCGGCGGGCCCCAGCAGTCGGCGGAGAAGACGGAGGCCGGAGGCACTGACGGCTGGGCCCGCGCCCAGCCGGATTACCATTGTACCCCTGGGAGGTAGGCCTATATAAACCCCCAGTGCACCCATGCAAAGGGTTGGAACCCATTAGCTCTAGACCAGACCATATAGGAGGGAGAGAGCTAGCCTTGCCTCTCCTACCTCCAGAAAACAACTCAAGGAGCGATCGTGTAAACACTTTGCCATAGTGATCATGCGGAGACCCCGCAGAGCAGCAGTAGGGGTATTATCTCCCCGGAGAGCCCTGAAGCTGGGTAAGATTCGCCGGCGTGCATGTCTACGCCTCATCCCGTTTCCAGGCACCGGCGACGTCCTACTCGCCCCCACCATGATAAGCCATCCCTTGGCATATGTCGCACCCAACCCTCAACACTTATCAGATTGAGTCTTTAAGGATTTGAGAACACTTGATGTATGTCTTGCGTGGGATACCCGTGGTGACAATGGGGTATTCTATTGATCCACTTGATGTATGTTTTGGTGATCAACTTGCGGGTTCCTCCCATGAACCTATGCATAGGGGTTGGCACACGTTTCGTCTTGACTCTCCGGTAGAATCTTTGGGGCACTCTTTGAAGTACTTTGTGTTGGTTGAATAGATGAATCTGAGATTGTGTGATGCATATCGTATAATCATACCCACGGATACTTGAGGTGACATTGGAGTATCTACGTGACATTAGGGTTTTGGTTGATTTGTGTCTTAAGGTGTTATTCTAGTATGAACTGTAGGGCTGTTTGTGACACTTATAGGAATAGCCCAACGAATTGATTGGAAAGAATAACTTTGAGGTGGTTTCGTACCCTACCATAATCTCTTCGTTCGTTCTCCGCTATTAGTGGCTTTGGAGTGACTCTTTGTTGCATGTTGAGGGATAGTTATGTGATCCAATTATGTTATTATTGTTGAGAGAACTTGCAATAGTGAAAGTATGAACCATATGCCTTGTTTCAACGCATTGCAATACCGTTTGTGCTCACTTTTATCATTAGTTACCTTGCTATTTTATATTTTCAGATTACAAAAACCTTTATCTACCATCCATATACCACTTGTATCACCATCTCTTCGCCGAACTAGTGCACCTATATAATTTACCATTGTATTGGGTGTGTTGGGGACACAAGAGTCTCTTTGTTATTTGGTTGCAGGGTTGCTTGAGAGATACCACCTTCATCCTACGCCTCATACAGATTGATAAACCTTAGGTCATCCACTTGAGGGAAATTTGCTACTGTCCTACAAACCTCTGCACTTGGAGGCCCAACAACGTCTACAAGAAGAAGGTTGTGTAGTAGACATCAAGCTCTTTTCTGGCGCCGTTGCCGGGGAGGTTAGCGCTTGAAGGTATATCTTTAGATCTTGCAATCGAATCTTTTTGTTTCTTGTTTTAGTACTAGTTTAGTTTATAAAAGAAAACTACAAAAAATGGAATTAAGTTTGCCTCATACGTTTCATCTTTTTCATATCTTTCGTGAGTATGATGGAAAGGAAAATTGTGCCAAAGTGTTAGAAGAAGAATGCATTAAAAAGTTTGGCACTAAATCTTTAAATGATGAGAATGATTGCAATGTTGTTAGTATGAACTCCTTGAATATCCATAGTACTAATGATGATTGCACTAGTTATGATGAAAATGTCTCCAATAAACATGTCAATTTTTGTGGAGTGCATTGGGTTTGCAAGTACACACCAAATAGGGAAGATAGATATTGCAAGAGGCATAAGCATTTAGAAACTAAACTATTGCAAGAAAGGCTAGATGTTTGTGCTGAAAATTTAAATTTTCTTGGCCATACTTGTGAACTTTGCAATGAACGGGGTCATTTAACTATCCGATGCAAATTGTTTCATGATCTAATCGTGTCCAAAAATTGTGATGACTTGATTTCCCTTGCACATTATAATGAACTTAGTTTTGTTATGGGTTATGATGAAATGAAACGTATAACTAAGCATCTTCTAGAATTTTCCCGTTATAAACTTCTTGATTTTGATCTAGAAGAAATTTATATGTATTGTGTGGTGAATTGCATTGAAAATCCTTATATTGCCAATTACATAAAGAAAAGAAAACAAATAGAAGATGAAGAGAATACTAACGAAAGGGAAGAGACTTCCCAATATCCTCCTATTATTTCTTATGATGAATCAGGTAATGAGCAGGAGCCTTCTATTCAACCAATCTCATTAATAAGGAGCTCCAAAAATAGGATTGAACCCACACATGATGTGGTGAAGAAGAAGAAAAGAAAAAGGAAGAGAGGTAAAAAGATATCTGCCCCAAATAATGCTGCTCCTATTACTATTGTGCCTCATGAAAATATAATTGTGGAAGATAATGATACTTCTTATGATCTTGAAAATCTTTTTGGCACTTGCTTGGAAGAATATGATAATTGCTATACTATTGGTTCTATCCATACTATTAATGATGAGAGTGATTATGCTTATGATATGAAAAGGCCCAAGCTTGGGGATGCTATGTTTGATGAAGATGATGTTTTTGAGGAGCTTGGGGATGTTACGTTTAATGTTTGCTGCAATTAATGTTTGTCCCAAGCTTGGGGATGCTACGTTTAATGAAGATGATATTTTTAGTCTCCCAAGTTTTGAGGAGCAAATTTGTTATGATGATAGCATGCCTCCTACTTATGATGATTATTGTGATGACACCTATGCTATAAAAAGTAGTGATAATTATATTTATAAAACTTGTCATGATTATTATTACCCTTTTTCTGAACATTACTCTTTTAATATGGAAACAATTTATAGTATTCGAGTCTCTTATGATACTCCCACTATTCCAAAAGAGAAGAATTTTGCTTATGTGGAGAGTAGTAAAATTTCTATGCAAGTAGATCATGAAAATAATGCTTTAGGTGCTGGTTATATTGTTGAATTCATTAATGATGCTACTGAAAATTATTATGAGGGAGGAATATATGCTTGTAGGAATTGCAATAATATCAAGTTTCCTCTCTATGTGCTTAAAATTTTGAAGTTTTGCTTGCTTTACCTTCCTATGCAAGTTGATTCTTGTTCCCATAAGTTGTTTGCTCACAAAATCCCTATGCATAGGAAGTGGGTTAGACTTAAATGTGCTAGTTATATTCTTCATGGTGCTCTCTTTATGTTTCAATTCTTATCTTTTATATGAGCATCATTGAAATCATCATGCCTAGCTAGGGGCGTCAAACGATAGCGCTTGTTGGGCGGAAACCCAACTTTATTTTTGTTCCTTGTTTTTTTCTCCTGTTTAGCAATAAATAATTTATCTAGCCTCTGTTATTATTGAGTTTTTTATGTTTTAATTAGTGTTTGCGCCAAGTAGAACCGTTGGGAAGACTTGGGGAGAGTCTTGCTGTAAAAAATAGAAACTTTAGCGCTCACGAGAATTGCTGCCATTTTTATTTGGAAAGTGATATTTAGTAAATTATTTTTGAAGATGATTAATATATAAATTCTCACTTCCATCAATTTATTTTAGAATTTTGGGGTTCCAGAAGTTTGCGTTAGCTACATATTACTACAGACTGTTCTGTTTTTGACAGATTCTGTTTTTCGTGTGTTGTTTGCTTCTTTTGATGAATCTATGGCTAGTAAAAGAGTTTATAAACCATAGAGAAGTTGTAATACAGTAGATATTACACCAATATAAGTAAAGAATGAGTTAATTACAGTACCTTGAAGTGGTCTTTTGTTTTCTTTCGCTAACAGAGCTTACGAGTTTTCTGTTAAGTTTTGTGTTGAAGTTTTCAAGTTTTGGGTAAAGATTCGATGGACTATGGAATAAGGAGTGGCAAGAGCCTAAGATTGGGGATGCCCAAGGAACCCCAAGGCAATATTCAAGGACAACCAAGAGCCTAATCTTGGGGATGCCCCGGATGGCACCCCCTCTTTCGTCTTCGTTCATCGGTAACTTTACTTGGAGCTATATTTTTATTCGCCACATGATATGTGTTTTGCTTGGAGCGTCATTTTATTTTATTTTGCTTTGCTTGCTGTTTGAATAAAATACCAAGATCTGAAATTATTAAATGTTAGAGAGTCTTCATATAGTTGCATAATTGTTTGACTACTCATTGATCTTCACTTATATCTTCTGGAGTAGTTTGTTGTTGCTCTAGTGCTTCACTTATATCTTTTTAGAGCACGGTGGTGGTTTTATTTTATAGAAATAGATGAACTCTCATGATTCACTTATATTATTTTGAGAGTCCTAAACAGCATGGTAATTTGCTTTGATTATGAATTTAGTCCTAATATGATGGGCATCCAAGAGGGATATAATAAAAACTTTCATATGAAGTGCATTGAATACTATGAGAAGTTTGATACTTGATAATTGTTTTGAGATATGGAGATGGTGATATTAGAGTCATGCTAGTTGAGTAATTGTGAATTTGAGAAATACTTGTGTTGAAGTTTGTGATTCCCGTAGCATGCACGTATGGTGAACCGTTATGTGATGAAGTCGGAGCATGATTTATTTATTGACTATCTTCCTTATGAGTGGCGGTCGGGGACGAGCGATTGTCTTTTCCTACCAATATACCCCCCTAGGAGCATGCATGTAGTACTCTGTTTCGATAACTAATAGATTTTTGCAATGAGTATGTGAGTTCTTTATGACTAATGTTGAGTCCATGGATTATACGCACTCTCACCCTTCCACCATTGCTAGCCTCTCTAGTACCGCGCAACTTTCGCCGGTACCATAAACCCACCATATACCTTCCTCAAAACAGCCACCATACCTACCTATTATGGCATTTCCATAGCCATTCCGAGATATATTGCCATGCAACTTTCCACCGTTCTGTTATTATGACACGCTTCATCATTGTCATATTGCTCTGCATGATCATGTAGTTGACATCGCATTTGTGGCAAAGCCACCGTTCATAATTCTCCCATACATGTCACTCTTGAGTCATTGCACATCCCGGTACACCGCCGGAGGCATTCATATAGAGTCATATCTTGTTCTAAGTATCGAGTTGTAATTTTTGAGTTGTAAGCAAATAAAAGTGCGATGATCATCATTATTAGAGCATTGTCCCAGTGAGGAAAGGATGATGGAGACTATGATTCCCCCACAAGTCGGGATGAGACTCCGGACGGAAAAAAAGTGGCCAAAGAAGCCCCAAAAAAAGAGGCCATAAAAAAAGAGAAGGCCCAAATAAAAAAATAAATACATAAAATGAGAGAAAAAGAGAGAAGGGGCAATGCTACTATCCTTTTACCACACTTGTGCTTCAAAGTAGCACCATGATCTTCATGATAAAGAGTCTCCTATGTTGTCACTTTCATATACTAGTGGGAATCTTTCATTATAGAACTTGGCTTGTATATTCCAATGATGGGCTTCCTCAAAATGCCCTAGGTCTACGTGAGCAAGCGAGTTGGATGCACACCCACTAGTTTTTTTGTTCAACTTTCATACACTTATAGCTCTAGTGCATCCGTTGCATGGCAATCCCTACTCACTCACATCGAGATCTATTAATGGGCATCTCCATAGCCCGTTGATACGCCTAGTTGATGTGAGACTATCTTCTCCTTTTTGTCTTCTCCACAACCACCTTCTATTCCACCTATAGTGCTATGTCCATGGCTCACGCTCATATAATGCGTGAAGATTGAAAAAGTTTGAGAACATCAAAAGTATGAAACAATTTCTTGGCTTGTCATCAGGGTTGTGCATGATTTAAATATTTTGTGTGGTGAAGATAGAGCATAGCCAGACTATATGATTTTGTAGGGATAGCTTTCTTTGGCCATGTTATTTTGAGAAGACATAATTGCTTTGTTAGTATGTTGAAGTATTATTATTTTTATGTCAATATTAAACTTGTGTCTTGAATCTTATGGATCTGAATATTCTTGCCACAATAAAGATAACTACATGGATAAATATGTGAGGTAGCATTCCACATCAAAAATTCTGTTTTTATCATTTACCTACTCGAGGACGAGCAGGAATTAAGCTTGGGGATGTTGATACGTCTCCAACGTATCTATAATTTTTGATTGTTCCATGCTATTATATTATCAACCTTGGATGTTTTATATGCATTTATATGCTATTTTATATGATTTTTGGGACTAACCTATTAACCCAGAGCCCAGTGCCAGTTTCTGCTTTTCCCTTGTTTCAGTGTTTCCCAGAAAAGGAATATCATACGGAGTCCAAACGGAATGAAACCTTCGGAAAAGTTATTTTTGGAAAGAAAGAAATACAGGAGACTTGGAGTGCACGTCAGGGGATCAACGAGGAAGCCACGAGGCAGGGGGGCGCGCCCACCCCCCTGGGCGCGCCCTCCACCCTCGTGCGCCCCTCATGGCTCCCCTGATGTATTTCTTCTGCCTATATATATCCATATGCCCTAAAACTATCGGGGAGCACAATAGATCGGGAGTTCCGCCGCCAGAAGCCTCCGTAGCCACCGAAAACCAATCTAGACCCGTTCCGGCACCCTACCGGAGGGGGAATCCCTCTCTAGTGGCCATCTTCATCATCCTGGTGCTCTCCATGACGAGGAGGGAGTAGTTCTCCCTTAGGGCCGAGGGTATGTACCAGTAGCTATGTGTTTGATCTCTCTCTCTCTCTCGTGTTCTTGAGGTGGTACGATCTTGATGTATCGCGAGCTTTGCTATTATAGTTGGATCTTATGATGTTTCTCCCCCTCTACTCTCTTGTACTAGATTGAGTTTTCCCCTTTGAAGTTATCTTATCAGATTGAGTCTTTAAGGATTTGAGAACACTTGATGTATATCTTGCGTGGGATACCCGTGGTGACAATGGGGTATTCTATTAATCCACTTGATGTATGTTTTGGTGATCAACTTGCGGGTTCCGCCCATGAACCTATTCATAGGGGTTGTTACATGTTTTTGTCTTTACTCTTCGGTAGAATCTTTGGGGCACTCTTTGAAGTACTTTGTGTTGGTTGAATAGATGAATCTGAGATTGTGTGATGCATATCGTATAATCATACCCACATATACTTGAGGTGACATTGGACTATCTAGGTGACATTAGGGTTTTTGTTGATTTTGTATCTTAAGGTTTTATTCTAGTACGAACTGTAGGGCTGTTTGTGACACTTATAGGAATAGCCCAACGGATTGATTGGAAAGAATAACTTTGAGGTGGTTTCGTACCCTACCATAATCTCTTCGTTTGTTCTACGCTATTAGTGGCTTTGGAGTGACTCTTTGTTGCATGTTGAGGGATAGTTATGTGATCCAATTATGTTATTATTGTTGAGAGAACTTGCACTAGTGAAAGTATGAACCCTAGGCCTTGTTTCAACGCATTGCAATACCGTTTGTGCTCACTTTTATCATTAGTTACCTTGCTGTTTTTATATTTTCAGATTACAAAAACCTTTATCTACCATCCGTATACCACTTGTATCACCATCTCTTCGCCGAACTAGTGCACCTATACAATTTACCATTGTATTGGGTGTGTTGGGGACACAAGAGACTCTTTGTTATTTGGTTGCAGGGTTGCTTGAGGGAGACCATCTTCATCCTACGCCTCCTACGGATTGATAAACCTTAGGTCATCCACTTGAGGGAAATTTGCTACTGTCCTACAAACCTCTGCACTTGGAGGTCCAACAACATCTACTAGAAGAAGGTTGTGTAGTAGACATCAGTGGTCTTCGCCTGCCAATGGTTTTGGTGATGACAGCGTCTTGGGCTCCGTGGTGACCTCCGTCTTGCTGTCCTTCTGGTCTTGGTCTCGTTTCATCAATATGGAAACCTTTGCTTAATACATCGGTACTCTGCGCCTGCGCTTGCCCCCTTGGCGCCAAAGAGGAAGCAAGGACTCTGCGCACGCTGGCGCCTGCCTGGTCTCGATCGTCATGGCTCACGTCACAAGGGCCTTGCGAGGTTTGCCTAGCCTTGATCTCTCCGCCCCTCGTGAGCCTGCCTCGCGAGGCCGCTCCTGAGAAGGTCTTGCATCGTCCGCCTCATGAGGCTTGGCCCCTTGAGAGGGTCTTGAATGCCTTGTCGATGAAGATGGGCCGTACAGGCCTGCTAGCTCAGCCACGCCGTGGGCCGAAGGCAGGCAAGTCTGGGGACCCCCGTTCCCAGGACGCCGACAGTAGCCCCCGGTCCCAAGGCGCGCTCAGGCTTGGCTTAGAGGCGAAGCCAGAAGGTCAAGCACAGAGCGCCGCAGGCCCCAAAAGCCTGCGGCCTCGGGTGACGCGTGGCGGCTGATTGGACATGGGCGTCTCCGCTTCCCCACGCCTCCTCGGCAACTGCCCGACTTGACAAGTCACTGCGACATGCAAGGAAAACCATCATTACCTGTGATTGTGTTGGTGCTGGTTGGCCTTCTCCTGCTATAAATGGAGAGGGGGGTAGAGCCCCCGTCACCCATCTCTTCCCATTCCGCTCGCTTCTTCTTCCTTCTGCTCCACCGCTAGCAGCAACTTCAATGGCGCCGATCCGTAGGTTTTCGGCTAAGGAGAAGGGAAAGGTTCCCCTCGACGTGCCAGCACTGCTCCCGCCGTAGAAGAGGTCAGTCCACCACCGTGACGCTGCAGAGATGCAGGTGGTGATGAGGCCTTGGTGCGGGTGGCCTCCTCCTAGGTATCCACTGCCCTTGTACGCCCAAGCCGGGGGCTCGGGAGGAAGGAGCAACGAGCGCCAGCGCGCGCACGGCGGCCAAGGTCCATGAGCTGCGGCGACGAGCGCCGTCGCTCTAGGAGTCCACGCCGCGGACTTTCACGTGAGCTCGTGCTATGGGCGGCGATGCCCCCAAGCTCCTGGATCCGCTTCCCGCACTTCTTCTCTGACATGATGCCACCGAGGGGGCCTCTTGAGCTCTGGTTGCAGCATGCTGACTGCGACGCTCCAGCGACCGGAGCAGAGGTTGAAGCAGTCTCCACCGGCAAGATATTCATGACCCACGGCTGGGGCGAGGTCGCGCGGGTTTGCCGTGTGGAGGGCGCCCTCGCGATCCACTTCGAGTACGACAGCGCCTCCACGCTGTTCTTCAAGGTCTTCGACATGGAGGGCCGCCGCTTGGAGTGTTGCCCTGAAGGGGAGCGCCAGGATGAGGCATGCCTCGCTCGCGGCTGCTTCAGCAGGAGCGACTCTTGGGAGTCCAGCGGTTCTCCCGAGCTCTACGAGACTCCGGAGATGAGCGACGACAGCTACGTGCCCCCGAGCTCTCATCGCGCCCGGAGCAAGGCCGCAACGTCCGGCCGCCGCCGTTGCTGATCTGAATGGGTTGGCACCGGCCTCCCGCAGCCCACCTTAGATGATGGCGTCAGCCGCGGGGGCATTTAGATAGGATTCTCTTAAGTTCTCGTCCTTTGTTCCCTACGAGGAATCAAGAAGTACCCCGTGGGGGCATGTAAAGAGTTTGCAATGTCTTTCGCTGATATTATCCTAATTAAGGAAGCCTTGTGAGCGCGAGTCTGCAGCAAGGTGGCCCAATCCTTTTTGTAGCAAAGGACAAGCCTGGACAAACTCTTATATGATGTAAAGCGCTCCCGAGGACACATGGGAATATCGTCAAGCTAGTTTTCACCATGTTCATATGATTCGCGTTCGGTACTTTGATAATTTGGTATGTGGGTGGACCAGTGCTTGGGTGTTGCCCTTACTTGGACAAGCATCCCACTTATGATTAACCTCTATTGCAAGCATCCACAACTACAACAAAAGTATTAAGGTAAACCTAACCATAGCATGAAACATATGGATCCAAATCAGCCCCTTACGAAGCAACACATAAACTAGGGTTTAAGCTTCTGTCACTCTAGCAACCCATCATCTACTTATTACTTCCCAATGCCTTCCTCTAGGCCCAAATAATGGTGAAGTGTCATGTAGTCGACGTTCACATAACACCACTAGAGGAGAGACAACATACATCTCATCAAAATATCGAACGAATACCAAATTCACATGACTACTAATAGCAAGACTTCTCCCATGTCCTCAGGAACAAAAGTAACTACTCACAAAGCATAAACATGTTCATAATCAGAGGGGTATTAATATGCATATAGGATCTGAACATATGATCTTCTACCAATTAAACCAACTAGCATCAACTACAAGGAGTAATTAACACTACTAGCAACCTACTAGCACCAATCCCGGACTTAGAGACAAGAATTGGATACAAGAGATGAACTAGGGTTTTGAGATGAGATGGTGCTGATGAAGATGTTGATGGAGATTGCCCTCTCCCGATGAGAGGAGCGTTGGTGATGACAATGGCGATGATTTCCCCCTCCGGGAGGGAAGTTTCCCCGGCAGAACAGCTCCGCCAGAGCCCTAGATTGGTTCCGCCAAGGTTTCGCCTCGTGGCGGCGGAGTTTCGTCCGAGAAGATGGCTTACGATTTTTCCCCCATCGAAAGACTCCATATAGCAGAAGATGGCCATCGGAGGGCCTCCAGGGGGCCCATGAGGTAGGGGGCGTGCCCAGGGGGGTAGGGCGCCCCCCACCCTCATGGGCAGGGTGTGCCCCCATGGTGAAGTTCTTGCTCTCAGTATTTTTTTATATATTTGGAAAACATCTTCCGTGAAGTTTCAGGACTTTTGGAGCTGTGCAAAATAGGTCTCTAATATTTGCTCCTTTTCCAGCCCAGAATCCCAGCTGCCGGAATCCTTGTAAAATAAGAGAGAATAGGCATAAGTATTGTGACATAATGTGTAATAACAACCCATAATGCAATAAATATTGATATAAAAGCATGATGCAAAATGGACGTATCAACTCCCCCAAGCTTAGACCTCGCTTGTCCTCAAGCGAAAAGCAGAAATCAAAAAATATGTCCACATGTTTAGAGATAGAGGTGTCGATAAAAATAAAATACGGACATGAGGGCATCAGGATCATTCTTAGAACAACATCTCATATAATTATTTGTCATATAATCTCTAATGTTATAGTAATAATTCAATCACAATATCAAGTATGAATCGTAAACTTCATTGAAGCAATTGCAATTTATCATAACATAGGAAAGAGTCAATGTATAAGAGCTTTTCAGCAAGTCCACACACTCAACTATCATATAATCTTTCACAATTGTTGACACTCACGCAATACTTATGGGTATGCAGTTTTAATCGGACATAGAGAAAGATTGGGGCTTATAATTTTGCCTCCCAACGTTTTACCTCAAGGGTAATGTCAACAGTAATAGTGCATGAAAACTCACATCCAATTAGTTATATATACCAGGATCTTTCCAACATATTGTGCTTGCCAAAGGATAAAGTGTAAAAAGGAAGGGTGAAAATCACCATGACTCTTATGCAATATGTAGGAGATAAAAGTAAAAGATAGGCCCTTCGCAGAGGGAAGCAGAGGTTGTCATGCACTTTTATGGTTGGATGCACAAAATCTTAATGCAAAAGAACGTCACTTTATATTGCCACTTGTGATATGGACCTTTATTATGCAGTCTATCGCTTTTATTACTTCCATATCACACGATCGTATAAAGCTTATTTCCTCCACACCAATCAATCATACATATTTAGAGAGCAATTTTTATTGCTTGCACCGATGACAACTTACTTGCTGGATCTTACTCAATCCATAGGTAGATATGGTGTACTCTTATGGCAAGACTGGTTTAAGGGTATTTGGAAGCACAAGTAGTATCTCTACTTGGTGCAATGAATTTGGCTAGCATGAGGGGGAAAAGCAAGTTCATCATGTTGGAAGATCCAAGACAACATATTTTTTTTTCAGATGTAAGAAAACATAACCCATTACGTTGTCTTCCTTGTCCAATGTCAGCTCTTTAGCATGTCATATTTTAATGAGTGCTCACAATCATAAAAGATGTCCAAGATAGTATATTTATATGTGAAGACCTCTCTTTCTTTATTACTTCCTATTAATTGCAACAATGACCAAAACTGTGTTTGTCAACCCTCAATAACTTTTATTCATCATACTCTTTCTATGTGAGCTCATTACTCTCCATAAGACTCACATGATCTCTTTGTTTCTTTCTCTTTTCTTTTATTCACTTAGGACCATGGCAAAAAAATCAAGCCCTTGACTCAACACTAATCTTTATTATATAGCTCACGAACTCGATTACATAGAAGGATAATAAAGCAAAACTCACAACTAGATCATACTAAGAACTTTTATTCTACTAGATCAAGATATTACCAAAAGGATCGAACTAAGAAAAACGGTAAAGATAAAAGTGATGGTGATACGATACCGGGGCACTCCCCCAAGCTTGGCAGTTGCCAAGTGGAGTGCCCATACCAGATACTCAATTCTTCTTTGTTGGTGGAGACGGTGGTGATTTTGTTGATGGCGTAGGCTTCTTCCTTAGTTTGCGCTTGAGGACAGAATTTTGGTCCCTTAGGTCCTCGATCTCCTGCTCCAAGCTCAGTATCTTTTTGCATAGTTCCTGCTTGTTCTCCTGCAAGAGGCGAAAATGGATAAACTCGATCTTAGGTTTCTTTACCCTATCCGGGAGGCTTGACTTTTTGAACTCCACATGCATGTCCCCAGGTTGAGGTAGTGGGACTTCATCTTCATCTGAGTTCGTCTCCTGCTTTCCCTGGGGTTCATAGTCCTCTTCTTCCGTAGTCCAACCGCAATGCTCCACATCCCCATAAACCTTAGGATCTGCAAGGTAATCAGCCACATAGCTTTCTCCTTCCGAATCCTGGGACGACATGTTGCTCTATCTGCAGCAGGACAGCTCAAAACAAAGACTAGAGATTTTTGCGTGATACGGGAGTCAAAATCCCTGCGATATTATATAATGAATTTTTACCGACCAAAATACGTGTCGTGTACGAAAACGGAGTCTGGAGAGCACACGAGGTGCCCACGAGGTAGGGGGTGCGCCCAGTAGGGTAGGGCGCGCCCTCCACCCTCATGGAGCCCTCGTGTCCTTCCCGGACTGCTGCTTATTTTTCTATTTTTCTAAATATACCAAAACGGAGAAATATTGGCTTAAAAACTGTTTTGGAGTCGGTTTACTTACCGTACCACATAACTATTCCTTTTCGGAGTCTGAAACGTTTCGGAAAGTGTCCCTTATGAATTCCTCCGGGGTTACGGTTTCAATAACATTGGTTTCAACATTTATGGGATTACCTGAGATATAGTGTTTGATTCTTTGACCGTTCACCAACTTCGGATTTGTGCCTTTGAAGTTGTTGATTTTTATGGCACCGGAACAGTAGACCTCCTCGATAACATAAGGACCTTCCCATTTAGAGAGAAGTTTTCCTGCAAAAAATCTTAAACGAGAGTTGTATAGCAATACATAATCACCTACATTGAACTCACGCTTTTGTATCCTTTTGTCATGCCATCTTTTAACTTTTTCCTTGAACAACTTGGCATTTTCGTAGGCTTGGGTACTCCATTCATCAAGTGAGGTAATATCAAATAACCTCTTCTCACCGGCAAGTTTAAAATCATAATTAAGTTCTTTAATATCCCAATAAGCCTTGTGTTCTAGTTCGAGAGGTAAGTGACATGCTTTTCCATACACCATTTTATACGGAGACATACCCATAGGATTTTTATATGCACTTCTATAGGCCCATAATGCATCATCAAGTTTCTTGGACCAATTCTTTCTAGACCTATTAATAGTCTTTTGCAAATTAATTTGAGTTCTCTATTACTCAATTCTACTTGCCCACTAGACTGAGGGTGATAAGGAGATGCAATTCTATGATTAACATCATATTTAGCAAGCATTTTACGAAAATCACCATGAATAAAATGTGAACCACCATCAGTCATTAAATATCTAGGGACTCCAAATCTTGGAAAAATACCTTCTTTAAGCATTTGAATAGAAGTGTTATGATCAGTGCTACTAGTTGGAATAGCTTCTACCCACTTAGTAACGTAATCAACAACAACTAAAATATGTGTATAACCATTAGAGGAAGGGAAAGGTCCCATATAGTCAAAGCCCCAAGCATCAAATGGTTCAATAACAAGTGAATAATTCATAGGCATTTCTTGACGTCTACTAATATTACCAATTCTTTGACATTCATCACAAGATAAGACAAACTTATGGGCATCCTTGAAGAGAGTAGGCCAATAAAAACTAGATTGCAGTACCTTATGCGCAGTTCTATCTCCAGCATGGTGTCCTCCATAAGCTCCGGAGTGACACTTGCATAGGATATGTTCCTATTCATGCTCAGGTACACAACCTCTAATAACACCATCTACTCCTTCTTTATAAAGATGCGGGTCATCCCAAAAGTAATGCCTCAAATCATAGAAGAACTTTTTCTTTTGCTGGTATGTGAAACTAGGTGGTATAAACTTAGCAACAATGTAATTAGCATAATCAGCATACCATGGAGCAGTATGAGAAGCATTTATGACATTTAATTGCTCATCAGGAAAGTTATCATCAATAGGTAGTGGGTCATCAAGCACATTTTTTAACCTAGACAAGTTCTCTGCAACGGGGTTCTCAGCTCCTTTTCTATCAACAATATGCAAATCAAATTCTTGTAGCAAGAGAACCCATCTAATAAGTCTAGGTTTAGCATCTTTCTTTTCCATAAGATATTTAATAGCAGCATGATCAGTGTGAATAGTTACTTTAGAATCAACAATATAAGGTCTAAACTTATCACAAGCAAATACAACCGCTAAGAATTCTTTTTCGGTGGTAGCATAATTTCTTTGAGCATCGTCAAGGGTTTTACTAGCATATTGAATAACATTTAGTTTCTTATCAACTCTTTGCCCTAGAACAACACCTACAACATAATCACTAGCATCACACATAATTTCAAAGGGTAAATTCCAATCAGGTGGCTGAACAATAGGTGCAGAAATCAATGCTTTCTTAAGTATTTCAAATGCTTCTACACAATCATCATCAAAAACAAATGGTATATCTTTTTGTAATAAATTAGTCAGAGGCCGAGAGATTTTTGAGAAGTCCTTAATGAACCTCCTACAAAAACCGGCATGACCAAGGAAACTTCTTATACCTTTGATGTCCTTGGGACATGTCATCTTTTCAATAGCATCAATCTTGGCTTTATCAACTTCAATACCTCTTTCAGAAACATTATGCCCCAAGACAATACCTTCATTAACCATAAAGTGGCACTTTTCCCAATTCAAGACAAGATTAGTTTCTTCACATCTCTGCAAAACTCGATCAAGGTTGCTCAAGCAATCATCAAAAGAAGATCCATAGACGGAAAAGTCGTCCATGAAAACCTCACAAATCTTTTCACAAAAGTCAGAGAATATAGCCACCATGCATCTTTGAAAGGTAGCAGGTGCATTACATAAACCAAAAGGCATACGTCTATAAGCAAAAGTACCAAAAGGGCATGTAAAAGTAGTCTCTGATTGATCTTTGGCTGACACAGGTATTTGAGAGAAACCAGAATAACCATCTAGAAAGCAAAAATGTGTATGTTTGGACAATCTTTCTAGAATTTGATCGATAAAAGGTAAGGGGTAATGATCTTTTTTAGTAGCCTTATTTAATTTGCGGAAATCAATTACCATCCTTTAACCTGTAATAATTCTTTGAGGAATCAATTCATCTTTATCATTAGGAACAACAGTAATACCTCCCTTCTTAGGGACACAATGGACAGGGCTTACCCATTTACTATCAGCAACGGGATAAATTATACCTGCCTCAAGGAGCTTTAGTATCTCCTTTCTTACCACTTCTTTCATTTTAGGATTCAGCCGTCGTTGATGATCACGAACTGGTTTAGCATCTTCTTCCAAATTAATTTTATGTTGACATAGAGTGGGACTAATGCCCTTAAGATCATCAAGAGTATACCCAATAGCAGCGCAGTGCTTCTTCAGAGTTTTCAATAATCTCTCTTCCTCATGCTTTGAAAGGTTAGCACTAATAATAACAGGATATATCTTTTTCTCATCAAGATAAGCATATTTAAGAGTATCAGGTAACGGTTTAAGCTCAAACACGGGATCACCCTTGGGTGGAGGAGGATCCCCTAGGATTTCAACAGGTAAATTGTTTTTCAGAATAGGTTCCTGTTTAAAGAATACTTCATCTAATTCCCTTCTTTCAATCCTAAACATATCATTTTCATTGTCTAGCAAGTATTGTTCTAAAGGATCACTAGGAGGTACTGCAATAGAAGCAAGACCAATAATTTCATCCTTACTAGGTAATTCTTCTTCACGGTGTTGTCTACTAAATTTAGAAAAATGAAATTCATGAGCCATATCATCTAAACCGATAGTAACAACATCTCTTTTGCAATCTATGGTAGCATTAACAGTATTTAAGAAGGGTCTACCAAATATAATGGGACAAAAGCTATCTTGTGGGGAACCAAGAACAAGAAAATCAGCAGGATATTTAGTTTTCCCACACAAGACTTCAACATCTCTAACAATTCCCATTGGTGAAATAGTATCTCTATTGGCAAGTTTAATTGTGACATCAATATCTTCTATTTCAGCAGGTGCAATCTCATGCATAATTTCTTTGTATGAGGAATGAGGTATTGCACTAGAACTAGCACCCATATCACATAAGACATGATAACAATGATCTCCTATTTTAACAGAAATAATAGGCATGCCTATCACAGGTCTAGGTTTATCTTTATCACGGGGTTTAGCAATTCTAGCAGTTTCATCACAGAAATAAATAACATGCCCATCAATATTATCAGACAAGAGATCTTTAACAATAGCAATATTAGGTTCAACTTTAACTTGCTCAGGAGGTGTATATGTTTTAATATTGCTTTTACGAACTACAGTTGAAGCTTTAGCATGATCCTTTATCCTAACAGGGAAAGGTGGCTTCTCAACGTAAGAAGTAGGAACAATAGGATCATTATAAGTGATAGTCTTTTCTTCAACTTTAATAGGTGGAGCTACTTTTACTTCTGTGGGAGGATGATATTTAAACCACTTCTCCTTGGGGAGATCAACATAGGCAGCAAAAGATTCACAGAAAGAAGCTACTATCTCAGAGTCAAGTCCATATTTAGTGCTAAATTTATGAAAAATATCGGTATCCATAAAAGATATAACACAATCAAAACTAGGTGTCATACCCGACTCCTTACCATTGTCGAGGTCCCAATCTTCAGAGTTGTGTTTAATTCTTTCCAATAAATCCCATTTGAATTCAATAGTCTTCATCATAAAAGATCCATCACAAGAAGTATCAAGCATGGTGCGGTTGTTACCAGAAAGCTGAGCATAAAATTTTTGAATAATCATTTCTCTTGAGAGCTCATGATTGGGGCATGAATATAACATTGATTTAAGCCTCCCCCAAGCTTGAGCGATGCCTTCTCCTTCGCGAGGCCAAAAATTATATATATAATTGTGATCACGATGAACAAGATGCATAGGATAAAACTTCTGATGAAATTCCAATTTCAATCATTTGTAATTCCAAGACCTCATATCATCACATAGCCTATACCATGTCGATGCATCTCCCCTCAAAGATAAAGGGAAGACCTTCTTCTTAACAACATCTCCAGGTACACCTGCAAGCTTAAATAATCCACAAACTTCATCCACATATATCAGATGTTCATCAGGATGTTTTGTTCCATCTCCTAAAAAAGGATTAGCTAGCAGTTTTTCTATCATACCCGCAGGAACTTCAAAGCAAGCATTTTCATTTTTAGTAGGTTCAGTAGGATGAGGAGCAACTCTTTGCTCTACTGGTCGGGGTGAAGATACCCCGAACAAGCCCCTCAGAGGATTACTTTCCATAGTAACAAGTGACAGTAAATTTCAGCACACTATATAAAATTTTCCTTACCAAATTCCACCTACCAAAGGCGCTTCACTCCCCGGCAACGGCGCCAGAAAAGAGTCTTGATGACCCACAAGTATAGGGGATCTATCGTAGTCATTTTGATAAGTAAGAGTGTCGAACCCAACGAGGAGCAGAAGGAAATGATAAGCGGTTTCCAGCAAGGTATTCTCTGCAAGTACTGAAATAAGTGGTAACATATAGTTTTGTGATAAGATAATTTGTAACGAGCAACAAGCAACAAAAGTAAATAAGGTGCAGCAAGGTGGACAATCCTTTTTGTAGCAAAGGACAAGCCTGGACAAACTCTTATATGATGTAAAGCGCTCCCGAGGACACATGGGAATATCGTTAAGCTAGTTTTCATCACGTTCATATGATTCGCGTTCGATACTTTGATAATTTGGTATGTGGGTGGACCGGTGCTTGGTTGCTGCCCTTACTTGGACAAGCATCCCATTTATGATTAACCTCAAATGCAAGCATCCGCAACTACAACAAAAGTATTAAGGTAAACCTAACCATAGCATGAAACATATGGATCCAAATCAGCCCCTTATGAAGAAACGCATAAACTAGGGTTTAAGCTTCTGTCACTCTAGCAACCCATCATCTACTTATTACTTCCCAATGCCTTCCTCTAGGCCCAAATAATGGTGAAGTGTCATGTAGTCGATGTTCACATAACACCACTAGAGGAGAGACAACATACATCTCATCAAAATATCGAACGAATACCAAATTCACATGACTACTAATAGCAAGACTTCTCCCATGTCCTCAGGAACAAAAGTAACTACTCACAAAGCATAAACATGTTCATAATCATAGGGGTATTAATATGCATATAGGATCTGAACATACGATCTTCCACCAATTAAACCAACTAGCATCAACTACAAGGAGTAATTAACACTACTAGCAACCTACTAGCACCAATCCCGGACAGCACAAGGAAGAACACGATCTGCCATTATGGTTGCCAGCCTGCCGTTGGTTGCTCCGCGAGGGGGTGAAGGCACTGAGGGCTTGGTGAGGTGACGTGCGCGGGGCGTGCCGCGAGCCAGAGCTCGACCACTCAGGTTTATCGACGTGGTAGGGACGGACCATGCACCAGCGTCGTGCCAGCGTGCGGAGGCCCCGTGGGAGGCGACGATTGAGCAGGTAGTAATCATGGGTAGATCAAACATGAGAGTAGCAGGCTTGATTAAGTGCATGAGAGATACGTGCCACTGGGTCAGGCCAGAGCGGCTTAGGGATGATGCAGCCCGAGGGCACTCCCAACAAGGTAAGCTAAAGACATAAAAAGGGATACATGCCACAGGGACGGACCCACGCGACCTGGGAATGATGCAGCCCAAGGGGCGCTACCAACTAAATGAACTCGGAAAGATGTCACCTGGTCATGTTGACGAAGGAGAGTTGGGGCAGCTGAAGGTGCACGGCGAAGGGGTTGCTCCTTGTGAGCCACCGGGGCCCTGGGCCTCAGGAGGCCCTGGGGGCTCAGGTGGTTCCTTGAGGACCATCTCCATCTCCATCAGGACGGCGTGGTGCTTGGCCTCCTGAGCCGCTAGGATGCGCCGCAAGTTGCGCTGGTAGGCAGACGATACACTCGGCAGGCCAAAGGGCATGCAGACCTAGCTGTGCGGTGGGACCTCGCAGTGTCCCACGCGCGAAGGCCAGAAAGGCTCCTGAGAAGCAGCCCTGTTGAGCCCTGGAACATCAATGCGGACATGCAGCTCGACATCCTCGCCTGGATGAGAAGCTGTGTCTCATGAGCAGTGGTCGCCGCGCATGGCCCTTGCGTCTTGCAATTCCTGGGTTGTGTTGGTGATGAACTCCTGAACGGTGGGCAATCCTTGCCCTGTGCCCTGCTGAGGGAAACTTGCCGCGAAGCACGTCTCCAAGTGGTGCCCAAGCGCCTCTCTCGTGCAGTGGGCAAGGTCTGAGGCCTTTCCAGAAGAAATCCCCCGAGCCCTGCCCGAGAAGGGCGCTGGTCACGTCTTCCTATGCGCTGGAGGGAGACGCCCCTGGAGCGGGCGCTGATCCTGATGAGACTCCGGCTGCGGCGTCACCCTCTTGATGTCTTGCGCGTCGCAGCTTCTTCTTCTTCTTGGGGATGGCCTCAGGAGGGCCCTCGCCCTTGATGTCGGGGTCGTCGATTGCTGCAGCTTGGAAGGCACGCTCGAGGGAGCACACCGCATCTCTTTCTTCACATGGAACCGTGATGATCCCGCTGCTTCCCGGCATCTTGAGGACGTTGTAGCCATGATGGGTCACTGCCATAAACTTGGCCAGGGCTGGATACCCGAGGATGGCATTGTATGGCAGGCGGATGTGAGCAATGTCGAAGCCGATGAGCTCAGTGCGGTAGTTCATGCGTTCCCCGAAGGTAACAGGGAGGCGGACCTGCCCTATCGCTATGGTGGAACCGTCGGTCACTCCTGAGGAAGGCTTGACAGGCTGAAGCTGGTCATACGACACATGGAGGCTGTCCAACGTGTCAACGGATAGGACGTTGAGCCATGCGCCGCTGTCGATGAGGGTCTTGGTAACTTGCACGTTGCTGATGACTAGGGAGCAAAGCATTGGGAGGGTGCCAGCGGTAGCTGCGCACTTAAGCTGGTCTGCCGAGTTGAATGTGATGGGGCACTGGGACCATCTGAGCGGGCGCGTGGCTTCGAGTTTGGTGAGGAAGACATTCACTTCACAAGCAAACTGCTTGAAGATACGCTGTGAGGCTGGGGCCTGGGCTCTGCCCAAGATGCATGCGATAGCACGCGGTTCCTGGAAGCCCCCAGCCCCCTCGTCTTGATGGTGTTCGTCATTCTTTCTTGGTGGTGGCGGCAGCGGAGGGAGTCCTGCATTGCCTTGAGGACGATCCTCACGATGCGGATCCCTCCAGGCGTCCTCGCGAGACTGATCCTACTAGTGGTCCTCACGAGGCCGGTCGCGCCACTCCTGGCACGGGCCATGGTCGTCCTAGCGTCCGCCACCATGTCCTCCTCCTCGGCCGTAGCCCCGGTCGCCGTGCTCGGGGCGCCGACTGAAGTGTCCTTCGTGAATGGCTCTGAGCACTCGACAGTCACTGGTGTTGTGGGTGTTGAGGTTATGGAAGGCGCAGAACGGACGGCTGCCCTTGGATGACTCTAGTTGGTCTCTGCCACGCTTGGTGTCTGGTTCCGCTGCGAGCACGACTACTCCCTTGCACTTCACGTCCTTGGCCTTGGTGTTCTTCTCCTCTGGGTCCGCAGCAGGGAGCTCGAGGAGGGAGAGGTGCCCCTCCTCAGCTCTACCACACTTGGTCGCGATGTTGAACAACTCCAGGGTCGTGCACATCTCTTCATGGATGGCGAGCTCCTCCTTCATCTTGACGTCGCGGACGCCATCAGAGAACGCAGAGATGATGGCTTTGTCGGCCACCTTGGGGATCTTGATCCATGCGCTATTGAAGCGCTGAATGTACTTTTGTAGGGTCTCTCCTGGTTGTTGCTTGATGCGGTGCAGGTCGCCCGCGACCGGGGGGCGGTCGCGAGTGCCCTGAAAGTTGGCGATGAAGCGGGTGCACATTTCGTCCCAGGAGGAGATTGTGCCCGGAGGCAGGTTCAGGAGCCAGGAGCGAGCGCCTTCCTTGAGAGCCATGGGAAACTAGTTCGCCATGACTTTCTTGTCGCTGTTGGCTGCTTCGATGCTCAGCTCATAGAGTTTCAAGGAGGAGGTCGGGGGTGCCATCGTAGCGAGGAGGCAGATCTGGCTTGAACTTGCCCGGCCAGGCGACACTACGCAACTCAGGGGTGAAAGCACGGCAGCCAGCTGTGGTCACCGAGACCCGCCTTGGGTGTGGAGCTTGGTCTTGATGGGGTCCGCGCCCTGCCGCTACAGGTGGCGCGCGGGCTTGCCGCAACATCCAGTCCTGGTGCGGTGGCGCGAGGAGTGGAGGAGCGTTTTGTTGCGGCCGAGGGAATTCTTGACAACTTCTTTCTTCACGCGCGGGCGTGGGACGCGGCGGGTCGCGTCGCAGAGCCGCGTGTCTTTGTGCTAGGGCGCCGTCTTGGGGTAGAGGTGGTGGAGGCGCTCCGTGGGCTACGTCGCCCGTAGCTGGCGGAGCGCGAGGCGGAGAGGGGGACGGCGCAGGGGAGCCCCCTGCGGCGTGGACAAGCTCGGCGATGCGGTCGAGCCAGTCCTCGTAGAGGTCGTCGACTAGGCGATAGCGCAGGAGCTCGTGCGCCATGAGGAGCGCAGCCCGTGCATCCATGGGAGGGCGACGTGCATGGGAAGAAGAACCGGCTGGGGTCAGCGATGGAGTGGCGGTGCGGCCGTCCCGCCGCACCTAGGGGTGCTGCGAGGATGCTCGCTGCTCGTTCCCTGCCGGGCCGATGGCGGCGTTGGCAGCGGGCGATGGGGAACAACGAGGTGGCCCGCCGACAGGAGCTGTCTGAGCGACGTGGGCGGCGAGGGCAGCCCGGCGCTCTGCACAAGCGCGATGTGCGTCTGCCATGGAGATGACGGAGCGACGAGACGCGGAGCGACGGACGGAGGCTTCGACGCACCCCTACCTGGCGCGCCAAATGTCGGATCACGGGTTCCGGCAAACCCTTGAGGTTCGAACACTAGGGTGCGCGTGAAGGCTTTCTCCCTATCGATCCATGCCCTAGCTCTCTAAGATCTCGCAGACGAACTCAACGAACTCACAAGACAAAGACACAAGATTTATACTGGTTCGGGCCACCGTTGTGGTGTAATACCCTACTCCAGTGTGGTGGTGGTGGATTGCCTCTTGGGTTAATGATGAACAGTACAAGGGGAAGAGCAACCTCCTGAGATTGAGGTGCTCTTGTCCTCTCTTTTCGTTGTTGTTGTGAGGTCGATCCCCCCTCTACTGTGGTGGCTAGTTCTACTTATATAGGCCCTAGTCCTCTCCCAAATATTGAGCGGGAAGGGAGCCAACAGCAGCCAATTCTAAAGGGGACAACTAGTACAAGTTATTCGGATAAAAGGTGGTCTTCGCCTGCCAAAGGTTCTGGTGATGACGCCGTCTTGGGCTCCATGGTGACCTCCGTCTTGCCATCCTTCTGGTCTTGGTCTCATTGCACCAATATGGAAACATTTGCTTGATGCCTCGGTACTCAGCGCCTACGCTTGCCCCCTTGGCACCAAAGAGGAAGCAAGGACTCTGCGCTCTGGCGCCCGCCTGGTCTCGATCGTCATGGCTCACGTCACGAGGACCTCGCGAGGTTTGCCTAGCCTTGATCTCTCCGCCCCTCGTGAGCCTGCCTGGCGAGGCCACTCCCGAGGAGGTCTTGCGTCGTCCGCCTCACGAGGCTTGGCCCCTCGCGAGAGTCTTGAATGCCTTGTCGATGAATATGGGTCGTACAGGCCTGCTAGCTCAGCGACGCCGTGGGCCGCAGGCAGGCAAGTCTGGGGACCCCCGTTCCTAGGACGCCGACACAGGCATGTTGTACTTGTTCCACTTTCTCGTTTTGAACTCATGACTTGTAGTAACGCTTAGTTTCGATTGTACTTTATAAGTTTGGTTGTTGCGCCAATATATACAACACTCCCTCCATGTAGGTTGGGTCACTGAAGTCAAAATTAGACACGAAACAGGATGGTGACGTGTTGGGGAAGGCAGTATTTCAAAAAAATTCCTACGATCACGCAAGATCTATCTAGGGATGCATAGCAACGAGAGGGGAGAGTATGTCTATGTACCCTCATAGACCAAAAGCGGAAGGTTAAGAAACACGGTTGATGTAGTCGAACGTCTTCGTGATCCAACCGATCAAGTACCAAACGCATGGCACCTCCACGATATGCACACGTTCAGCTCGGTTACATTCCTCGTATTCTTGATCCAGTTCAGCTGAGGGAGAGTTTCGTCTGCACGACGGAGTGTTGACGGTGATAATGAAGTTACCGGCGCATGGCTTCGCCTAAGCACTACGACAATATGACCGAGGTGTGTATCTGTGGAGGGGAGCACCACACACGGCTAAAACAATTGTCAACTTGTGTGTCTATGGGGTGCCCCCTCCCCCGTATATAAGGGATGGAAGGAATAGGAGGGCCGGTGAGGGAGTCCTGGATTAGGGGGTCTCCGGACAGCCGGACTATATCCTTTGGCCGGACTGTTGGACTATGAAGATACAAGATTGAAGACTTCGTCTCGTGTCCGGCTGGGACTCTACTTGGCGTGGAAGGCAAGCTAGGCAATACGGATATGTATATCTCCTCCTTTGTAACCGACCTTGTGTAACCCTAGCCCCCTCCGGTGTCTATATAAACCGGAGGGTTTTAGTCCGTAGGACAACATACAATCATACCATAGGCTAGCTTCTAGGGTTTAGCCTGTTTTGATCTCGTGGTAGATCAACTCTTGTACTACTCATATCATCAAGAACAATCAAGCAGGACGTAGGGTATTACCTCCATCAAGAGGGCCCGAACCTGGGTAAACATCGTGTCCCCTGCCTCCTGTTACCATCCGCCTTAGACGCACAGTTCGGGACCCCCTACCCGAGATCATCCGGTTTTGACACCGACATTGGTGCTTTCATTGAGAGTTCCACTATGCATTCACCATAAGGCTTGATGGCTCCTTCGATCATCGCTAGCGATGCGGTCCAGGGTGAGGTTTTTCTCCCCGGAGAGATCTTCGTATTCGGCGGCTTCGCACTGCGGGCCAATTCGCTTGGCCATCTGGAGCAAATCAAGAGCTACGCCCCTGGCCATCAGGTTAGATTTGGAGACTTGAACTACACAGCCGACATCCGCGGAGACTTGATCTTCAACGGATTCAAGCCCATGTCGGACGCGCCGCACAGTCATGACGAGCATGACGTAACTCTGTCGTCGGACAATGTTCGGGAGATCGCATCCGCAACCACTCTGTCCTTCAATCCGGAGCAAGTCGCGCCATCCGAGAGCGGAGGGATGGACCCCGCCATGGAGGCCGCACTCTCAGTGGAGATAGAGCCGGATACTGACTTCACCCTTACGTGAGCCGTGTCGCCGAACCACTGGATTCATCTCCGGCCACGGACTCCGAGCCGCTCACATCCATGCCTGTCGAGTCCGACTGGGCGCCGATCATGAAGTTCACCTCCGCGGATATCTTTCAGCACTCACCTTTCGGAGATGTGCTAAATTCACTAAGGTCTCTCTCCCTGTCAGGAGAACCTTGGCCGAACTATGTCCGGCTAGAATGGGATGCAGACGACGAAGAAATTCGCTGCCCACCCACCACCCACTTAGTAGCCACTGTCGATGACTTAACCGACATGCTCGACTTCGACTCCGAAGACTTCGACGGTATGGACGACGAAGAAATTCGCTGCCCACCCACCACCCACTTAGTAGCCACTGTCGATGACTTAACCGACATGCTCGACTTCGACTCCGAAGACTTCGACGGTATGGACGACGAAGCCAGAGACGAACAGGAACCACCGCCCTCAGGGCGCTGGACCGCCACCTCATCATATGATATATACATGGTGCACACCCCTAAAGAAGGCAATGGCGACGAGACAGCGGAGGATGACCCCTCCAAGAAGCAACCCAAGCGCCGACGTCAGCGGCGCCGCTCTAAGTCCCGCCACAGCAAGAGCAGTGATACCGGCACAGGAGATAATAACACTCCGGATAGTGCCAAAGAAAACAACAATCCCCTCCAGCACGGTGTAGAGCTAGAGGACGAACAAGCTAGCCCTCCAGAGCAGATAGCAGATGGAGAACCAGAGGAGGACAATTACATGCCTCCCTCCGAAGACGAGGCGAGCCTCGGTGACGAAGAGTTTATCATGCATGAGGACCCCGTCGAGCAAGAGCGCTTCAAGCACCGGCTTATGGCCATGGCAAATAGCCTTAAGAAAAAACAACAACAGCTTCAAGCTGATCAAGACCTGCTAGTAGACAGTTGGACCGAAGTCTTTGCGGCCGAGGAGCATGAACTCGAGCGCCCGCCCAAGAGTTACCCAAAACGTAGGTTGCTACCTCACCTCGAGGAGGATGCATTAAAACCTCATTCACCAGTGTACGATGTGGCTGACCGGCCACTACGTGGCATAGCTAGAGAGGCGTTTCAGCCTAAAGTTCAGAACGCACCCCGTCGCCACTCAGTCAAAAATATTAAGGCCCGGGGCAACACAGAGGACCTGCGCGACATCTTGGACAATAAGGCAAAAATCGCAAGGTCAATATATGGGACACGGGCACGTGCGCCCACATGAGACGACTATCGTCACGTCGGATACACCAAGAGTAAATCCGGCCAGGCTGAATACACCAGACAAGACTCCTATGAACTACGTCGGGATATAGCCCGGCACAGAGGTGCCGCACACCCCTTATGCTTCACTGATGAAGTTATGAATCATGAATTCCTAGAGGGTTTCAAATCCGTAAATATTGAATCATACGATGGCACAACAGATCCCGCTGTATGGATTGAGGATTTCCTCCTTCACATCCACATGGCTCGCGGTGATGATCTACATGCCATCAAGTACCTCCCACTAAAGCTCAAAGGACCAGCTCGACATTGGCTGAATAGCTTGCCAGCAGATTCCGTCGGCAGTTGGGAGGTTCTAGAAGACGCATTTCTTGACAACTTCCAGGGCACTTATGTGCGGCCACCGGATGCTGATGACTTAAGCCATATAACCCAGCAGCCAGGGGAATAAGTCAGACAATTCTGGACACGGTTCCTGACTAAGAAAAATCAAATTGTAGACTGTCCGGACGCAGAGGCCCTCATGACATTCAAGCATAACATCCGTGATGAGTGGCTCGCCCGCCACCTCGGCCAGGAGAAGCCGAAATCTATGGCAGCCCTCACAACACTCATGACCCGCTTTTGCGCGGGCGAGGACAGCTGGCTGGCTCGCAGCAACAACACATCGTAGAATCCGGATACCTCAGATATCAAAGATATTAACGGTAGTCAGTGTCGTAATAGACCAAAGCGCCGCAATAACGGCGATAACACGGAAGATATGGCAGTCAATGCCGGATTCAGAGGCTCTAGATCCGGTCAGCGGAAAAAGCCATTCAAAAGAAATACTCCGGCTCCGTCCAGTCTGGACCGCATACTGGATCGCTCGTGTCAAATCCACGGCACCCCCGACAAGCCAGCCAATCACACCAATAGAGAATGCCGGGTATTCAAGCAGGCCGGCAAGTTAAATGCCGAAAACAAGGACAAGGGGCTGCATAGCGATGACGAGGAGGAGCCCCGGCCACCGAACACAGGAGGACAGAAGGGGTTTCCCCCACTAGTAAAGACGGTGAACATGATATACGCAACCCACATTCGCAAGAGGGAGCGGAAGCGTGCACTAAGGGCCGTCTATGCGATGGAGCCCGTCGCCCTAAAGTTCAACCCATGGTCTGCTTGCCCGATCACCTTCGATCGAAGGGATCACCCCACTAGCATTAATCATGGAGGATCCGCCGCACTGGTCCTAGACCCCATCATTGACGGATTTCACCTCACTCGAGTCCTTATGGACGGCGGCTGCAGCCTGAACCTGCTTTATCAGGATACTGTGCAAAAAATGGGTATCGATCCCTCGAGGATCAAACCCAGCAAAACCATCTTTAAAGGCGTCATCCGAGGTGTAGAGGCCCATTGCACAGGCTCAATCACACAGGAAGTGGTCTTCGGATCACCAGATAACTTCCGAAGCGAAGAGTTAATCTTCGACATCGTCGTGTTTCGCAGTGGCTATCATGCACTGCTCGGACGGACATCATTTGCAAAATTCAATGCAGTGATGCATTACGCATACCTCAAGCTCAATATGCCAGGACCTCGCGGGGTCATAACAGTAAATGGAAACACAGAATGCTCGCTCCGTACGGAAGAGCACACTGCGGCCCTTGCAGTAGAGGCATAAAGCAGCCTGTTCAGGCAGACCACTCATTCGGCGTCATGCCCCCCGGACACCTTCAAGTGAGTCCGAAACAAGCTGCGACATGATCGCCTGGCACGATCAGAGCTCGCCTACCAATTCGGCCCCCGTCCCAGTCCCAGTGAAGTGACAAAATCCATGCCGCGCGTACATAACTACGCATTAAAAATACCATGGACATAGGCGGGGGCACGATCAGGACACGCCCCACATTGCGGCTTAACCACACTAGGGGATGTATACCTTCGACATTCCTTTTCTCTTTCAGGGCCTAACTCTCTGGAAGTCCTTTCCGGCAGTACGATTGCCGGACACATTCCAGAAGCAACAACCAAGGTGGCAAGAAGCTAAGATGAACACGGGAACCGCCAGGTGGTCTCTAGTAATAATTGATATACCCGCTTTTCACTATTTTATGCGCAGCTTGCCCTAGGATAGGACATTTCAAATTGTCCTCCTTTATGCTTATTGCACTACTTGTACCAAGTACGCTTCGACGTATTATTTAAATAACAATGCATATCATTAATCTGTCATTGCATTATTTAAGTTTTTCTCTTTCTCTTATATATGTCCGTTTACGACAATCCAGACCCGCATGTGCGGGTACGGTCAGTTTGCCAGGGGTCCTTGTTTACCCCATAATACGGTGCAAGAAGTCCGAACACTTTCGATAGTGCGGCACCCCGAACTTATAGCATTATATGCATCAGCTCCGAATCATGTCTTTGGTCAAATGTTGGGTTGCCCGGCTCCCACGCTTTGGTACCTTACGTTCCGCTATATCGGCTAAGATAGCGGTGGGAGAACTACTGCGATTGTGTCCTGGTTCTTTCGGACGAGCACCTCAGTAGAGAAAGCCAAAAACTGACTGTCATGATATGGCGAGAGACTAGTCGCTGTTAGAGAGGTCTCAAGTCCTTAAAGACTTTTTCTGCTTCGGGCGAGGAGTGGGCCTTGTCCGGCTTAGGCATGCATAGCGCCCCAAATTCGGCCCTCCGTATACCAGGGGCTTCACCAAAAATTTAAAATCATAGACTTCTATAGCTAAGTGAGAGTGATAAAGCATTATAGTCTGATTGTCTGGTTCGTTGCGCTGAACACCTCCCTTGAGGGACCCAAAATTGGGGTAAAGAGTGTTCATATTTATCCCAACACCCCAGTACTAGTTACATGGGGGTAGAAGCCGACGACTGCCCAACTCTCAGATTTTATAAATGGCCGCACAGAAGGTAATATTTTAAATTAAGAAAGCGTCGCCTGGTGCAAACGAACTCATTTAATATTACCGGATCACATGGGCATGTTCATTCAAAAGTTACATCCTTGGCACACTCATCTGCCACTAAGCGGGAACCCTTCAGGACACTCTCATAATAATTCTCGGGGCAGCGATGGTCCTTGCCCTTCGGCGGCCCCTCCTTCACCAGCTTCACGGCGTCCAGCTTCGCCTAGTGCAGCTTCGCCCGGGCAAAAGCCCTGCGTGCACCCTCGATGCAGACGGACTGCTTGATGATTTCAAGCCGTGGGCAGGCTTCCACTAGCCACCTCACCAGGCTGAAGTAGCTGCCGGACAGGGGCTCGCCAGGCCACGTCCGGACTATAAGGCCCCTCATGGCCTGTTCGGCTGCCTTGTGAAGCTCGACCAACTGCTTCAGCTCGTCGCTCAAGGGCACGGGGTGTTCGGTCCCAGTATACTGAGACCAGAACAACTTCTCTGTTGAGCTCCCCTCCTCAGCCCGGTAAAACTCCGCGGCATCCAGTACACTGTGGGGAAGATCTGCAAATGCTCCTGAAGAGCTCCGAACTCGGGTAAGAAAAAGGAAAGTCGCCTTCACGTGCTTGCTTTGCATAATGAATGCCTTACCCACTGCTATCTTCTTCACCGCATCAATTTCCTGGAGGGCCTTATGGGCTTCAGCATTGGCACTCTGGACGCTTTCAAGCGACTGCGCGAGCTCGGGCTCTCGTGTCTTAGAGTCAAGCTCCAAGGACTAGCGCTTTTTGGCGAGAGCCTCGAGCTCTTGCTGCACCTTGCCTACTCGGGCTTCTTGCTTCTCCCGTTCAATGCGTTCTTTGGCCGCTTTGTCTTCGGCCTCGGACAACGCCTTCCTCAGGGTCTCCACCTCGGTTGTGGCCCCTGACAAATTCATGATGATCCTATTACTTTACACCCAAACTTCTTTTTAACTATATAGACAGGGGTATATCTTACCTTTGCTCTCTTCGAGCTGCCTCTTGGTAAGACCGAGCTCATCCTCGGACCGCTTCAGGTCTGATACGTCTCCAACATATATATAATTTTTGATTGCTCCATGCTATATTATCTACTGTTTTGGGCAATATTGGGCTTTATTTTCCACTTTTATACTATTTTTGGGACTAACCTATTAACCGGAGGCCCAGCCCAGATTTGCTGTTTTATGCCTATTTCAGTGTTTCAAAGAAAAGAAATATCAGACGGAGTCGAAACGGAACAAAATCAACTAGAGAAGTTATTTTTGGAACCAAAGCCACCCGATGGACTTGGACCCCACGTCAATGAAGGAAGGAGGAGCTCACGAGGGTAGGGGGCGCGCCACCTGCCTCGTGGGGCCCTCGTGGCTCCCTCACGTGCTTCTTCTGCCTATATAACTCCATATACCCTAAAACTTCCAGAACGCAAGATAGATCGGGAGTTCTGCCGCCAGAAGCCTCCGTAGCCACCAAAAGTCAATCGAGACCCTATTCCGGCACCCTGCCGGATGGGGGAACCCTCACCGGTGGCCATCTTCATCATCCAGGCGCTCTCCATGACGAGGATGGAGTAGTTCTCCCTCGGGGCTGAGGGTATGTACCAGTAGCTATGTGTTTGATCTCTCGCTCTCTCTCGTGTTCTTGAGATGATACGATCTTGATGTATCCCGAGCTTTGCTATTATATTTGGATCCTATGATGTTTCTTCCCCCCTCTTCTCTCTTGTAATGAATTGAGTTTTCCCATTGAAGTAATCTTATCGGATTGAGTCTTTAAAGATTTGAGAACACTTGATGTATGTCTTGCCGTGGATATCTGTGGTGACAATGGGATACTGCGTGCCACTTGATGTATGTTAAGGTGATCAACTTGCGGGTTTCGTGACATTGGGAACCTATGCATAGGGGTTGGCACGCGTTTTTGTCGTGATTCTCCGGTAGAACTTTGGGGCACTCTTTAAGGTCCTTTGTGTTGGTTGAATAGATGAATCTGAGATTGTGTGATGCATATCGTATAATCATACCCACGGATACTTGAGGTGACATTGGAGTATCTAGGTGACATTAGGGTTTTGGTTGATTTGTGTCTTAAGGTGTTATTCTAGTACGAACCCTAGGGCTGTTTGTGACACTTATAGGAATAGCCCAACGGATTGATTGGAAAGAATAACTTTGAGGTGGTTTCGTACCCTACCATAATCTCTTCGTTCGTTCTCCGCTATTAATGACTTTGGAGTGACTCTTTGTTGCATGTTGAGGGATAGCTTTATGATCCAATTGTTATATTATTGTTGAGAGGACTTGGACTAGCGAAAGTATGAACCCTAGGCCTTGTTTCCTATCATTGCAATACCGTTTACGCTCACTTTTATCACTTGCTACCTTGCTGTTTTTATTATTTCAGATTACAAAAACTATTATCTACTATCCATATACCACTTGTATCACCATCTCTTCGCCGAACTAGTGCACCTATACAATTTACCATTGTATTGGGTGTGTTGGGGACACAAGAGACTCTTTGTTATTTGGTTGCAGGGTTGCTTGAGAGAGACCATCTTCATCCTACGCCTCCTACGGATTGATAAACCTTAGGTCATCCACTTGAGGGAAATTTGCTACTGTCCTACAAACCTATGCACTTGGAGGCCCAACAACGTCTACAAGAAGAAGGTTGTGTAGTAGACATAAAGCTCTTTTCTGGCGCCGTTGCCGTGGAGGTTAGCGCTTGGAGGTATATCTTTAGATCTTGCAATCTAGTCTTTTAGTTTCTTGTTTTATCACTAGTTTAGTTTATAAAAGAAAACTATAAAAATGGAATTGAGTTTGTCTGATACACTTCACCTTTTTAATATCTTTCGTGAGTATGATGGAAAGGAAAATTGTGCTCAAGTGCTAGAAGAAGAAATCTATAAAATGTTTGGCACTAAATATTTGAATGATGAGCATGATTGCAATGTTGTTAGTATGAATTCCTTGAATATCCATGATGCTAATGATATGCAAAGCCACAAGCTTGGGGAAGCTATGTTTGATGAGTATGATATTTTTTGTCCCCCAAGTTTTGATGAGAAAATTTATTATGATGAAAGCATGCCTCCTATCTATGATGATTATTGTGATGACACGTATGCTTTAAAGAATAATGATAACCATGAAACTTGTCATCTTGATCTTAATTTTCAATCACATGATAGTTATTTTGTGTAGTTTGCTCCCACTATTATTCATGAGAAGAATTTTGCTTATGTGGAGAGTAGTAAATTTTCTATGCTTGTAGATCATGAAAATAATGCTTTAGGTGCTGGTTATATTGTTGAATTCATTCATGATTCTACTGAAAATTATTATGAGGGAGGAATATATGCTTGTAGGAATTGCAATAATATCAAGTTTCCTCTCTATGTGCTTAAAATTTTGAAGTTTTGCTTGCTTTACCTTCCTATGCAAGTTGATCCTTGTTCCCACAAGTTGTTTGCTGACAAAATCCCTATGCATAGGAAGTATGTTAGACTTAAATGTGCTAGTCATATTATTCATGATGCTCTCTTTATGTTTCAATTCTTATCCTTTATATGAGCATCATTGAAATCATCATGCCTAGCTAGGGGCATTAAACGATAGCGCTTGTTGGGAGGCAACCCAACTTTATTTTTATTCCTTGCTTTTTGTTCCTGTTTAGTAATAAATAATTCATATATCCTGTGTTTAGATGTGGTTTTATTGTTTTAATTAGTGTTTGTGCTAAGTAGAACCTTTGGGAAGACTTGGGGAAAGTCTTGTTGATCATGCTGTAAAAAACAGAAACTTTAGCGCTCACAAGAATTGCTGCAATTTTTATTTGGAGCGTGATATTTAGTTAATTCTTTTTGCATATGATTAATAGATAAATTACTCAAGTCCAGAAATTTATTTGAGAATTTTATGAGTTCCATAAGTATACGTTTGATCCATATTACTACAGACTGTTCTGTTTTTGACAGATTCTGTTTACGATGTGTTGTTTGCTAATTTTGATGAATCTATGGCTAGTAAAATAGTTTATAAACCATAGAGAAGTTGGAATACAGTAGGTTTAACACCAATATAAATAAAGAATGAGTTAATTACAGTACCTTGAAGTGGTGATTTATTTTCTTATACTAACGGAGCTTACGAGTTTTCTACTTTTAGTTTTGTGTTGTGAAGTTTTCAAGTTTTGGGTAAGGATTCGATGGACTATGGAATAAGGAGTGGCAAGAGCCTAATCTTGGGGATGCCCAATTAACCCCAAGGTAATATTCAAGGATAGCCAAGAGCCTAAGCTTGGGGATGCCCCGGATGGCATCCCCTCTTTCGTCTTCGTTCATCGGTAACTTTACTTGGAGCTATATTTTTATTTACCACATGATATGTGTTTTGCTTGGAGCGTCAATTTATTTTGCTAGAATTTTCTTTCTGCTATTTAGAACAATGTTTTGCACCTTTTATTCCAATAAAAGTGGCATTGATAGTCTTTACTATGCCTATGTTACAAGTCTTCACGTTGCTGTTTGAAAACAGAAAGTTTACCGCTGTTGCAATAATTCCCTAGAAAAGTCAGAATGTGATAAAATGTTTAAAACTTTTGCATATTAAGCTCTGATAAATTTACTACAGTGGGAATTTTCTTTCATAATTTTTGGAGCGAGGGAGGTATGGATGTTGCAGCATTCTTTACAGACTATCCTGTTTAGGCAGATTGCTGTTATGTTTGCATTGTTTGCATATGTTTGCTTCTTTAATGATTCTATTTGAGGATAGGACTATTAAATATGCCGAGGCATTTAGTATGAAATGTAGAATAATAATTTTAGTTATTTGCTACAGTAGAGTATGATAAGGTTTCTGCAATGGTTTATACTAACTTATCTCACGAGTCCTTGTTGAGTTTTGTGTGGATGAAGCTTTTGAGATTTAGGGAGACCTTGATATGAGAGCAATTAAGGAGACACAAAAGCTCAAGCTTGGGGATGCCCAAGGCACCCCAAGATAATATTTCAAGAAGTCTCAATCATCTAAGCTTGGGGATGCCCCGGTTGGCATCCCACCTTTCTTCTTCAACAACTACCGGTTAGTATCGGTTGATCCTAAGTTTTTGCTTCTTCACATGATGTTTGCTATTATTAGATGTCATTTTATTTTGCTTTGCTTGCTGTTTAAATAGAATACCAAGATCTGAAATTATTAAATGTTAGAGAGTCTTCACGTAGTTGCATAATTATTAAACTACTGATTGATCTTCACTTAAATCTTTCGGAGTAGTTTGTCATTTGCTCTAGTGCTTCACTTAGATTATTTTGAGAGTCTTAAATAGCATGGTAATTTGCTTAAAATCCTAATATGCTAGGTATTCAAGAATAATAAAATTCTCTTATGAGTGTATTGAATACTATGAGAAGTTTGATACTTGATAATTGTTTTGAGATATGGAGATGGTGATATTAGAGTCATGCTAGTTGAGTAGTTGTGAATTTGAAAGATACTTGTGTTAAAGTTTGTGATTCCCGTAGCATGCATGTATGGTGAACCGTTATGTGATGAAGTCGGAGCATGATTTATTTATTGATTGTCTTCCTTATGAGTGGCGGTCGGGGACGAGCGATGGTCTTTTCCTACCAATCTATCCCCCTAGGAGCATGCGAGTAATACTTTGCTTTGATAACTTCTAGATTTTTGCAATAAGTATATGAGTTCTTTGTGACTAATGTTGAGTCCATGGATCATACGCACTCTCACCCTTCCACCTTTGCTAGCCTCTCTAATACCGCGCACCTTTCGCCAGTATCATACACCTACCATATACCTTCCTCAAAACAGCCACCATACCTACCTATTATGGCATTTTCATAGCCATTCTGAGATATATTGCCATGCAAATTTCCACCATTCCATCATTGTGACACGCTTCATCATTGTCATATTGCTTTGCATGATCATGTAGTTGACATAGTATTTGTGTCAAAGCCACCGTTCATAATTTTTTCATACTTGTCACTCTTGATTCATTGCATATCCTGGTACACCGCCGGAGGCATTCATATAGAGTCATACTTTGTTCTAGTATCGAGTTGTATCATTGAGTTGTAAATAAATAGAAGTGTGATGATCATCATTAATAGAGCATTGTCCCAAATAAAAAAAGAAAGGCCAAATAAAAAAAGGAAGGCCAAAAAAAGAGAAAGGCTATAAAAAAAGGGAAAGGCCAAATAAAAAAATATAAAAAAAATAAAAATAAAAGGGACAATGCTACTATCCTTTTTCCACACTTGTGCTTCAAAGTAGCACCATGTTCTTCATATAGAGAGTCTCTTGTTTTGTCATTTTCATATACTAGTGGGAATCTTTCATTATAGAACTTGGCTTGTATATTCCAATGATGGGCCTCCTCAAGTGCCCTAGGTCTTCGTGAGCAAGCAAGTTGGATGCACACCCACTAGTTTCTTTTGTTGAGCTTTCATACATTTATAGCTCTAGTGCATCCATTGCATGGCAGTCCCTACTCACTCACATTGATATCTATTGATGGACATCTCCATAGCACATTGATACGCCTAGTCGATGTGAGACTATCTTCTCCCTTTTTGTCTTCTCCACAACCACCACTCTACTCCACCTATAGTGCTATATCCATGGCTCACGCTCATGTATTGCGTGAAGATTGAAAAAGTTTGAGAACATCAAAAGTATGAAACAATTGCTTGACTTGTCATCGGAGTTGTGCATGATTTAAATATTTTGTGTTGTGAAGATGGAGCATAGCCAGACTATATGATTTTGTAGGGATAGCTCTCTTTGGCCATGTTATTTTGAGAAGACATGATTGCTTTGTTAGTATGCTTGAATTATTATTATTTTTATGTCAATATAAACTTTTGTCTTGAATCTTATGGATCTGAATATTCATACCACTATTAAGAAGAATTACATTGAAACTATGCCAACTACCATTCCACATCAAAAATTATCTTTTTATCATTTACCTACTTGAGGACGAGCAGGAATTAAGCTTGGGGATGCTTGATACATCTCCAACGTATCTATAATTTTTGATTGCTCCATGCTATATTATCTACTGTTTTGGGAAATATTGGGCTTTATTTTCCACTTTTATACTATTTTTGGGACTAACCTATTAACCGGAGGCCCAGCCCAGATATGTTGTTTTATGCCTATTTCAGTGTTTCGAAGAAAAGGAATATCAGACGGAGTCGAAACGGAACGAAATCAACTAGAGAAGTTATTTTTGGAACGAAAGCCACCCGATGGACTTAGACCCCACGTCAAGGAAGGAAGGAGGAGCTCACGAGGGTAGGGGGCGCGCCCCCTGCCTCGTGGGGCCCTCGTGGCTCCCCTAACGTGCTTCTTCTGCCTATATAACTCCATATACCCTAAAACTTCCAAAACACAAGATAGATCGGGAGTTCCGCCGCCAGAAGCCTCCGTAGCCACCAAAAGTCAATCGGGACCCTATTTCGGCACCCTGCCGGAGGGGGGAACCCTCACCGGTGGCCATCTTCATCATCCCGGCGCTCTCCATGACGAGGAGGGAGTAGTTCTCCCTCGGGGCTGAGGGTATGTACCAGTAGCTATGTGTTTGATCTCTCTCTCTCTCGTGTTCTTGAGATGATACGATCTTGATGTATCGCGAGCTTTGCTATTATATTTGGATCCTATGATGTTTCTTCCCCCCTCTTCTCTCTTGTAATGAATTGAGTTTTCCCCTTGAAGTAATCTTACCGGATTGAGTCTTTAAAGATTTGAGAACACTTGATGTATGTCTTGCCGTGGATATCTGTGGTGACAATGGGATATCGCGTGCCACTTGATGTATGTTAAGGTGATCAACTTGCGGGTTTCGTGACATTGGGAACCTATGCATAGGGGTTGGCACATGTTTTCGTCGTGATTCTCCGGTAGAACTTTGGGGCACTCTTTGAGGTCCTTTGTGTTGGTTGAATAGATGAATCTGAGATTGTGTGATGCATATCGTATAATCGGCAAATTTGATAATTTGCCACCCCTTACCACCCCCTTTCATAATTCCCCCCCCTGAGAATGACAGGTGGGGCTCGGGCCCGCCCGTCATTGAGACAATGGGTGGCAAATTGTGAAAGGGGGAAGTAAGGGGTGGCAAATTATCAAATCGCCCCGTATAATCATACCCACAGATACTTGAGGTGACATTGGAGTACCTAGGTGACATTAGGGTTTTGGTTGATTTGTGTCTTAAGGTGTTATTCTAGTACGAACTCTAGGGCTGTTTGTGACACTTATAGGAATAGCCCAACGAATTGATTGGAAAGAATAACTTTGAGGTGGTTTCGTACCCTACCATAATCTCTTCGTTCGTTCTCCGCTATTAGTGAATTTGAAGTGACTCTTTGTTGCATGTTGAGGGATAGTTTTATGATCCAATTATGATATTATTGTTGAGAGGACATGCACTAGCGAAAGTATGAACCCTAGGCCTTGTTTCCTATCATTGCAATACCGTTTACGCTCACTTTTATCACTTGCTACCTTGCTGTTTTTATTATTTCAGATTACAAAAACTATTATCTACTATCCATATACCACTTGTATCACCATCTCTTCGCCGAACTAGTGCACCTATACAATTTACCAGTGTATTGGGTGTGTTCGGGACACAAGAGACTCTTTGTTATTTGGTTACAGGGTTGCTTGAGAGAGACCATCTTCATCCTACGCCTCCTACGGATTAATAAACCTTAGGTCATCCACTTGAGGGAAATTTGCTACTGTCCTACAAACCTCTGCACTTGGAGGCCCAACAATGTCTACAAGAAGAAGGTTGTGTAGTAGACATCAAGGTCCTGCTTCAGTGCAAAGACCTCCGCAGTATGTGCGGCAGCGGCCAGTAGTGAAGCCTGCACATACACATAGACATACTCTAATTAGACTCCTGCATTATCATTTGATCCTCTATTCGGTTTTTCTTCGCGAATGCCGAACAAAGCATTAGGGGCTACTATCTATGCGGTAATATTTTCTTATATTTTGATTGCTTATCTCAAAGCCTGTTAGGAGGCTGGCGCAAGCTTCGGTCAGTCCGTTTTTGGCGGCCTGAACCTTCTCGACCACCGCGCTCATGATAGTGCGGTGCTCTTCTTCGATGGAAGCGCTTCCAGCAGGTTGTCCAGTGCGTCTGGTTGGACAGAGGACACCGGCACGGATGGTTGGCCCCCCTTGACGGGGGACTGCCCGCCGGAGTCTGGAACCATCGATGGTTCCGGCGCGGTGTCCGACTGGGGCCCGAACTCGAAGCCCGTAGGAGCCTCGCTCCCTTGGTACCCAGGGTCCGGGAAGTCGCCGCCAGGCGCCCCCAGGACCACCTCCCCTTGGCTCGGTGCCTTTTGAGACAACACCTCGGCGTTGTCCGTAGGGCGAGGGGTGGAAGCGGTCGGAAGAGAACCACTGTTCATATCCGACGAGTCCAAAGAGCCGCTCGACGAGGGTACGTCTAGATGAGCTCGGGACGGACTGCATAATCATGTTTGGCATGAGGAGAGGCAGTGCAATAAAACATACCATGAAGTACTATGGTGTCCGGACACTTACGATTTCGCCAGGGGCTTGACCCTGGGCAGCCACTCATCACCGCAGTCGGCGGCCGTCGTGGCGCAGTCCGGAGGGAGGGTCCTTCCCTTCTTGGACCCTTCGGCCTCCCCGGATGGGTCGGCCTTCCTTTTCTTGTCTCCCCCGGCTGGGGGGAGAACTTTTCTCCTCGTCCTCGTTTCTGTGGGAGGAGTACGCGTCGGAGTCATCGTCCAATGACTCCGTTACAACCTTGCGCCAGAGACCCTTTCGGGTCCCCGCGGCCTTCTTCTTGGTCTTCTTTTCCGGCACCTCGTAGGGTGCCGGAGTTAGCATCTTCGTCAGAAGAGCGTCTGCAGGATCTTCGGGCAGCGGGGCTGGGCTATCAAGCTGCTCCGCCGTCTCTATCCAGTCCTGATTAATGACATGGAAGTTCAGATCCTGCACACAACTAAACCGGGGCAAATAAATACCCTGGGAGATATAAAAACCTAACGGATTGGCACGACACTTTGCACTGAGTCCGTGGTCCTCGGTGAGGGAGGGAGGCATCTCGGCGCTCTTGAACAGCACCCTCCAGACATCCTCGTGCGTCGTGTCATAGAGCTCTCGCAGCTTCTGGTGCTTGGTCGAGTCGAACTCCCACAAATTGAATGCCCGTCTTTGGCACGGAAGGATCCGGCGGAAGAGCATAACCTGGACCACATTGACAAGCTTGATTTTTCTGCTCGTCATGTTCTGGATGCAGGTCTGGAGTCCGATCAGCTCTACCGAAGAACCCTAGGACATGCCCTTCTTTTTCCAGGAGGTGAGCCACGTGGGGATTCCAGATCGAAATTTGGGGGCCGCCACCCAGTTGGAGTTGCGTTGCTCGGTGATGTAGAACCACCCCGATTGCCACCCCTTTATGGTATCCACATAGGTGCCCTCGAGCCAGGTGACATTAGGCATCTTGCCCACCATGTCGCCTCCGCACTCTGCTTGATGGCCTCCCACCACCTTCGGTTTGACATTGAAGGTTTTTAGCCATAGGCCAAAGTGGGCCTGGTGCGGAGGAAGGCCTCGCACACGACGATAAATGCCGAGATGTTGAGGATGAAATTGGGGGCCAGATCATGAAAATCCATCCCGTAGTAGAACATGAGCCCGCGGACAAACGGGTGGAGAGGGAATCCCAGTCCGCGGACAAAATGGGTAAAAAAACTACCCTCTCATGGGGTTCGGGCGTTGGGATGATCTGCCCCGCATTCGGCAGCCGGTGCGTGATATCCGCAGCCAGGTATCCGGCTTCCCATAACTCTTTGATGTTCTCCTCCATGACGGAGGAGACCATCCACTTGCCTCCTGCTCCAGACATGCTTGGAGTGGTTCAAGAAGAAGAACGCGAGCTTGGGCGCTAGAGCTCGAGTATGCGGGAATGCGTAAGCGAGGAGGAAGAAGGCGTGGGTGAAAAAGTAAATCTTTGTCCCTTTTATAAGGGCGGAAGAGGCGATGTGCCTCTCCACTTGCCTAGCAAAACCGCTTATTCCCCAGGCGCCGTAATTGATGGCGCGGTTGGGTTACCCACGTCCGTATTGATGAGAATCTCGTGATAAGGGGAACACAATCTCTGCTTTGACAAGACGTGTCAAGAAAACCGCCTCGCGATATGTGCGGAGCTGGCTAAGAAAAGCGGTTCGAATAATAACCGGGCCATGGCATGATGTCATGCTGTCAAAACGTGTCAACAGATTAGATTCGTGGAAATATTATTCTCTCTACGGTGGTATGTGGAACTTATTTTGCAGGGTCGGACACTATCCTTGTATTCAAAATCTTCAATGGTGTATTCGGAGGAGGAACCTTCCTTGCAATGCCGAAGACAACACTGCGCGTCGGACTCATCGTCATTGAAGCCTGGTTCAGGGGCTACTGGGGGAGTCCTGGATTAGGGGGTCTCCGGACAGCCGGACTATATCCTTTGGCCGGACTGTTGGACTATGAAGATACAAGATTGAAGACTTCGTCTCGTGTCCGGCTGGGACTCTACTTGGCGTGGAAGGCAAGCTAGGCAATACGGATATGTATATCTCCTCCTTTGTAACCGACCTTGTGTAACCCTAGCCGCCTCCGGTGTCTATATAAACCGGAGGGTTTTAGTCCGTAGGACAACATACAATCATACAATAGGCTACCTTCTAGGGTTTAGCCTCTTTGATCTCGTGGTAGATCAACTCTTGTACTACTCATATCATCAAGAACAATCAAGCAGGACGTAGGGTATTACCTCCATAAAGAGGGCCCGAACCTGGGTAAACATCGTGTCCCCCGCCTCCTGTTACCATCCTCCTTAGACGCACAGTTCGGGACCCCCTACCCGAGATCTGCCGGTTTTGACACCGACAGCCGGACACAAGGGGCGTGCCCAAGGGGGGGATTCCTACTCCTAGTAGGAGTAGGTTTCCCCCTTTCCTTGTCCATGTAGGAGAAGAAGGAAGGAGAGGAGAGGGAGAAGGTGTCGGAGCAAATGACCACGGGTAGCCTAGCCGGCACCCCTGGCTCTTCTGAAAAATTACAAGCTGATCCGGCCCTCAAGAATCCAAGACGTGGGGCCGCCTTCCCCTTGCCGGCTGCCTCCCAGGCTGGCTATCGGAAGGCGACCCAACTTTAGCCCTCATGAAGAAAGCCGCGGGAGGGCCGGCTCCGAGAAGCCGGCCGCGAGAAGGCCGACTCCAAGAAGCCGACTCCCACCAAGCGGTCAAGACCGTACCCTCAAAGTTTGCATCCACATAACGGCGATGTGACGGAGCGTGGCTACAGTAAAGCCTGCCACGCCCGAATCCCGGAGCACTCCTGGCACAGTGCGTCGTACGGGTGGCCATGGCCCGTCCGGCGCGGCACTGTTGCCATGTTGACCCTGATGTCATCCACGACGGGCTGCCAGTGCGGCCCACGGGCGGTGGGCCCCTTCGGGCAGAGAGACACCCGAAGGCGGCCAGGCCTCCCCAGTCGGCCCAAGACAGAGCCGGCTCTCCATATCCGGCTTGCCACCTCCCTTGAAGGAAACACCCCATTAAGGAGACAAGACGCGGTGAGGCTACAGCGACCACCCGCTGGACGGCGGCACTGTAGCCACGCCCACCTCGGCGAAGCCCTCGTCACCAGGATTAAGCAACAGTAACTAGCCACCGACAAGGCCCTGCACAGTGGGGCCTGCCTGTCGACCAAGGAGCCGGCAGCCGGCGGGACCCACCAGCCGGCGGGCCCCAGCAGCCGGCGCAGAAGCCGGCGAGTGTAGACACAGACGGCTGGGCCCCACGCCCAGCCGGATTACCATTGTACCCCCGGGGGGTAGGCCTATATAAACCCCCCGGGACACCCATGCAAAGGGTTGATCCAAGCTAGTTCTAGACACCACATAGAGAGGGGAGGAGGGCTAGCCATGCTCTTCTTCTTCTTCTCACAAAACAGCTCAAGGAGCATCGTGTAGCTACTTGTTTATCTAGTGATCATGCGAAGACCCCGCAGAGCAGCAGTAGGGGTGTTATCTCCACGGAGAGCCCCGAAGCTGGGTAAGATTCGCCGGCATGCATGTCTTCGCCTCATCCCGCTTCCAGGCACCGGCGACGTCTTACTGGCTCCCACAACGATAAGCCACCCGTTGGCATATGTCACACCTACCACCCGACATTTGGCGCCCACCGTGGGGCCAGGTGCACCGTCGCCCGGAGACCTGTTCTGGACGGGAACCCTCTTCCTCCCCAGCGAGCGTAGCCAGCCCGGCACGCCCGATGGCGCTTGCCACGACGCGCTGCAAGGTGTCACCAACGTCTGCGCAGCGAGCGGCCTCGCCGATCTCCTTGACAAGACCCTCATCTCTGACGAGCTCGCCTCTGACGCGGGCACCGACTACCTCGTCAACCTCCTCGACCAGCTCCACGTCTCCGGTGAGCCTGCTGTGGACTTGGAGTCGGTTGGCTCCACCGATCCGATGCCTGTCGACTCCGACACGGCCTCACTCGACACTTTCCCCACTGATGTCACGATCTACAACGACCCGCTTCCCCGGGCCGATGGCTGCGACGCTGTCACCACTGAGGTGATGGTCATCGGCCACGGCGACGCTTCTGACGAGAGCGCCCACGACGCCCCGCATGCGATGGTCCACGACTTGTCCATCCCCCTCCCGGCCGATGCCGATGCCGAAGCACTGGAGGCTCACTGCCTCGCCCTCCTCGCGGAGGGCCGGAAGTTGGCTTCCATGAGACGCCTCACTGAGGCCCACCAGCGCGAAGCCGACCGCGCCGCCTTTGGCATGCCGCCCCCAGGCAGGCCCAGCCGGGCCGGCGTTGTCAGGCAGCGCGGCATTGTCGTCGCCGACACGCTAAGAGTCGACCGCCCAGTCTACGCCACTCCACTCGAGAACCTGCGTGCCGCCCGAGAAAGAGCCGGCTGCCAGCCGAAGCCGAACCCGAATCTCCATCGAGCGAGATGCAGAAGGCCATCCCCGGGCCATGGAGTGGCGGGGCAACCCGCCTCCGCCTCGGCCCCGTGGGGGGAGATATCCCACCCCACCGCCTGTTGCGCATCCGACTCTCAGCGGCCGACTAGGTCGCCGTGAAGGAGTCGGCGAGAACGACGCCCGCCATCGGATCGACCGCCCTGCGTGATCCCTGGCGCTGGAAGAAGAAGATGATGTCGGCCCGCCTTGCTTCGGCCCCCGCATCCGCGACGAGCCTTTCCCCAAAGGGTTCTCGCTCCCAAGATACACGCCCAAGTACAACGGCTCCGTGAAGCCGGAAGATTGGTTGATCGACTACTCCACGGCGGTTATCATAGCAAACGGCAACAGGCGCGTTTCCGTGAAGTATGTGCCCCTCATGCTGCAAGGCACGGCGCGGACCTGGCTCAACAGCCTCAAGCCATACAGCATCAACAGCTGGCTAGACTTCACAGAAGCCTTCGTCCGCAACTTCACCAACACCTACAAGCGGGCTCCCAAGCCCAGACAGCTCTCCTTGTGTGTACAAGGCCCAACCGAGTCCACTCGCGACTACCTCACGCGTTGGGCCGAGCTCCACAACTCTTGCGAAGGGGTGCACGAGGTGAAAGCCATAGAATACTTCACTGCCGGGTGCCGAGAAGGCACCCTCCTCAAGCACAAGCTTCTCTGCATGAGCCAACTACCCTCGACGAGCTTCTGGACATAGCGGACAAGTACGCCACCGCCGACTCCTCAATGAAGACCGAGCTCCGGGTAGACGCGTCCGGGAAAGTACTCAACCCGGCGCCCAAGACGCTGGCTGGGGACTCCGGCCGACGCCCACACCAGAACGACCACAAGCGCAAGGGCCCTGTGCCTCCCTCCACCAGTCGGCATGTGGCCACAGTCGAAGACGAGCAGCCCGAAGGGCGGCCCGCACCCAAGAAATAGAGGGGCGGCAAGCCGGCTTGGCAGCCGGCCTTCTCCCACGAGCAAACTCTCGACGCCCCATGCAAGTTCCACAGCGGCGCGAAGTCATCCAACCACACAACCCGAAAGTGCCACTGGCTCACCCGAATCTCCAAAGGCGAAGGGCTCGCGTCGCCTCCGCCTGCCGGTCCGCCGCTTCCGGCTCCGCAGCCGCCGACCGCTCGGCCTACAGTCGGAGCCATGCATGATGAGTTCCCCGACGAGCATGCCGCCTATGTCGTCTTTACAAGCCAGACCGAACACCGGTGCGGCAGACGCCGAGAGCACCAGGAGGTCAGCATGGGCGCTGCCAACCCTGTCGAACACATGCACTGATCAGAAAAACCTATCAGCTGGAGCCGGGCCGACCACCCAGAGGTGATGCCATCTCCCGGCTCTTATGCGTTGGTTCTGGATGCCACCCTTGCAATGGACAGATGCGCCGCCTGTTTCTCCCGCGTGCTGATAGACGGCGGGAGCAGCATCAACATCCTGTACCGTGACACCCTGGAGAAGCTGAACGTCAAGACGAAGCAACTCATGCCTACTCGGACTGTGTTCCATGGCATCGTACCCGGCCTGTCCTGTGCCCCCATTGGCAAGATCAAGATTGACGTACTCTTTGGGGACAAGGAGCATTTCCGCCGGGAGGCGATCTAGTTTGAAGTGGTGGACCTGGAGAGCCCCTACCATGCATTGCTTGGCCGACCTTCCTTGGCCAGGTTGATGGTTGTTCCCCACTATGCTTACCTCAAGATGAAGATGCCGAGCACCAAAGGCATCATCACCATAGCCGGCGATTACAAGAAATCTTCCGAGTGCGCAGCAGCCGGCTGGCCGAGTCCCTTGTGATTGCCAAAGAAAAGAAGATGTTGGACCGAGTCGTGGCCATGGCCGGCAAACAGTCGGCCTTGTCCCCCGATCCCATGGAGTATGATGCCCAAGGATCTTTCCAGCCGGCCAAAGGAGACGAAGAAGATAACTCTTCACCCCGAGCACCCAGAGAGATTTGCCGTCATCGGAGCAAACCTAAACAGCAAATAGGAAGGCGAGCTCGCCGATTTCCTCCATGAGAATCGGGACATCTTTGCATGGTCCCCCAAGGACATGCCGGGTGTTCCAAAGGAATTCGCCGAGCACAAGCTACACGTCCGAGAAGACGCAAAACCAATCAAACAACCCCTCCGCCGACTGTCGGAGGAGAAAAGAAGGATCGTAGGAGAAGAGATAGCCCGGCTTCTGGCAGCCGGCTTCATTATGGAAGTGTTCTTTCCAGAGTGGCTCGCCAACCCGGTCCTCGTGCTAAAGAAGAACAACAAGTGGCGCATGTGCATAGACTACACGAGCCTCAACAAGGCCTGCCCCAAAGATCCCTTTGCCCTGTCAAGGATTGATCAAGTGATAGACTCCACGGCCGGATGCGAGCTGTTGAGTTTCTTGGATGCTTACTCAGGATACCACTAGATAAAGTTAGATCCGGCAGACCGCCTGAAGACCGCCTTCATCATGCCATTCGGAGCCTTTTGCTACCTGACTATGACATTCGGCTTGAGAAATGCCGGTGCCACTTTTCAGCGTTGCATGCAGAAGTGCCTCCTCAAGCAGCTCGGCAGAAATGCACATGTCTACGTAGACGACATTGTGGTGAAGACGGAGAAGCGCATCACCTTGCTGGAAGACCTCAAGGAAACATTTGAGAACCTACGCCGGTTCCAAATCAAGCTCAACCCCGAGAAATGCGTGTTCGGAGTGCCAGCCGGCCAACTCCTAGGCTTCCTGGTTTCCGAACGCGGCATCGAATGCAACCCAGTAAAGATCAAGGCCATTGAGAGAATGGCGATTCCCACCAAACTTCGAGATGTCCAGAAGTTCACCGGATGCTTGGCCTCCCTGAACCGCTTCATCAGCCGGCTCAGAGAGAAAGCTCTCCCCTCTACCACCTCATGAAGAAGACCACTCACTTTGAGTGGAATAACCAAGCCGACCAAGCTTTTCACGAGCTGAAGAAGATGCTGGCCACGCCGCCTGTCCTGGCGGCACCGACTGAGAAAGAGCCCATGCTCCTCTACATTGCCGCAACCAGCCGGGTGGTCAGCACCGTCATCGTAGTCCAACGCCCAGAAGAGGGCCGAGCCCAGCCGGTCCAGAGGCCGGTGTACTATTTGAGCAAGGTGGTGTCTACCTCGAAGCAGAACTACCCGCACTACCAGAAGATGTGCTACGGCGTGTACTTCGCCGCCAAGAGCATCCCATCACGGTTGTATGCACCGCCCCGCTGGCCGAGATCATAGGCAGCCGGGATGCATCTGGCCGGGTGACGAAATGGGCCATCGAGCTGGCCCCGTACATGATTTTCTACAAGCCTTGCACCGCCATCAAGTCCCAAGCATTGGCCGACTTCCTCGTCGACTGGGCCGAGACCCAGTACCTGCCGCCAGCTCCCGACTCCACTCATTGGCGCCCATGCACTTCGATGGGTCCAAGATGCGCACCGGCTTGGGAGCCGGCGTCATCGTCACCTCTCCCAAAGGCGACAAGCTCAGATACACGCTGCAAATTCACTTTGCCGCCTCCAACAACGTGGCCGAGTACGAGGCGCTCATACACGGGCTCCGGCTTGCCAAAGAGCTCGGCATTCGCCGGATCCTATGTTATGGCGACTCGGACTTGGTGGTCCAGCAATCATCCGGCGACTGGGATGCCAAGGACGCAAATATGGCAAGCTACCGCTTCCTCGTTCAGTAGATCAGTGGGTACTTTGAAGGATGCGAGTTCCTCCACGTACCGCGAGCCGACAACAAGCCAGCTGATGCCCTGGCTCAAATAGGCTCCACTTGGCAAGCAATACCAACCGGTATCTCTCTACAACGCCTCCTCAAGCCGTCTATCAAGCCGTCTCCAGAGTCCGATTTCATCTTCGTGCCGCCTGACCCCGATACAGCCGGGTCCGGCTCGAAGAACCAAGCGGGTGACCCGGGAACTTCGATAGTCAGCCCGGGGACATCAGCAGGCGGCTCGGGGACTTCCGTAGTTACGCCCGACCCGAGGACTACCACACCCGGCTCGGGGACTGCGGTAGTCGGCCCGGAGGCTGCACCAACACAGCAGGCGGCGGCCGACTCCAGCATTTCACCACCCAGCCCGCCCGCCCTGGTCGCAATAGCCGTGTTGGCAATAGAAGAAGTCACAGCTCCATCATGGGCTCAGTCCATCCTCAACTTCCTAATAAACCAAGATCTGTCGGCTGACGAAACAGAGGCAAGACAAGTCCAACACCAAGCCGGAGCATACACAATCGTCAACAGAGAGCTCGTCAAGCGCAGTGTCACTGGAGTCCTCCAGCAATGCGTCGAGCAAGAGAAGGGCATTGCAATCCTCAGAGACATCCACCAAGGAGAATGCAGCCACCATGCGGCCTCAAGATCACTCGTCGCCAAAGCTTTCCGCCATGGTTTCTTTTGGCCGACTGCTTTGGATGACGCCAAGGACTTAGTTAAACATTGCAAAGGGTGCCAACTCTTCAGCTCCAAGCAACACATGCCGGCTTCAGCACTCAAGACCATTCCCCTCACTTGGCCCTTGGCCGTTTGGGGACTGGACATGGTGGGCCCATTCAAGATGGTGCGCGGCGGCATGACACATCTGCTTATCGCTGTGGACAAATTCACCAAATGGATTGAGGCAAAGCCGATCAAGAAGCTGAATGGGCCGACTGCCGTGACATTTATCGCAGAAATAACAACTCGGTACGGCGTGCCACACAACATCATCACCGACAATGGCACGAATTTTGCCAAGGGAGCCTTGGCACGTTTCTGCGCGACGCAAGGCATTCGGTTGGACTTAGTGTCCGTTGCCCACCCGCAGTCAAACGGCCAGGTCGAGCGAGCGAACGGCCTCATCCTTTCCGGCATCAAACCCTGACTGGTCGTACCACTGGAGCGTTCGGCCGACTGTTGGCTCGATGAGCTGCCGGCCGTCCTCTGGAGTCTGCGCACTACCCCAAACAAGTCAACTGGCTTCACTCCTTTCTTCCTCGTGTATGGTGCCGAGGCGGTTATCCTAACTGACATCGAGTTCGACTCGCCTCGGGTAACCATGTACACGGAGGCGGAGGCCAAGGAAGCACGAGAAGACGGCGTCGACCTGCTGGAAGAAGGCCGGCTGTTAGCCCTCAGCCGGTCCGCCATCCATCAGCAGGGCCTGCGCCGCTACCACAGCCGGAAGGTCAAGCCAAGATCCTTCCAAGAGGGCGATCTTATGCTCCGGTTGATCCAGCAAACAGCCGGCCAGCACAAGCTCTCGGCCCCTTGGGAGGGCCCCTTCGTCATCAGCAGAGCTTTAGGCAACGACTCCTACTACTTGATCGACGAGCAGAAGCCAAAGGCACGAAAGAGAGACGACTCCGGCAAGGAGTCGGAACGACCATGGAACGCCAACCTCCTCCGAAGTATTTACAGTTGAAATGCAGTATGTATCACACTAACTTTTGTACTAAGTATGAGACAATAGGCCCCCCGAGGAGAGCTCGGGGACTACCATCTTTTATCTATGAATGAAGAATATCATGCTTATGATGTAACACCCCGGATGTAACTTTCCCAATTTGTACTCCAACTCTTGCCATTTCCGGCGTTAAGTTATATTTATTTCCTCGGGTTCGGGTTTTGTCTCCGTGTGTCGTTATCATTGTCATGCATCTCATATCATGTCATCATGTGCATTGCATTTGCATACGTGTTCATCTCATGCATTCGAGCATTTTCCCCGTTGTCTGTTTTGCATTCCGGCGCTTCGTTCTCCTCCGGTGATTATTTCTAGCTTTCTTTCGTGTGTGGGGATTAAACATTTCTGGATTGGACCGATACTTGCCAAGCGGCCTTGGTTTACTACCGGTAGACCACCTGTCAAGTTTCGTATCATTTGGACTTCGTTTGATACTCCAACGGTTAACCGAGGGACCGAAAAGGCCTCGTGTGAGTTGCAGCCCAACACCCCTCCAATTTGGCCCAAAACCCACCTAACTCTGCTCCATCATCTAGCGCGTTCGATCACGACCTCGTGGCCGAAAACCGCACCTCATTTGGACTCTCCTAGCTCCCTCTATGCCTATATATAGACCCCTTCCCTGAAATCCGGATCCCCCTCGTCAAACCCTAGATCCACCCCTCGCGCGCGCCGGACATTGTCCGCCGGCGCCGGACACGCCGCCTCCAGCCACCCACGTGCCGCCACGTGTCCACGTCATCGCCTCCACCGCCGCGGCCCGCCAGGCCCAGGAGTGTGTTACCGTGATGGCCTCTTCTCGGCGGAGTCCGGGAAGTGGACACAGTGTTGGAGTAATGTTTGCGCAGGTTGCTCTCTAGTTTCTCGCTCGCGCTTTGCCTCCTCTTCTCGCTCTCCTTTGCGAATAAGTTAGCCACCATATATGCTAGTCGCTTGCTGCAGCTCCACATATATTTACCTTGCCTTACCTATAAGCTTAAATAGTCTTGATCGCGAGGGTGCGAGATTGCTGAGTCCCTGTGGCTCACAGTTTACTATTACACCAGATGCAGGGCCTAATGATTCCGCTCCAGGAGACGCGTATGAGCTCAAGTGGGAGTTTGACGAAGACTCTCAACGTTACTATGTTTCCTTTCCCGATGATCAGTAGTGGTGCCCAGTTGGGGGTGATTGGGACCGTGTCGCTTGTTGGGTTATCTTTCATTTTGGCATCGTAGTCGGGCCATGAGTGTTTGGATGATGTAATGTTATTTATGTACTTGATTGATGTGGTGAGTGTAAGCCAACTATGTTATCTCCCCTTTTATTATCATATTACATGGGATGTTGTGAAGATTGCCTAACTTGCGACATATGCCTTCAATGCGATTATGTCTCTAAGTCGTGCCTCGACACGTGGGAGCTATAGTCGCATCGAGGGTGTTACAAGTTGGTATCAGAGCCTTCCCCGACCTTAGGAGCCCCATTGCTTGATCGTTTTTAGCGGCCGAGTTGTGTCTAGAAAAATGTTTTGAGTCGTTTAGGAATTATATATCGGAGAGTTTAGGAATTCTTTTTACTTCCCAGTCTCCTGATCGCTCTGGTAAGGCATCTTGACGTAGAGTTTTGACTCTTCTCTTCTCAAATTTCACTAATTTTTTTTAGGATCACGCGGGTATCTTGGAATCGTTCCGATGGTTTTATGATGAGAACATTGTCTTGGTGCCTCCTGTGAGGGGTTTAGTGGAAGTGTCCCGGGGAGTTGAGCTCTGAGGTGTTGTCATCATAATTTTATCGTTGCAGTTCTGGAATACCTGAGTCTAGTACGCCGACATCGAGAATCTCTTTTATGCAGTTCGTTGGTGAGATAACCTCGACGCCACCCAGTACTAGGGCGGGAGTTTGGGAGTATCGCCATAACTTGTATAACGGATGCTTTTCGAAGGTTGAGGTAGATGGTTTCCGAAGGTTTCTTGGTTATGTGTTGAAGGATGGATATAGCTGGATGTAGGATTTGCTAGTTTGGGTGAGATATTATGCTTCCCCTGTATCCCCAACACCTGATTGCATAACCGGAAAGGCTCGGGAGTTTCATAGGTGGGAATTCTAGTAGCTGTAGTTCTTCTTCCACGGATATTTGTTTGAGATTGGGATTTCTTACCGATTATACGTTCTTGATCTGTACCTTGTTGATTTATTTCTCTACCTTCATTCTACGTGGCTTCTCAATTTATGGATATGTGACCATTTCAAGAGGAATGCATTCGTTCATTTTGTTCGGATGTGAAGACTATATGTTGCAATTTTCATTCTGTTGGATTCAGCTTCAATATTTTTCTGTCAATGTGCTAATGGTGGTCAACCTCTTCAGGATGGCTCCTCCAACGCACACGACTCCGAATCCTGATCCGCCACCACCTCCACCTCCTCCGGAGGCATGGCAAGCTATGATGGCCGCAACCAATGCAAACACACAGTTGATCATGCAAATTCTTCAAGAGCGCAATCAAGGCAACCAAGGGAATCAAGGCAGCAATCAAAATCACTTTGCTTCACTCAACCAGTTCCTTGCTAACGGGCCAAAGACTTTCAGCAATTGTGTTGAGGCAACCGATGCTGACGATTGGCTTGTGGATCTGTGCAAGCATTTCGAGTGCAGTAACGTCAGACCTAATGACTTTGTTAAGTTCGCTTCCTTCCAGCTCAAAGATCAAGCTGCAGAATGGTTCCAGCAGTACAAGGACTCCAGGGGCGGACGTGTTATCACTTGGGATGATTTATGTCGAGATTTCCGACCTCATCATATTCCTCAGAGCGTGGTTGAAAGCAAGCGTGAGGAATTCCGCAATCTGAAGCAAGGCTCTTTGTCTGTCTATGACTACAACAAGTTGTTCCAGAAGCTCGCCCGCTTTGCCAAGCAGGACGTCCCTGATGAGAAGAGCATGATATACCAGTTCAAGGGTGGTGTCAGAGAAGAAATTCAGCTCGCTCTTGTCCTCTTTGAACCCTTGAGATACGATGAGTTCTACAACATGGCACTGAAGCAAGAGGCTGCTCAGTTGAGGTGTGATGCTTCCAAGAAGCGAGTCAGAGATGTTACTCCTTCTTCCTCTACTCAAGTGGCCAAGCAGCAGAAGTTTTGGCTTCCTCCTCCTCTGTTCCGTCAGCCGTATCAGCAGAAGAGCAAAGGTGGCAGTGGTTCTTCCCACCCTCCCAACCCTGGCTTTCAGAACAAGACTTCGTGTCAAGCTCCAAGATCGAGTGCTCCGTATCACCGTCCGCTTTCAGAGGTCACGTGCAACAAGTGCCAACAGAAGGGTCACTATGCCAACAAGTCTTTCAACCAGAGGCGTCTTCCTCCTCCTCCTCCTGTCAGATCGGCAAGTACAGCTGTGGTCAAGCATAACCCCAAGCACGCCAAGGTCAACTTGATGAACGCAGCCCAGGCAGAGGACTCGTCAGATGTGATTATGGGTAACCTTCCTATTAACGATGTTCCTGCAAAAGTTCTTTTTGACACGGGTGCATCTCATTGCTTCATCTCGAAACCTTTTGCATCTAAGCATGAGTTGACTTCCCAAGTTATGCATAAACCGTTAGCAGTTGTCTCTCCAGGTAAACGTTTGCTTGCTAATCACGAGATTCCGGATATTTCTATCATGATGGGTGATTTCAAGTTTCTGGCTTCTCCAATGGTTCTTGGTAACTCGGATATTGATCTTATTCTCGGGATGGATTGGCTTGCTAAGCACAAGGCTCAGCTTGATTGTGCAGCCAGGTAGATTCAATTGACTCATTCGTTTGAGGATTTAATTGTCTTTGCCGCTCGGGATAATGCCATCCGTCTGTTTTCTCTCAATGAGAAGGGTGAACTCGATGCCATCTCGCAAATTCCAGTCGTTTGCGAATATCAAGACGTCTTTCTAGAAGAGCTTCCAGGAATGCCTCCGCACCGGCCAGTTGAATTCGTTATTGATCTTGAGCCTGGCACGGAACCTGTGTGCAAGCGTCCTTACGAGCTCAGACCTAAAGAGTTGAAGGAGCTGAAGAAGCAACTCGATATTCAAGAGAAAATGGGTCTCATCCGGCCTAGTTCTTCTCCGTGGGGTTGTGGTGTTCTTTTTGTGAAGAAGAAGGATGGAACGGACCGACTTTGTGTTGATTACCGTCCAGTGAACAAGAAGACCATCAAGAACAAATACCCACTTCCCAACATCAATGAGCTGTTCGAACAACTCAAAGGTGCCCAAGTATTCTCCAAGCTTGATCTCTGTATGGGTTATCATCAGATTCGTATCCGTGAGCAAGATATTCCCAAGATGGCTTTTAGGACAAGCTTTGGTTCATATGAATACACTGTCATGTCTTTTGGTCTCGTCAACGCTCCTCCGACGTTCTCTCGCATGATGAACTTCATCTTCAACGCCTACACCAATGACTTCGTTTTGGTCTATCTCGACGACATTCTGGTTTTCTCCCAGAACAAGGAAGATCATGCCAAGCACTTGTGTTTGGTTCTTGATAAGCTCACAGAACACAAGTTCTACGCCAAGTTCTCCAAGTGTGAATTTTGGCTCGATGAGGTTCTTTATCTTGGTCATATCATCTCTGCCAAGGGCATTGCCGTAAATCCTGAGAAGGTGTCTGCAATTGTGAATTGGGAACCTCCTCAGAACGTGAAGCAACTCCGCAGTTTTCTCGGTCTCGCAAGCTATTGCCGAAGATTCATTGAAAACTTTTCTAAGATCGCGAAGCCTCTCTCTAATCTTCTCCAGAAGCACGTCAAGTATGTTTGGTCTCCGGAGTGTGACATTGCTTTCAACACTTTGAAAGAGAAATTGAACACTGCTCCAGTTCTGACTCCGCCTGATGAATCCAAGCCGTACGAGGTCTTTTATGATGCCTCTCTCCAAGGTCTTGGCGCAGTATTGATGCAAGAGAAGAAAGTTGTTGCTTATACATCTCGCCAGTTGAAGCCTAATGAGAAGAACTACCCCACTCATGATCTCGAGTTGGCGGCAGTTGTGCATGCTCTTTTGACTTGGAGACATCTTCTATTGGGAAGAAAAGTGGACATTTTCACTGATCACAAGAGTCTCAAGTACATCTTCACTCAGCCTAATCTCAACCTCAGGCAAACTCGATGGGTCGAAATGATTCAAGAGTATAATCCGAGTATCGAGTATACTCCAGGCAAGGCCAATGTGATTGCTGACGCATTGAGCAGGAAAGCTTATTGTAACAGTCTTATTCTCAAGCCTTATCAACCCGAGCTTTGTGAAGCCTTCCGCAAACTTAACCTGCAAGTTGTTCCTCAAGGTTTCCTCGCCAACCTTCAAGTCTCTCCTACCTTGGAAGACCAGATTCGCCAAGCTCAGCTTCTTGATGCTATGGTGAAAAAGGTGAAGATTGGGATTGCCAAGAGTCAGTCCAAGTACAAGTGCTACCGCCTTGATGACAAGGACACTCTCTTCTTTGAGGATCATATTGTTTTGCCCAAAGGTGAACTTCGTAAAGTGATCATGAACGAGGCTCACAATTCTCTCCTCTCCATCCACCCTGGGAGCACGAAGATGTATCAGGACCTCAAGCAAGCTTATTGGTGGACTCGAATGAAGCGCGAGATCGCTCAATTCGTGAATGAATATGATGTTTGCAGAAGAGTGAAGGCAGAACACCAAAGGCCAGCTGGTCTCCTCCAACCTCTTGCCATTCCAGAATGGAAGTTTGACCACATTGAAATGGACTTCGTGACTGGGTTTCCAAAGTCCAAGCGTGGCAATGATGCTATATTCGTTGTCATCGACAAACTCACTAATGTGGCTCACTTTCTGCCTATCAAAGAGTCGATCAATTCAGCTCAATTGGCGGAACTCTACACCTCTCGTATTGTCTCTCTGCACGGTATTCCACAAGTGATCTCTTCAGACCGTGGCAGCATCTTTACCTCGAAGTTTTGGGATTCTTTTCAGAAGGCCATGGGCACTAACATCTGCTTCAGCACAGCTTTCCATCCTCAAACTAGCGGTCAAGTCGAGCGTGTCAACCAGATTCTTGAAGATATGCTCAGGGCTTGTGTGATCTCCTTCGGCATGAAGTGGGAGGATTGTCTTCCTTATGCTAAATTCTCCTACAACAACAGTTTTCAAGCAAGTTCGGGCAAGGCCCCATTTGAAATTCTGTATGGCAGGAAGTGCCGTACCCCTCTCAATTGGTCTGAAACTGGTGAACGTCAGCTTTTGGGTAATGACTTAATCACAGAGGCAGAAGAAATGTGCAAAGTCATTCGAGATAACCTCAAAGCAGCCCAATCCCGTCAGAAGAGCTACTATGATAGTAAGCACCGCGATTTGGCTTTCGAGATCGGAGATCATGTTTACCTCCGTGTGTCTCCTATGAAAGGTACTCATCGCTTCGATATCAAAGGGAAGCTTTCCCCTAGATACGTGGGACCTTTCAAGATTGTCAGCAAGAGAGGCGACCTCGCCTATCAACTCGAGCTTCCTTCAAACTTTGCAAATGTTCATGACATGTTCCATGCCTCTCAGCTCCGAAAGTGCTTCAAGACTCCTGAACGCACCGTGAACTTCGAGGACATTGAGCTCCAAGAGATCTCTCCTATCGTGAGCACCCAGTTGCTATTCTCAAAGAGACTAAACGCAAGACTCGCAACAAGTCAATCAAATTTCTCAAAGTCAAGTGGTCACACCATTCCGATCGTGAAGCTACCTGAGAACGCGAGGATCACCTTCGTTCTGAGTACCCGGCGTTCTTTCAGTCCTAGATCTCGGGACGAGATCCTTTCGTAGTGGTGGAGTGTTGTAACACCCCGGATGTAACTTTCCCAATTTCTACTCCAACTCTTGCCATTTCCGGCGTTAAGTTATATTTATTTCCTCGGGTTCGGGTTTTGTCTCTATGTGTTGTTATCGTTGTCATGCATCTCATATCATGTCATCATGTGCATTGCATTTGCATACGTGTTCATCTCATGCATTCGGGCATTTTCCCCGTTGTCCGTTTTGCATTCCGGCGCTTCGTTCTCCTCCGGTGGTCATTTCTATCTTTCTTTCGAGTGTGGGGATTAAACATTTCCGGATTGGACCGAGACTTTCCAAGCGGCCTTGGTTTACTACCGGTAGACTGCCTGTCAAGTTTCGTATCATTTGGACTTCGTTTGATACTCCAACGGTTAATCGAGGGACCGAAAAGGCCTCGTGTGTGTTGCAGCCCAACACCCCTCCAATTTGGCCCAATACCCACCAAACTCTGCTCCATCATCTAGAGCGTTCGATCACGATCGCGTGGCCGAAAACCGTACCTCATTTGGACTCTCCTAGCTACCTCTATGTCTATATATAGACCCCTTCCCTGAAATCCGGATCCCCCTCGTCAAACCCTAGATCCACCCCTCGCGCGCGCCGGACATTGTCCGCCGGCGCCGGACACGCCGCCTCCAGCCACCCACGCGCCGCCCGGGGTCCACGTCACCGCCTCCACTGCCGCGACCCGCCAGGCCCAGGGAGGGCCCCCGCGAGCCCGCGCGCCTTCCGCCGCCCTCCTCCCATGTCGCGCCGCCC